>NW_024412400.1:780646-874556 GCF_014898765.1 Herpailurus yagouaroundi
CACACACACACACACACACACACACACACACACACACACACACACACTCACACACACGCACGCGCGTCGCTCCGCATGGGGGGAGGAGAGTGGCACAGGTGCTTCGCACTTCACGGGCTCCGTCCTTGAGAAACGGGGGTGGGGGGTTGGGATGGCTTCGATGTAGCTGCTGCCAGGAGACAGGTTAGCTCAGAAAAGCCGTCCTTCGGCAGCTGGGGAGTGGGGACCTGAAGACTGAGGCACCGGGGAGGCCCGGGTGCGCACACGGCGCCGGCCGCAGCGACGTGCAGAAGCGTCGGGAGGAGGACGCCGCACGCGGGCGGGAGGGCGCTCGGGATTCCGAGTTCGCAGTCTGCCCGGCCAGGCTCTGTGGAAACAACGCGCGCTGCGCGAGCGGGAGGGAGAGACCCCGGCCGAGTGTCGGTGCAGGGCCGACCCGCCTGCCCGGCGAGGGGCACACTGCTCGCGCGGTAGTCTCGGGGGCGCCGGCAGCCTCCACTCCGCAAACCCTGGCGGCCGCCGAGACTTTGCCTTCAGCGTCCTCCGGTGGCACCGTCCGGGGTTTGCGGAGCAGAAGCCTCGCACACGAGCAACCTGCCGTGGGTTTGGCGTGACCATGCCTTAGGACTGTGAAAAGCTGCCTCGTGGGGACTTGGGGACAGAGGTGAACAGAGTGGAAAACAATTCTTCTTCATAACATGGAGCTGTAGAACTACTGTGTTAACACCACTAGGAATTTGGAGGTGTTGGAGTAGGCGTGGAAGGGGTTAATGCTAGCTTTGGGACCCCTGTGGGCAGTGCCCAATTGAAAGGGTCGCCTCCTCTAGGCTTGCGCTCGTGGGAGCCCAGCCCCAGCCGAGGCGCAGCCGCGCTCGCGGTCACCTTCCCGCATTATGACACCTGGAGCTGCCCTGCGATTTCCACGTCCCCGCGGCCGAAGCCTCCCAGCAGGTTGGACCCCGCAGAAGTCTCTGCCCGCCCTGGCCCCTTTAAATGGGCCTTTTTCTTTTAGCTTTCATCCCGAGGACGCGTTGACGCCGGCAAAGACCGCAGTGCGACCGGCGGGCGGGCACCTCGCCGCCCCCTGCCGCCTCCGCCGCGCCGGGCGCTCACTGCGGGGCTGCTGCGGCAGCGAGGCCACGGCCTCGCCGAGCCTCCCGCTTCCGCCCCCGCAGCCACACCTCAGGGCTCCCCCCCCCCGCCCCCCGGCTCCCCACCCCGCCCAGGCCCCCGGCGGGGCAGCCTTGCAGGCGCCGCGCGCTCCCAGCGCCACCCCCGCCCGGGACAGGTGGAAGCTCGGGCCCGTGTGCCGGCGCAAGGAAGCGCACACGACGGCGACCCGCGACCGCATCGCCGACCCCGGCTCGCAGTCCACCCACGTGGAACTCGCGGGTCCCGGCGCCGGTGCCCCGGAGCTCGGTGGCGGGTGCAGCTGCCTCGAAGCCCTACGGCGCCCGCGCCGGTCTCTGTCCATCCCAGCCTCTCTCCCCCCCCCCCCCCCCTGCCGGGATCTGGAGCCCCGGGGTCCTCCGCCCGCACCCTTGGCCATCCGCGGACAAAGCCGCCGGGCTTTTCGCACTGGAGCCGGGAGGGGGGCCCGGGCACCCAGCAGGAGACCCCAACGGAGAGCGCCTCCAGGCGCTGGGCCTCGGGGCTGTCCCCGCCCCCGGCCTGCCCGCAGGGCGCCGCCTGTGCCCCGCAGGCACCCCGCCCAACGTCCCTCCAAGCGCCGGCACCCGGCCGGGGGCGCCGCGGGAAGGAGGCCCCGCGGCACCGCTGCACCCACACACCCACGTGCCCCTCGCGTGCGCGCCCCCGGCCTGCAGAAGCTGCCCGGCTGGCGCCGCCGGGATTTCCGGGCGGCCCCACCCTCCTCGGCCTGCGCGCCGCGCTCCTGGCATAGTCGGAGGCTCCTTGGCGTCTCGGCCGCAGCCTCCGAGACCCGGCGCCGCCGCCGCGAGCGGGGCTGCTCGGGGGGCCTGCGGGCCGCCGCGCGGAGGCCGCGCCTCCCGCCCCCGTCCCGCGCTCACCTTTTGCTGCGGCTGCTGGGGTTCAGTCCCTGCGCCCGGGTGTGCGGCCGCCGCCCACGGCCTCCCCGGAGGAGGCAGCAGGGGGGCGTTCCTGAGGCGCCGGCACCCTCCTTACACCCCTGCCTGGCGTTCAGCGCTACCTTCCGCAGCCCACCCACCACCTTCTTTGACAGTAACAGAGGCATGGCTCTCCCTGCTTTCCTCTTCACGTTCATGCCAGTGCCCACCTACGCGCGCGCACACACACACACACACACACACACACACACACACACACACTCCCTCCACGCCGCGAGGCCGCGGCCAGTGTCTCCCTCTGGAACTGCTAATTCCAACACTATGCAGCACACATCACCTCGCTGAGAGCAAGGTGAGGGAGTGGCACTTCGGAGCTAGGTGGTTTCTTAAAATTTGTGAAATAGCTTTCTGGCTTTGACGTCGCATTTCTAAAGGGTTGCACTCTATTTTTAAAAATAAATAACCCTGATCGTGGATGCTGCGGCAGAGACGCACGTTAGTAATACTATAAAAGTTATGTTAAGATAATCGTAGGTTCACATGCAGTTGTTCAGAAACAATGCAGAGAGATCTTGTCCACCCTTCACCTAGTTTTCCATGCTGGCAACGGTTCCCAACACTGTAGGGCAATATCCCAACCAGGATGTTGGCATTGGCCCACCGATATTATTTAGATTTCCCCGGTTTTACTTGTACTCGTGTGTGTGTGTGTGTGTGTGTGTGTGTGTGTGTGCGCGCGCGCGCATGTTTGTGTATTTAGTTCCATAGAATTTATCAAATGTGTTAGGTACCTATTCACCACCACCTTCAAGATACAGACAGAACTCTTCATCACCACAGAATTCCTCTTGTTACCTTCTATAACCCACATACCGGGGGGCGGGGGGGCCGGCTGACAACCACTAATCTGTTTTTCTATTATTTTGTCATTTCAAGAATGTTATGTGAATGGAATTACAAAGTCATGTAGTCTCTTCGGACTGTCTTTATTCACTCAGCAAAATTCCCTTGAAATTCATCCACGTCCTTGTGTATATCAACAGTTCATTCCTTTTTTGGCTGGGTAGTATGCCATGCTATGAAGGTGCTACAAATGTAAACAGTTTGTTTCACTGTTCACTGGTTGAAAGGCATCTGGGTTGTTTCCAGATTTGGGATGTTACAAATAAAGCTGCTATGAACATTTGTGTACAGGTTTTTGTGTAAACATAACTTTTCATTTCTCTGGAATAAATGTCTAAGAGGGCAATTGCTGGTTCATAGGGTAAGCACATTTTTAATTTTGTAAGAAACTGCCATACTCTTTCCCAGAGTGTACCATTTTACATCCAGTTTCTCCTCATCCTCCACAGCATTTGGTTTTGCCACTATTTTTTATTTTAGTGCTTTTGACAGGTACAGCAATATCTCATTGTGGTTTTAATTTCTATTTCCTTGATGGATAATGATATTGAATATCTTTCTAGATGCTGACTTGCCATCTTTATACCCTTTTTGTGAAGTGTTTGTTCACATGTTTTTCCATTTTCTAAATAGAGGTTGTTTTTTTTTCTTTTTACTGATGAGTTCCTTAAAAAATTTTTTTTTAATGTTTATTTAATTTTGAGCGAGCGAGAGAGAGAGCACGAGTGGGGGAGACACAGAATCTGAAGCAGGCTCTGAGCTGTCAGCACAGAACCCCAATGGGGCTCAAACCCATGAACCGTGAGATAATGACCTGAGCCAAGGTCAGCGCTTAACCAACTGAGCCACCTAGGTGTCCCCGGAGTTCTTTTTTAAAGCACTTTGTTAAGGTATGGTTGACATACAAAAAAACAGTACGTATTTAATGTATACAATTTGGTAAGTTTGGAGATAAGTATACACCTATGAAACTATCATCACAACCTGTGCCATAAATATATCCATCACCTCTAAAAATTTTCTCCCACCTTCTTTATTATTTTTATTGTGTGCAGTGAAAACATTTAACATAAGATCTACCCTCTCAGAAAAATTTTAAGTTTAGAATACAATATTGTTAACTATAGGTGATATGCTGCACAGTAGGTCTCTAGGACGTATTAATCTTTTGTTTATTTTTGAGAGAGAGAGCGCAAGCGGGGGAGGGGGAGAGAGAGGGAGACACAGAATCCAAAGCAGGCTCCGGGCTCTGAGCTGTCAGCACAGAGCCCGACGCAGGACTGGAACTCACAAGGTGTGACGTTGTGACCTGAGCCGAAGTCAGAAGCTTAACTGACTGAGCCACCCAGGCGCCTCTAGGACTTTATTAATCTTTGAAACTTTGTACCCTTTGACTAATAACTCCCTGTTTCCCTCTCCCTCCAGAGCTAACAACCACCATTACATTCTCTATGCGTTTGACTGGTTTAGATTCCTCATGTGAGTCGTGTCGGGTGGTATTTGCCATTCTGTGTCCGGCTTATTTAATTCAGCATAATGTTTTCCAGGTACATCCATGTTATCACAAATGCCAGGGTTTCCTTCTTTAAGGCTTAATCATATTCCGTTATGTGTACATACACACATACACACACATATATATTGACCTCTCTATAAATACATGTATAATCTACATGCATACATATATGCATATGTACACATTACATATACATGCATGCACATGAATATGTATATACGTATGTAGATTATGTATGTATGTTATGTGTGTAGATTGTATATGTATTTGTATATACCTGTGTATATACCCATTCATCTATCTGTGGACACTTAGGCTGCTTCAGTGTGTTGGTTACTGTGAAAAATGCTGCAATGAACATGGGAGTGCAGATAACTCTTTCTTCAAGACCCTAATTTCAATTCTTTTGCATATACACCCAGAAGTGGGATTGTTGGTTTAATGTGGCAGTTCTATTTTTCTTTTTTTTTTTTTTGAAGACCCACCATACTGTTTTCCATAGTGGTTGCACCAGTTTACATTCCTACCAACAGAGCACAAGAGTTCCTTTTTCTCCACATCTTGGCCGATGCTTGTTATCTTTTTTTCTTTCAAATAATAGCTATCCTAACTGGTGTGAGATAATATCTTGTTATGACCTTTATTTGCATTTCCCTGATGATTAATGATGTTGAGCACTTTCTCAAGTACCTGTTCCCCGTTTGTATGCCTTCTTTTGAGAATGTCTTTTCAGTTCCTTTGCCCATGTTCAATAGGGTTATTTTGTTGTTGCTGCTGTTTTGTGATTGACTTGTAGGAGTTCCTTATATATTTTAGATATTAACCCTAAACAGATATATATTTTGCAAATATATCTCCCATTCTGTAGGTTGTCCTTTCATTGTGTTGACTGTTTCCTTTATCGTGCAGATCTTTAGTCTGATGTAGTCCCACTGTCTGTTTTTGCTTTTGTTACCACATCCAAGAAATCATTGCCAAGACCAGTGTCAAGAAGCTTATCCCTTATAAAGTTTTCCTTTAGGAGTTTGATGGTTTCTGGCCTTATGTTAAAGCTATGTTAAATTTATGTTTAATCCTTTTCGAGTTAAATTTTGTGTATGGTGTAATCTAAGGGTCCAATTTCATTCTTTGCGTTTGAATATCCAGCTTTTCCAAACCATTTATTGAAGAGACGATTCTTTCCCCATTATGTAGTCTTGGAACCTTTGTCAAAGAGCAGTTGATGGTATATTTGTGGCTTATTTCTTGTCTCTCTATTCTGTTCTATTGGCCTGTGAGTCTATTTTTACACCAGTACCATACTATTTTGATTACTTAGCTTTGCAATATACTTTGAAGTCAGGAAGAGTGATGTCTCTGGCTTTGTTCTTCTTGCTCAAATTTCTTTGGCTACTCAGGATTTTTTCTGGTTCCTTATGGATTTTTAGGACTTTCTTTTTTTACGTGAAGAATGACATTGAAATTTTGATAGGGGTTGCATTGAATTTGTAGATTGCTTTAGGTAGTATGGACATTTGAACGGTATAAATTCTTCTAATTCTTGAACATGCGACATCGATGTCTTTCCACTTATTTGTGTCTGCTTCAATTTCTTACATCAGTGTTTTATTCATTTTATTTTTAAATGTTTATTTATTTATTTTGAGGGAGAGACAGAGAGCGTGAGCAGAGGAGGGCCTAGAGAGAGGGAGAGAGAATGCCAAGCAGGCCCCACGTGGTCAGCATGAGCCAAGAGATCATGGCATGAGCCGAAATCAAGAGTAGGACACTCAACCTACTGAGCGACTCAGGTACCCCAACATCACTGTTTTATACTTTTATATGTATAAGTCTTTTACCTCCCTGGTGAAGTTTATTACTAAGTATTTTATGCTACTGTAAATAGGATAATTTTCTTTTTGAATAGTTTGTTACTAGTGTATAGAATTGCAACTCGTTTTTGTGTGCTGATTTTGTATTCTGAAACTTTACTAAATATGTTTATTAGTTCTAACAGTTTTGGGGGGGGAAGGAGAATCTTTAGGGTTTTCTACATATAAGATCATGTCATTGGCCAACAGACACAATTTTACTTCCTCATTTCTGATTTGGATACTTTTATTTCTTTTTCTTGCATAATATCTCTGGCTAGGACTTCCAGTACTATGGTAAGTAGAAGTGGTGAGAGTAAACATCTTTGCCTTATTCCAGATCTTACAGGAAAACCTTTCCGTTTTTCGCCACTAGGTATAGTGTTAACTGTGGGCTTTTCATATATGGCCATTCTTGTGTTGAGGTATGTTATTCTGTACCTATTTTGTTGAGAGGGTGTTGAATTTTGTCCAATGCCTTTCTGCATTTATTGAGATAATCATGTGATTTTTATTCTTCATGCTGTTAATGTGGTATATCACATTGATTTGTATACGTTATGTCATCCTTGCATCGCAGGGATGAATCCATTTCATCATGTATGATCTTTTTAATGTGCTGTTTAATTTACTCTGCTAATATTTCCTTGAGGATTTTTGCATCTATTTTTATCAGGGATATTGGCCTGTAGTTTTTTTTTCTTGTGGTGTTTTTGCCTGATCTGGATATCAGGGTGATGCTGTCCTCATAAGATGAGTTTGGAAGTGTTCTCTTTTCTATTTTTGGAAGGATTTTAAAAGGATTGGTAATTATGCCTTAAATGTTTGGTAGAATTGACCTGTGACATGATCTGGTCTTGGCTTTTTCTTTCTTGGGAAGTTTTCTACTACTGATTCAATCTGTTTGTTATTGGTCTGTTCAGGCTTTCCATTTCTTCTTCTTCTTGATTCTATCTTGATAGGTAGTATGTTTCTAGGAATTTATACATTTCTTCTAGGTTGTCCAATTCATTGCCATGTACTTGTTCATAAGTCCTTTATGATCTTATTTCTTTCTGTGGCTCAGTTGCAACATCTCTTTCATTTCTGATTTTAGTTTTCTTGAGTTTTTTCTTAGTCTAGTTCAAGGGTTGTCAATTTTGTTTATCTTTTCAAAAAAAACAATTCTTAGCTTCATTGATTTTTTTCTAATCTCTATTACATTTATTTTTGTTTTAACATTTGTTATTTTCTTCCTTATGCTAACTTTGGGCTTAATTGTTCTTTTTCTAGTTCACTGAGGTATAAAGCGGGGATGTTTGAGATCTTCTTTTTTAATGTAAGCATTTATTGCTATAAATTTCCATCTTAGTGATGTTTTGGCTGTATACTATAAGTTTGAGTATGTTGTGTTCTCATTTTTTTTTCCTATCTTATTTTTTTAATTTTCTTTATTTAAATTAAATTAAATTAAAATTTTTTTTTAATTTACATCCAAATTAGTTAGCATATAGTGCAACAATGATTTCAGGAGTAGATTCCTTAGTGCCCCTTACCCATTTAGCCCATCCCCCCTCCCACAACCCCTCCAGTAACCCTCAGTTTGTTCTCCCTATTTATGAGTCTCTTCTGTTTTGTCCCCCTCTCTGTTTTTATATTATTTTTGTTTCCCTTCCCTTATGTTCACCTCTTTTGTCTCCTAAAGTCCTTATATGAGTGAAGTCATATGATTTTTGTCTTTCTCTGGCTGACTAATTTCACTTAGCATAATAACCTCCAGTTCCATCCACATGGTTGCAAATGGCAAGATTTCATTCTTTTTGACTGCTGAGTAATACTCCATTGTATGTATATACCACATCTTCTTTATCCATTCATCCACCGATGGACATTTGGGCTCTTTCCATACTTTGGCTATTGTTGATAGTGCTGCTATAAACATGGGGGTGCATGTGTCCCTTCTAAACAGCAGACCTGTATCCCATGGATAAATACCTAGTAGTGTAATTGCTGGGTCATAGGGTACTTCTATTTTTAGTTTTTTGAGGAACCTCCATACTGTTTTCCAGAGTGGCTGCACCAGCTTGCATTCCCATGTGTTCTCATTTTTATTTGTCTTTTACTTTTCCTGTTTTCCTTTTATTATTGATTTCTAGCTTTATTCCATTGTGGTCAGAAACAGTACTCGGAATGATTTCAATTTTCTTAAATTTGTTAAGACTTGTTTTATGACCTATTATGTGACCTATTCTGGAGAATGCTCTGTGTGTACTTGAGAAGAATGTATATTCTGCTGCTATTAGGAAGAATGTTCTATATATGGATGTTAGGGCCATTTGGTCTATATTCTGTTCAAGTCTGTTTCCTTATTGATTATATTTGTGGATGACCTATCCATTACTGAAAGTGGGAAGTTGAAATTTCCTAATATTGTTGTCTAACTATTCCTTCAGATCTGCCAGTATTTACTTTATGTGTTTAAGTGCTATGATGTTGGGTGCATATATACTTATAATTGTTGTATATTCCTGTAGAATTTATCCTTTTATTATTAATGACCTTTTTGTCTCTTATGACAATTTTTGTCTTAAAGTCTTTTCCATCTGATGAAAATACTGCCCCTTTGCTCTCTTTTGGTTGTCACTTGCATGGAATATTTTTTTTCCATCACTTCACTTTCAGCCTACATATGTCCTTAAATCTAAAATGAATCTCTTATAAATAGCATATAGTTGGATTTTGTTTTATATCCATTCATCCACTCTATATTTTTTGATTGGCGAGTTTAATCAATTTACATTTAAAGTAATTATTTATAGGTAAAGAGTTACTATTGTCATTTTGTTAATTTTTTTTTCTGTTTTGTAGTCCATTGTTCCTTTCTTCCTCTTTTGCTGTCTTTGTGATTTGACATATATTTGGGGTTTTATTGTAGGAACACACTTTGATTCTTTTCTCTTTTTTGAATCTACCCTAGGTTTTTTCCTTTGTAATCACTATAAAGGTTGAATAAAATTTCTTATTATACCAGTCTATTTAATCGAATAACAACTTAAATTCAACTGCATTAAAAAGAACTACACTCTTATTCTCCCCTTTTCATTTTATTTATACCAGGATTTCTGGCTTTTACACTGTATATCCATGGGCAAATTTTTGTGGTTACACTTCCTCTTAGGCTCTTATTCTATTCTTTGTCTTTTAATTTTCATACTAGGATTAAAAGTGATTTATGGGGCACCTGGGTGGCTCACTTTTGATTGCAGCTCAGATCATGATCTCACGGTTGTGTGATCAAGCCCCATGTCAGGCTCTGCAAAAACAGTGCAGAACCTGCTGGAGATTTTCCTCTCTCTCTGCCCCTCTCTAGCTTGCACTCTCTATCTTAAAATAATAACATTAAAAAATTTTTAAGTGACTTATACACCATCATTATCACATTACTCTGTATTTTTATATATCATAAACTTTACCAGTGAAATTTATACTTTCATATGCTTTCATGTTGCTGTTTAGCATTCTTTTATTTCAGTTGCCTAGTGATGAATTCTTTCAGTTTTATTAATCTGGAAAAGTCTTTGTCCCTCCTCCATTTTTATATGTTTTATTTTTAAAAATTTATTTGTCTAAATTCAAGTTAGTCAACATACCATGTAGTATTAGCTTCAGGAATAGAACCCAGTGATTCATCACTCATATGTAACACAAAGTGCTCATCCCAATAAGTGCCTTTCTTAATGCCCATCACCCATTTAGCCCACGCCCCCACCTCTCCTCCAGCAACTCTCAGTTTGTTCTCTGTATTTAAGAGCCTCTTATGGTTTGTCTCCCTCTCTGTTTTTATCTTATTTTTCCTTCCCGTCCCCTAGGTTCATTTGTTTTGTTTCTTCAGTTCCACTTATGAGTGGAACTCATATATGTGTCCTTCTCTGACTGACTTATTTCACTTAACATAACACACTCTAATTCCAGGGGTGCCTGGGTGGCTTAGTCGGTTAAGCATCCAACTTCAGCTCAGGTCATGATCCCACAGTTAGTGAGTTCTAGCTGGCGTTTGGCTCTGTGCTGACATCTCAGAGCCTGGAGCCTGTTTCAGATTCCATGTCTCCCTCTCTCTCTGCCCCTCCCCTGCTCATGCTCTCTCTCTCTCTCTCTCCCCCTCAAAAATAAATAAATAAACTAAAAAAATAGTTCCATCCACACTGTTGAAAATGGCAAGATTTTATTCTTTTTGGTCATTGAGTAATATTCCATTCTCTCTCTGTATCTTTATCCATTCATCAGTCAATAGACATTTGGGGTCTTCCCATAATTTGGCAATTGTTGATAGTGCTGCTATTAGCATTGGGGTGCATGTGCCCCTTTGAATCAGTATATTTGGTGGATTATACCCTTTGGATAAATACCTAGAGTGCAATAAAATTTTTTATTTCTTTATTTTTTGTTTCAAGTTTTTATCTAAATTCTAGTTAGTTAACATATAGTGTGTTATTGGTTTCAGGAGTAGAATTTAGTGATTCCTCACTTACATGTACCACCCAGTGCTCATCACAAGTGCTGTCCTTAATAACCTGTCACCCATTTAGCCCATCCTCCTACACATCTCCCCTCCAGCAATCTTCAGTTTGTTTTCTATATTTAAGATCTTGTCTCTTATGATTTGCTTCCCTCTTTTTTTTTCTTCCTTCCCCAATGTTCATCTGTTTTGTTTCTTAAATTCTACATATGAGTGAAATCATATGGTACTTATCTTTCTCTGACTGACTTATTTCAATTAGCATAATATACTCTAGTTCCATCTGTGTATTTGCAAATGGCAAGATTTCATTCTTTTTGATGGCTTAGTAACATTTCATTATACACACACACACACACACACACACACTACATCATCTTTATCTATTCATCAGTTGATGGACATTTGGACTCTTTCCATAATTTGACTATTTTTGGTAATTCTGCTATAAACATCAGGGTGCATGTGCCCCTTCTAATTACTATTTTTGTATCCTTTGGATAAATACCTAGTAGTGCAGTTGCTGGGTCATAGGGTAGTTCTATTTTTAGCTTTTTGAGAAAACTCTATACTGTTTTCCAGAGTGGCTGCACCAGTTTGCATTCTCACTAGCGGTGCAAAAGCGTTCTGTCTCTCCACATCCTCACCAACATCTGTTGTTGCCTGAGTTGTTAATTTTAGCCATTCTGAGAGGTGTGAGGTGGTATCTCATTGTGGTTTTGATTTGTATTTCCCTGATTATGAGTGATGTGGAGTATTTTTTCATGTTCTATTAGTCATCTGGATGTCTTCTTTGGAAAATTGTCTGTTTATGTCTTTTGCTCATTTTTTCACTGGATTATTTATTTTTTGGGTCTTGAGTTTGATGAGGTCTTTATAGATTTTGGATACTAACTCTTATTCTGATATGCTATTTGCAAATATCTTTTCCCATTCTGTCAGTTACTTTTTAGTTTTGCTGATTGCTTCCTGTGCTGTGCTGTGTTACTTTTTATCTTGATGAGGTCCCAATAGTTCATTTTTGCTTTTGTTTCTCTTGCCTCCAGAGACATGTGAAGTCAGAAGTTGCTGTGGCTGAGGTCAAAGAGGTTGTTGCCTGTTTTCTCTTCTAGGACTTTGATAGCTTCCTATCTTACCTTTAGGTCTTTCATCCATTTTGAAGTTATTTTTGTGAATGGTGTAAGAAAGTGGTCCAGGTTCATTCTTCTGCATGTTGTTGTCCAGTTTTCCCAGCACCATGTGCTAAAGAGAGTGTCTTTTTCCATTGGATGCTCATTCCTGCCTTGTCAAAGATTAGTTAGTCATACATTTGTGGGTCCGTTTGTGGGTTCTCTATTCTGTTCCCTGTGGCCTGCCAAGTTTCTCTGGATAAGTCTTCTGCCAACCTTATTTTTCATCCCTTATGAGTTAGGGATTTCTTTTCTTTGCTGCTTTTAGGATTTTTTCCCCCTTTCTCTGTATTTTGCAAATTATACTATGATATGTCTTGGTGTTGGCCTGTTTTTATTGATTTTGATCAAAATTCTCTGTGCCTCCTGGATTCTGATGTCTTTATTTCCCCAAATTAGGAACGTTTTCAGCTATAATTTGCTCAAATAAACCTTTTGTCCCTTTCCCCCTCTCTTTTTCTCGGAATCCAGTGATAATAATATTATTACACTTTATGCAGCCCCTGAGTTCCCTAAGTCTATTTTTGTGACCCAATATTTTTCTTTCCCTCTTTTTTTTAAATTTTAATGTTTATTTTTATTTTTGAGAGCGAGACACAGAACAGAGAGGTGGGGCAGAGAGAGAGGGAGACACAGAATCAGAGGCAGGGTCCAGCCTGTTAGCTGTAAGCACAGAGCCTGATGCAGCACTCAAAATCATGAACTGCAAGATCATGACCTGGGCTGAAGTCCAAACACTTAACTGACTGAGCCACCAAGGCGCCCCTCTTTCCCTCTTCTTTTTAGTGTCATTATTTTCCATACTTTTATCCATTTCACGTATTTGTTCCTCTGCTTCTTCCATCCTTGTGGGCATTGCATCCAGTTGGTTTTGCTTCTCAGTTATAGCATTTTTTTTATTTTGACTTGACTAGTTTTTAGATCTTTTATCTCTGTTGTAAGGGACTCCCTCATGTTTTCTACACATTTCTCAAGTCCAGCTAGTATCCTTCTGATTGTTGTTATAAGTTCTGGATCAAACATATTGCTTTTATCTGTTTGGATTAGATCCCTGGCCCTGACCTTTTCTTGTTCTCTCTTTTGGGATGAATTCCTCCATTTTGGCATTTGTCTAGGTCTCTGTCTATGTTAGGAAAACCTGTTATGTTTCCTGCTCCTGAGAGTAATGGCTTTATTAGGAGGTCATATACTGCCCAGTGTCTGGCACCTTGGGAAGTGTTTCTGGTGTGTGCTATGTGCACTCTGCTGTTGTGTTTTGGCTGCTCTTTCCCTCAGGTAAATTCTCTTTGTCTGCAGTCGGGACTGTTTGGTCCTTGTCCAGTGTGTGGTGAGCTTTAACTAGATGTGTTTTAGTCTGCTTATTAAAATGAGCCTGATCCTATTTCCACTAGAGCTGAAGCTTTGCAGCAATCTATGGTCAGAAGACAGTGTGTGCAGCGATTTTGTGCTGCTCTTCTGGGGCAGGGGCCCACTGCTACTCTGGCTCTCAGGCACATTTACCCTAGTAAAAAGAGCACCTGCAGAGAGCAGGGGGGAGGGGACTGGTGTAAACACCTCAAGCCTCTTCTGTGGGTGCTATGCTGCTCACTGAAGTCTGTCAGTGCTCTTGGCAAGGCATAAAAATGGTACTGCTTGCTCTCTCATCTCCAGAGAAGGGCAATTGTGCTGTCCACTGTCCAGGAATCCCTCACAGAAGAGTAAGCATTCACCCCTCTTGTGTCTTAGCCTTCTCTCAGATCCCTGCCTACACCCGGTCTGTGTCCAAGCTGTCTGCCCACCTGGAAGTGCAATGCTTCAGTGTTTTCTCAGGCACACAGGATAGGTTTCAAAACTCCAAATTTTAGGGATATGGTTCGGTGCAGACCCACACTGGTCCTCTGGGGGAGGGTCTTGCCGTACTGTGGCTGGTGCTAGTTTGTCCCAGAAGGGCAGTAGCTTGACCTCACAGGGGCTTGGAGTTTATGGTAAAGCCAGCAAAAAGCTGGCATCCAGGTTAGCTTCCCTCAGCAGGTGTCTCTACCCCTATGCTAAAGTTGGGGCAGCACAATTGTGCCCTCCAATTCTTTTTCCTCCTAAGAGGCAGTGCCACCTCTCCCAAATGTACTCCAAGAAGGGGAACTGTCTCTCCCAGTGAGATTGAGGAGATCCTGAGACCATGCCCTTTGCTCCCAGGCCTCTGCCCTCCTTCTCCACAGGAGCACTGCTACACCAGCCACTAGGAAGACTTCTAAAACTTCAGTCTTTGAACCCCCCTGGTTGTAAAAACTCACGGTAATTAGCCCCTCTTCTTTTCCCAGGAAATGATTTTGGGCAATTGTTTTTCTTCTTCAATCCCCTGTGTTTTCTGTGTGCATTCTCTCTCTTTCTCCTCTTTCCATGATCAGGGCTCCCTCTCCTCCACAGCACATATGATGCTTTTGTCGCCAAAATCACATCTCCACACTTCCCACCTTCCGTGATGTGGCCTCTTTTCTCCCGCTAGTTGTGCAGTTTGTTCTCAGTCCTCAGATTGATTTCTTGGGTGTTCAGAATGAGTTGACATTTATCTAGCTGTGTTCAAGGGATAAGGCGAGTATAGGGTCCCCCTATCACTCTGCCATCTTAGCTCCTCCTTCTTCATTTTTTAAAGGACAGTTTTGCTAGGTATAACATTCTCGGTTGGCCCGTTTTTTTTTTCCTTTCAGTACTTTGCATATATCATCCCACTTTTTCCAAGTCTCTAAGTTTGTTTTGAGAAATTCACTGATAGTCTTATGGGGGTTCCCTTATATGTGACAAGTCACTTTTCTTTTCTTGCTCTAAAAATTCTGTCTTTGATTTTTACTCATGACAATTTAAGTATAATGTGTCTTGGTATAGATGTCTTTAGAGTCGATCTTTTGAGGGTAATTTGGACTTCATGAATCTGACAATCTATTTCCCTCCACAGATTTTGGGAGGTTTTAGCCATTATTATTTTTTTTTAATATTTATTTTTTGGAGACAGCAAAAGTAGGGAGGGGCAGAGAGAGGGGAGACAGAGGATCTGAAGCAGACTCTATACTGACAGGCTGACAGCAGTGAGCCTGATGGGTGGCTTGAACTCATGAACAGTGAGATCATGACCTGTGCCAGAGTAAGACACTCAACCAATTGAGCCACCCAGGTGACAGCCATTATTACTTTGAATAAGAATTCTGGGGGTGACTGAGTGGCTCAGTTGGTTGAATGTCTGACTCTTGACATTGGCTCAGGTCATGATCCCAGGATCGTGGGATTGAGCCCACATCAGGTTCCATGCTCAGCATGGAGACTGCTTGCAATTCTTCTCTCTTCCTCTGCCCCTCTCCCCTGCTCACACTATCGGAAGAAAGAAAGAAGGAAAGAAAGAAAGAAAGAAAGAAAGAAAGAAAGAAAGAAAGAAAGAAAGAAAATAAGCATTCTGTCCTCCCTTTTATTCCACTCTTCTTCTGGTGCTCCCATATTATGTATTTTGCTTTCCTTATGGCTCTCATAAGTCTCATAGGCTTTCTTCACTCTTTTTATTCTTTTTTCCCTAATTTTTTCTTCTGAATGGGTAATTTCAAATGACTTGTCTTTTTTTTTTTTTTTTAATTTTAATGTTCATTTATTTTTGAGAGAGACAAACAGAGTGTGAGCACGAGAGGGGCAGAGAGAGAGGGAGACACAGAATCTGAAGCAGGCTCCAGGCTCTGAGCTGTCAGAACAGAGCCTGATATGGGGCTCAAACTCATGGACCACAAGATCATGACCTGAGTCAAAGTCAGACACTTAACTGACTGAGCCATCCAGGTGCCCCAACAAATGACTTGTCTTTGAGTTCAATGATTCTTTATTTTGCTTGGTAAAATCTGTTGTTGAAACTCTAAATAATTCAATTTAGTCATTGTATTCTTCAGCTTCAGAATTTGTTTGGTTTCTTTTTTTATGGTTTCTACCTCTTTATTGAACTATTTATTTTGTTCATGTATTGTTTGTCCTTTTTCATTTTGTTGTCTACCTGTGCTATCTTGTAGCTCACCAAAATTCTTTAAGATGATTATTTTGAATACTTTCTTAGGTAGTTCATAGATCTTCATTTCTTTAGGGCTGGTTACTGGAGCTTTATTTTGTTCCTTTGGTGGTGTCATGTTTCCCCAATTCTTCATGATTCTTGTAGCCTTTCATTGGTTTCTGAGTATTTGAAGAAGCAATCATCTCTTCAGTCTTTATAAATTGCCTTTGTCAGGGAAACCCCTTCACAAATAAGCCCAACTAAAGATTCTGGGCAGGCCAGTTGGTGAGGACCATGAGTGGACCCAGTGTGGGACTGTGAGTGGGCTTGTTCTTTATTTCCCCCATGAGACAACTCATTGGCTAAGGGGATCTCTCTTGGCTCTGCACTGGGCTGGCTTGGGGGAAAGCTAATGCAGATAAAGAGAAAATGTTTTCTTACCCTTTTCAATGACTCTTTTCTCATTTCTGTGCTCTACTAGTGTGATGTAACCACTGACCTGGAATTTGGAGCTCTTATAAACTTTTTCGTCCAAGGATGGTTGTTAAATTGGAATTTTTGTATGGGGATAAGGTCTGGGATCTCCTATTCTACACTTGCTGTCATTATTCTTCTGAGACTTCTTTGTGTATTCTAGAAAATGTCCTTTCCACATATGTGATTTGCAAATATTTTGTCCCAGTCTCTAGCTTGCCTTTTCATCCTCTTCACATTAGCTTTTGCAGAGCAAAAATTTCCAATTTTAGTAAGATCCAATTTATCAATCTTTCATTTTATGGATCATGCTTTTGGTATCAAGTCTAAGAACTTTTGCCTGGCTTTAAATTCTGAAGAGTTTTCTCCAATTTTTAAAATGAATTTTATAGTTTTACATTTTATATTTAAGTCTGTGTTTGTTTTGAGTTAATTATTCTATAAGGTGTGAAGTTTAGGTGTGAGGTGAAATTTTTATGCCTATGGATCCCAACTTGTTCTGGAATCTTTTGTTGAAAGAGCTTTGATTCCTCCATTGAATTGCTTTTGCACATTTATGAAAAGTCAGCTGGCATATTTGTGTGGGTCTGTTTCTGTGTTCTATATTCAGTCCTATTGACTTATATGTCTCTCTCTTCACTGATACCAACCTGTCTTAATTACTGTAGCTATAATAAGCTATAGTAAGGTAATCGAGTACAGAGATTCCTTTCACTTTGTTCTTTTTTAAAGATTATGTTAGCTATTTTAGGTCTTGTGCTATTCCAGATAAATTTTAGAATGGACTTGCTATATTTACAACAGAATCTTGGTGTGATTTTGATAGGAGTAGCTTTAACTCTATAGTGATCTATAGAAGGGGGAAAGCTGACATTTTTTCTATGTCGAATATTCTAATCCATGGACATAGTATATCTATTCCTGTATTTAGATCTTCATTTATTTCATCAGCATTTTTAAATTTTCAGCATAAGACCCTATTTGTGTTGTTAGATTTATACCTGAAGTTTTCATTTTCTTTGGAAAAATTTTAAGTGATATTATACTTTTAGTTTTGGTTTCCACATCACCATTATTAATATGTGGAAATTAAGTTTAATAGTTGTGTGTTGATCTTGTGTCCTGCAACCTTGCTGAATCACTTATCAGTTCCAGGAGTTTTCTATGTAAGCAATCATGTTATTTGCAAAGAAGGCCAGTTTTATTTCCTGCTTTCCGATCTGTATGACTTCTATTTTTTTCTTGTCTTATTTTAGTGGCTAGAACTTCCAGTACTACATTGGTTATGAGTGGTGAGAACAGAAACTGTTTTGTTCCTGATCTTAGGGGGAAAGCATTCAGTCTTCCACCTGTAAGTATGTTTTTAGCTGTAAGGTTTTGCAAATGCTTTTTATAAAGTTGAGGTAATTCTCCTCTACTCTTAACTGGCATAGGGTTTTCATACTTAATAGGTGTTGGATTTTGTCAAATGCCTTTTCTGCATCAAATGATATGATTATATGATATGGTGAATTGATATCACTGATTGGTTTTTGAACGTTGTACCATATTTGCACACATGGAATAAATCCCACTTGATCTTGGTGCATAATCCTTCTTATACATACCTAAATTGACTTTGCTAATATTTTGTTGAATATTTTTGAATCTAAGTTCATAAGAGATATTAACATAAACTTTTCTTTTTTTGTACTGCCTTTGTTTGGTTTTGGTATCAGAACCTCATAAAATGAGTTGAGAATTGTTCTCTGCTCTTCTATTTTCTGGAAGAGATTGTATAAAATTGATGTTAATTCCTCTTGCAATATTTTGTAGAATACTTTAGTGCAATCACTTGGGCTTGGAAATTTTAAAATAAGTTTTTCTTCATGAATTTAACTTCTTTAATGGTTATATGACAATTCAGATGATCTTGGCTGAGTTTTGGTAGTTTATGGTTTTCAGTAACTTGATTCATTTCTTCTAAGCTTTCTAATTTTTTCTAGAAAATTGAGCATAAAGTTGTTCATAGTATTCCCTTATTTTTCTTTTAATGGCCACAGAATTTGTAGTGATATACTCAATTTCATTCATGATATAGGTGACTTGTGTCTTCTCTATTTTTGTCAGCCTTGCTGGGGGTTATCAGTTTTATTGATTTTGTTGAACGAGCTTTCTGTTTCATTGCTCTTTCTTGATTGTATTCTTATTTTCAATTTCATTAATCTTTTATTACTGTCTTCAATTTTCCTTTCCTTATACTTGCTTTGGATTTATTTTGCTTTAATTTTCTAGCTTCCTGAGACAGAAAATTATATTATTCATTTGAAACCTTTCTTATTTGCTAATGTGAGCATTTAGTGCTATTAATTTCCCTCTTGGCACTGCTTTAACTATGTCTTACAAAGTTTGATGTGTTGTATTTTCATTCTCATTATGTTCTATGATATTAACATTTTTCTTTTGAGAATTCTTCTGATCTATGACTTATTTAGAAACATATTGTTTAATTTCCAAGTGTTTGGAGACTTGTCTGTTATCTTTCTGTTATTGATTTCTATTTTACTCTATTATGGTTAGAGAATAAACTCTATGATTCAATTTTTTTTGATCGTTGAAGTTTGTATTTTGAACCAAGATATGGTATATCTTGGTGAATGTTCCATGGACTCCTGAAAAAAAAAATGTGTATTCTGCTATTGTTGAGTGGAGTGTTCTATTAATGTCGATTAGGTCCTATAAGATGATGTTGTTAAATTCTTCTATGTCCTTAATGACTTTGTGTAGTAATTCTATCTGTTACTGAGAAAGGGATATTGAAGTCCCCAACTATAATTGCAGATGCGTCTATTTCTCCTTTAAACTCTATCAGCTTTCAGCTTTTATTTCATATATTTTGAGACTGTGGTTTGGTGCATTCATATTAAGGATTATGTCTTCCTATAGATTGAGATTGATCTTTTTGTCATCACATAATGTCCCCCTTGTCTCTAGTAATTTTGTTTGCTCTGAAGTTCATTTCGTCTGTTATTAATATAGCCACTCCTGCTACTTAAAAAATATATATATTTTAATGATATGTCTTTTTCCATCCTTAAATTTCAACCTTCCTATATCACAGAATTGGATCATTCATGCATCAAACATCAAACATTTTAAGGTTTGTTGTTGTTATTGACAATTGATAAAATTCTAAAAGTCATTTTGTCTAACAAAAAGTATACGGTTTCGTGACACTGGATTTGATAATGATTTTTTTGGTTATAACACCAAAAGTATAGGCAACAAAAAAAAATAGATAAATTCACCCAAATTAAAAAACTTTTGTGCATTATAGGACACATCAACAGAGTAGAAAGACAACCTACAGAATGGAGGAATATATTTGCAAAGCATATATGTGATAAAGGATCATATATAGTGGTCCTACAACTCAACAACATAAAAACAAATGAACCAATTCAAAAATTGGTAAAGGTTTTGAATAGACATTTCTTAAAGGAAGACATACTAATAATCAATAAAAAGAGGTTCAACATCCCTAGTTATTACAGAAATGGAAATCAAAATCATAATGAGATACTACTTCTCACCTATTAGAAACAAAAATGCCTATTATAAACAAACAAATAGAAAATAGCAAGTGTTTTTGAGGATTTGGAAAACTTGGACCTTGTGCATTTCTGGTGGGAATGTAAAATGGTACAGCTTCTGTGGAAAATGTTTTGGTGTTTCCTCAAAATGTTAAACGTAGATTTACCACATGATACAACAATTCCACTTCCAGGTATATACCCCAAAGAATTGAAAGCAGAGACTCAAATAGATACTTGTATGCCAGTGTTTACATCCACATTATTCACAATAGCCAAAAGATGGAAAGGCTCAAATATCCAGCAACAGATGCATGAATTAACAAAATGTGGTATATACATAAATGGAATACTACCTAGCCTTAAAGTCAGATACAAAAGGGAAAATATTATATTCCACTTATATGACATAATGAGAATAGATAAACTTATAGACACGGAAAGTAGAATAGAGGTTACTATGGGCTAGAGAGAGGAAGGAATAGAGAATCGTTGTTTAAGGGGTAAAGAGTTTCTGTCTGGCAAAAATAAACTATTGGGAGTAGGCCAAAATAAAAGGATTTTGCACAGTGAAGGAAATCATCAATGAAATAAATAAAAAAGCAATCTACTGAATGGGAAAAGATATTTACAAATGATACATCTGAAAGGGGTTAACATCCACAATATATAAAGAACTTACATAACTCAACACCCCCAAAACCAAATAATCTGACTAAAAATGGACAGGACCTGAATAAACAATTTTCCAAAGAAGTCATACAGATTGAAGAGATGCTCAACATCACTAATCATCAGGGGAATGCCAATCAATACTACAATGAGGTATCACTTTACACCCATCAGAATGGCTAGTATCCAAAAGAAACAAGTGTTGGTGAGGATGTGGAGAGAAAGGAGTCCTCATGCACTGTTGGTGGGAATATAATTGGTGCAGCCACTATGGAGAGCAGTATGGAAGTACCTCAAATAATTAAAAATAGAGATACCATACAATCCTAGCCACGTATGCCATGCATTCTATCCTTGACTTGCCTCCAATAGCCTGTCTCGCCACCAGCACACTCTGTTGCTGCCCCACAGAAATGCTTCCATTACTCACAGTCCTTTGCCAAATTAGGTCAGTGTCCAGGGCACTGGCTCCTTATGTCACTTGGGCTTATGCCAAAATTTGGTGCAGATGCCTGAGCCTTAATGCGCCAAAGTGGAGACCTTTAAGCTGATGATTTAGCCATTACTATGGGGCCAAAGGGAATAACAGTGACTATTGAACAGAACCGGGAAAGTCCAAAATAACAGAAGATGGTGTGACCATTGCAAAGTCCATTGACTTAAAAGATAAATATAAAAATATTGGTGCTAAACTTGTTCAAGATGTTGCCACTAACACAAATGAAGAGGCTGAGGCTGGTACCACTACTCCCACTCATACTAGGACACTCTTTTGCCAAGGAAGGCTTTGAGAAGATTAGCAAAGATGCTAATCCCTTGGAAATCAGGAGAGATATGATGTTAGCTGTTGATGCTGTAACTATTAAGCTTAAGAAGCAGTATAAACCTGTGATAACCCCTGAAGAAATTGTCCAGATTGCTGCGATTTCTGCAACTGGAGACAAAGAAATTGACATTATTTCTTATGCAATAAAAATGGTTGAAAGGAAGGGTATCAGGGTGTCATCACAGTAAAGGATGGAAAAACACTGAAGGATGAATTAGAAATTATTAAAGGCATGATGTTTGATTGAGGTTATATTTCTGTATACTTTATTAATACATCAACATGTCAGAAATGTGAATTCCAAGATGCCCATGTTCTACTGAGTGAAAAGAAAATTTCTATTATCCTGTCCAGTGACCTGCTCTTGAAATTGCCAATGCTTACTGTAAGCCTTTAGTCATAACTGCTGATGATGTTGATGGAGAAGCTCTAAGTACACTGGTTTGAATAGGCTAAAAGTTGGTCTTCAGGTTGTAGCAGTCAAAACACCAGGTTTGGGCAACAACAGAAAGAACTAGATTAGAGATGTGCCTATTGCTACTGGTGGTCTAATGTTGGGAGAAAGATTGACTATATCTTGAAGATGTTCAGCCTCATGACTTAGGAAAAGTTGGAGAGGTCATTGTGACCAGAGATGATGCCGTGCTACCCAGTAATTCCACTACTGGGTATTTGCCCAAACAAAACAAAAACACAAATTCAAAAAGATATATGTATCCCCATGTTTACTGCACCATTATTTACAATAGCCATGTTATGGAAGCAACCTAAGTGTCTGTTGATAAATGAATGGATAAAGAAGATATGATTATATATATATATATATATATATATATATATATATATCACAGGTTAAGGTCACCAAAACTAAATAAAACCAAAATTGGAATGGGGATGGGAGTGTGGAAATTATGCAAAAATAGCTTATGGTTTGATTTTTCAGAAATATTTACCCTATATTACAAAGGTGTTTCCTATAGCTTGCATATCACAATATTCCACACACAATGGAATATTTCTTAACCATAAAAGGATGTGATCTTGCCATTTGTGGCAACGTGGATGGACCCAGAGGGCATTATGCTAAGTGAAATAAGTCAGACAGAGAAAGACAAATACTGTATGTTTCACTTATACATAGAATCTAAGAAAACAAAGCAAATGAACAAACAAACAGAAAAAGCAGAAACAGACCCGTAAATGCAAAGAGCAGACTGATGATTGCCAAAAGGGAGGGGGTGGGGAAGATGGGCAAAATGGATGAAGGGGAGAGAGAGACACAGGCTTCCAACTGTGGAATAAATGAATCACAGGGATGAAAGGTACAGCCTAGGGAATATAGCCAATGATATTGTAATGATGTTGTATGTTGACTGGTAGCTATACTTTGGCGAGCATAGCATAGTATACAGAGTTGTTAAATGACTATGTTGTATACTAAAACCAATGTAACATTGTATGTCAATTACGCTTCAATAAACTAAATTTTTAAAAAGTATCTAGATTCAGTGGTAAAGAAGAAAAAAAAGGAGTTTCTGTTTGGGATGGTGAAAAAGTTCTGGGGTGCCTGAGTGGCTCAGTTGATTAAGCATCCAACTTCAGCTCAGGTCATGATCTCATGGTTCATGGGTTTGAGCCTGGCGTCAGACTCTGTGGTGACAGCTCGGAGCCTGGATCCTGTTTCGGATTCTGTGTCTCTGTCTCTCTTTGTCCCTACCCTGCTCGCATTCTCCCTCTTTCTCTCTCAAAGATAAATAAACATTTAAAAAAAACGTTCTGCAAATCGACAGTGGTGACGTTTGCACAACCTTGTGAATGTACTTAATGCTGCTGGTCTATACAACTCATGAAAGAGTAAATTTTATGTCATGTATATTTTACTACAATAAAATTATGCAAAAATAGCTTGTGGTTTATTTTTCAGAAATATTTACCCTGTATTACAAAGGTGTTTCATATAGCTTGCAATGGCTTACTGCCAGGAGTCCCTCCACACTCCCATCCCCGTTCCAATCTTGTTTTTATTTAGTTTTGGTGACCTTAACCTGCTTCACTCAGATTTTCTGCTGCATCAGTTAGAGGGTATTTTCTTCCACCGTATGAAATAGGAATAAAAACAGCCAAGGCATATCAATGCTTCCGGCTCAGGAAGTACCTTCTCATCTCCCCACTTATGTGATCACTGAAGACAATACTGAACTTGGCAATAAGTCACCTTAGCAGTCCAGTCCTGGGGTCTACCTTTAACCAGCTGTGTGGGCATGGGCTTGCTGAGCCCCCTCTGCCTGTAATATGAGTGGGTTGGCTAGAGGACCCTAATGATTCTTTCACATTTAAAATGAGAAGATATGGGGCGCCTGGGTGGCGCAGTCCGTTAAGCGTCCGACTTCAGCTCAGGTCACGATCTCGCGGTCCGTGAGTTCGAGCCCCGCGTCGGGCTCTGGGCTGATGGCTCAGAGCCTGGAGCCTGTTTCCGATTCTGTGTCTTCCTCTCTCTCTGCCCCTCCCCCGTTCATGCTCTGTCTCTCTCTGTCTCAAAAATAAATAAACGTTAAAAAAAAAAAATTAAAATGAGAAGATAAAAGGTCCTGGAATGTAGAGTTGCCTGACACAGATTCACTCTCCCCTCTCACCATGGAGAATATATCCTATTTTGTAACAAAGATATTCTTTACACGACATTTGAAAATCTTACCGATTTAAGTATCATTCATATCAAAAGCCTTGATGTTTTAGAGTTCTATTTTTTCCTATGGTTGTTCTCTGTAGAGAGGAATTGGCTACATATTTAGGGCCCAGGGCAAAATGAAAATGCAGGCCCCTTTCTCAAAAATTATGAAGAATTTCAAGACATGAAATAGAGCATCAAGCCATGTACAAGGCCTTTCAGAACATGACTGCACAGGTCACATGCTATCTGTCCATGTGTAAATAGGCACCCCCCCCACACACACTACTCCACCCCTGGGAAAATATTTAAGTTGACTGTGCACCTTAGGCACATGGAGCGGCTAGGTGTGTGGGTTGCATTTTTATACACAAAGTACACAAACAAGAAGTAAATCTTCCAACCTGCCATGTAGGTAGTCCCTCATGAGCGGGTTGTTGCAATTAGTCTCTGATGAGAGGCTGCACAATGAAGTGAGAAGTCTGCAAAAATAGCCAGATAAAAGACTCAGATTCTTCATTTGACAAATATTTATTGAGCATCAAATAATGAACTTAGGCATGTGCTAAGCATTCCATAGTGCACAGATAAATCTGTTGCCCTGGGCCTTTCAGTCAATCTTCGATACCTTGGTTCTCTGGGTTGTTAGATGGAAACTAAGGAATCTCTTACCTAAAAACCTTTAGGAAGTATGGGCTCAAGAAATTCAAGTTGAAATATCAATTATAGTTATTGCCTTGCAAAATTTTAAGGATGATATCAGCTTTAAAATGATGATGTTACCAAAAGTAGACAATGAATATAGACTTTAGGGTCTAAGGGTAGCTTGTGATATTTTTCCTTAGCTTTTTTTTTCATCTGAACAACTTAATGGGAGATTCCATGTCCAGAAACCATAACCAGGTCCTCCAATGTCTACTATGAATTTATAGAATTTCATCCTCAAACTTCAAAGGCATAAAAACCAATAATGAGGAACTTTCTTGCATACCTGGCTTTACACAATCGATGTGTTCCTTAAAAAAAAAAGTCAACTGAATTATATTTGAAATGCTCTAAAGAACTTGGATATTAAAAGAAAACCTGCATTGAATCCTTTTGTACAACAAAGAATAATTTTTATAAAGCAAAAAATTACCCCAATTTGCTTGATGTGAAAACTCAGGCTTAAGCACACAGTTTTGTGACTGTACAAATGGGAGCCCATTTAGACACACAATGGTTTCCCCTCTTCCTTTCAGCCCTGAGGCTGTGCAGGTGGAAGGAAGAGGTAGGAAGGGTGGGAGGATGTTAGCATTCTTTACAAATGTTCACAATCCATTTCCTACTTGAATGAAAAGTATTTTCCTAAGCAAAGGAAGACAATAAGACTCAGAGCCTTCAATGAGATCAACACTGATGTGACAATGGGCGCACTTTTCAGGAAACACACTGTGAAGAATAACAACAAATATTTAAACTCAGAATTTTGGTCAACTGAGGTGAGGCAGTGTGGCGTGGGAGTTCACAGGTCATCCACCCCATGGCTTTCAAATTGTAACAGGCTATGCTAGATTCAGCCAGGTATCTGTTGAGAGATACACAAATTCTGAGACCCCACTCTAAGAGGCAACAGATTCATCAGTCTGATTTTCTTCCCAAGTCATTCTGATTTCAATGCACACTTAGATTTCAGAACCACTGATTTACAAGCCTCACCTTAGAAAAGGGAGTTGGTAGAGATTCTCCTCCGATGCGTTGGATGTGGCTCTGTGCATGTGACGGTCCCTGCTTGTCTCACTCTTCTGCTTTGCTCTTAACCTCTTCTTCCGATCTCTTGGAAACTGAGACAGGTAGACCTTTTCCTTTCTTTTTCTGTTTGGATGTCTTATCCCTCTTTATGATTTCATCTAAGTCTTCATGGCTGACAGAAGTATCTTGCCTATATTAGTAGAGAACCTTGTGAACATTGACTCCCAGGATCAGGAGAATGATAATGTAAATAAGAACTAGAAGAATTTGAAAAATTAGTCTTTCTGAAAAATTAGCCAAGTTTTGTGACATTTTGTCCCCGTGTGGTTCCCCAGAAGAAGAACATGAGATAATGATTCCAGTGTACTTAGTTTATTTGGGGAATGACCCCCAGGAAACACCAACATGGGAGTGAAGAATGTACATGGTTGGGAAATGAAGTGAGGCACTAAAGAGAATATAATCAAGAAGTTACTGTTAAGGGAGCATAAGGCAAGCTGACAGGCCGCAAACACCCCTCCCCCCAGCCCCCACCATGGGATATGTGAGATATTCCTCAGAACTCCTGGGTGCCCAAAAACAAGGAAGGGGGAAAAAACCAAATTGTTAACTGAGAACGATCATAGTCCTGCAGGACCTAAGTCTCCATAGCTCCTCCGTAGTGATGTGGGGAACAAAGGCAGAAGGAAACGGCAGGTGAAATTTAATTTCCTTATAACCTGCAGCCCATCGACAAATACTTGAGGCTGGCAGAGTAAAAAGTTTCTCCAGGAGCTCCCTACTGTCTTAATGCTAATGCTTTGCTAGAGGGAAAAACAACCCTTAGCTTGACAATAACAAGGCCTCCCCTATCCTGTGAGTCTTCTTTAGCAGATGAAAATCCCATTGGAAACTTCCCCTGGACTTTACCTCCCCCCAACTCCATAGTATACAACCAGTCTCTCCTCATGGTCCGGGGGCAGCTCTTCCTGCCCACAGCTTCCTGTCCCATGCTTCACTAAAATCACCTTTCTGCACCAAAGACGTCTTCAAGAATTCTTTCTCGGTCATTGGCTCCAGACCCCACCTCACTATCACCCCCCAAAACTTCATCAGTTACTACCATGAGCAACTGGGGCTTAGACCCTCTAGGAACTCAAAGAGCCAGTGTAGAACACTGTGTAGTAAAGAATTAACATTACCCAGAGAGAAGTCTGGCCTTTGCCCTTGGCTACTGGAATGTCCTGCCTGAAAGAGTGTCCCTTTTTGCCTGGCAGCTTTGACCACCAAACAGTGTAACAGTATGATTTATGGTGGTCTTAGGGCCAGATGGTATCAGTTTTGCCCCTAGGGCAACTAGAGACTAAAGGTCAGGTACACAAGCAGTATGTGACTGAGTCCCAATAAAAACTCAGGGGGCTTCCCTGGTTGACAATAGCCCACGTGTAGCATCACATATAGTAGCTGAGAGAAGTTAGTGCTTTCCATGACTCCATTGAGAGAGGACAACTGGAAGCCATATGCTTGAACCCTCCTGGACTCTGCCCTATGCATCTCTTTACTTGGCTGATTTTAATCTTGTTTCTTTTCTCCATAGTAAATTGTAACCGTGAGTATAACAGCATTCTGTAAACTCTGAGTCCTTCTGGTGAATTATTGTAACGTGGCTTTGGGAACCCCCAAACTTGCAAATCGTGTCAGAAGTGAGGGTGGTCTTGTGTGAATGTGCTCCCTCTAAAATTGCAGCTGGTTCTAACTCTTGTAAACATGCAACTCAGAGTTGCTCCATTCAAGAGGCGAGTGATACACACTGGCTGAAAGCCTCTTCTAGGCAGCGTTAATTCCCTGGCACTGCTGGTCTGGTACATGGGTAGCAAAATGGGCTCTAGGTGTGAGCAAGCTCTAGGCATAGAAATGCCCATGTTGGCGTTTGAAGTCAGCAGCAAGTACTGTGAGAGTAAGGGGATACGGGCGAGACACTGGCAGCATCTGCTGATTGTTCCTAATCTCTTCCCCCACAATGTGGATGATGTGATGCCCTTAGGACAGGGGTCAGCAGCTTATGGCTTAAGTCAAATTCAACCCACTGCCCGTTTTTGTAAATAGTCTTATTGGAACACTCATGTTTATTAGAAATAAACATTTATTGGAATAAATAGAAACACTTGTTTATTTATGCATGATCTTTGGCTGCTTTATGCTCTAATGTCAGAGTTGAGTAGTTAATAGCATACACTATATGGTTGGTAAAGCCTAAAATATTTACCATCTGGCTTTTTACAGAAAAATTGCCAATCCCTGCTGTAAGACAAAGATTAGCAAAGGAAAAAAAAAAGCACATCAATAAATTTTAAAATTGGACCCTGTAGCACAGTGAACTAAGTGTCATGAGAAAGGTATAAACTAGGGGGAGCCAGCGCTCACTACCCTGATGGGAAGTCCATGAATGCGTCATTGAGGAGATAATGTCTGTGCTAGGTCTTAAAAGATGAGTAGAAAATTAGCACATGGGAGGGAAGAGATTTTAATAACGAAGGTATAGAGTTGTAAAGACATGAGGGCCTGCGGATACATGGAAAAATGAAGAAACTCCAACGCTTTTGCATGGCTCCAGTGCAGACACTGAGTGGTGAGGTGGGGAAGGAGATGGGAAGGTCCACTGGTACTGGATTTTTAGTAGCATAAAATCCAAGCTCCTCAGCATGGCTGTGGACTGAGCTTCTGTTCTGCCCTCTTCCTCCTGCCCCTAAATAATAAAATAGGAAAGAAAATGGAAAGAAAAACCAATAAATCCATAACTATGCTGGATAAAAACAAGGAACACTCTTGGTGAATCAGAAACTGTGAGAAATCCTCAACATGTAAAAGGCAAATGAGACAGGATCGAAGAAGGAATGATACCCTAAAAGTTCAACCAAGTAAAAAATGTATATCCAAGGAAATGGAGTTAATAGAGAAAACAGATATGGAAACCAATTTGACAATAAATTTCATATATTTTTAAAAAATAGAGAAAGCAGAGTAAATTTTAAAGGGTGTTACACCCATTAAACAGAAACAAGTAGAATCTTGGAAATAAAATATATCAATTGTTGACATTAAAAAAAAAAAAAAAGCAGTCAGTAGCTAGCCTGAATAACAGAATGAATAGAGTCAATGAATTGAGTTGAAAGATGGAATCAAGAAATTCTCCCTACTCCCAACATAAAAGGAGTAAGAATTGAAAGTATGAAAAAAGAGATAAAATGTGAAAGATGTATTCAAAATTTTAAATGTTTATCTAATGAATAGGGTTTCTAGAAAGAGAAAATTAAGCTGTAAAAGGAAAACATTCCCTTACATAAACTATAAAATGATGAGATTTTAATACGATAAAAAGGGCCCACCAAGTATATAGCAGGGTTACTGAAATACACACACACTCACATATAAATTTAGACAAATTGTAGTGAATTTTCAGAACACAAAAGAAGAAATCAAACCCTAAATCTTCTAGAGATATTACCTACAAGAGAATAATGATTATATTCATATCAGATTTCTTACAGGCCACCAGGGTCACAAGAAGGTGATGGAGTAACATCTTTGAAGTTGTAAAGGCACAGGATGCCAAACTCTCAAGTAAGTGTGGGATTGGAATGACACTTCAGGGACGTAAGCATTCGCTTTATCTGAAAGATGTACTGAAAGATGTATTCTTACATAAGGAAAAAAAATGAATCAAAGAGAAAGAAATCGGATACAAAAAAGCATTGGTGAGAAAAATCCTTAGTAAGATTTATCGTTAGACTAAATAATGATTGATGATAAACAAATTTGATAGAGGAAGTAAATCAGAAGATGAGAATGATATTAAGAAAGGAAAAACTATGCCAAATACTTTATCTTCTTAGGGCAAGGATATAGATAGTGAACCTAAAAATTATTAGGTAAATACAAGCTTAAGTGTGTGTGTTACAATTTCAGAATAATAACTAAGAAAATAGAGTACATCTAATAGACTATCAGAAAAGATAAAACAAAAAATGCAATCAGGTCAATAAAGGAATAGGGAAACAGAAACAACAAAAAATGTATGAGAAAGTGAAAACATAAAATAAGATAAAATGAACCCTAACATACCAGTAATCAAAACAATTGTGAATGGTTTAAATTCACCTGTTTAAAGATTAATAGCTTAATAAAGCCAGATAGATACTGTTTATAAGGGATACACTTAATATGACATGTGAAAGTTGGTAGTTAAGAAGGATAAGATTGACATATAATCCAATAGCAAAAGACCCCCCAAGTAACCCAATTTAAAAAATGGGTTTTTAAGGACCTGAATAGATATTTAAATATATTAAAGGCTAATAGGTACATGAAAAAATGTTCAACATCCACTAGTCATTAGGGAAATGCAATAATATGGTACAATAAGATGTCACCTCATACCTGTTAGAATAGCCATCATAAAAAAGATAAAAGACAACAAATGCTGGAGTGGATATGGATAAAGGGAACCTTGTGCGTTGCAGACTGGGATTTCCACTATGAAAAACAGTATGGAGTTTTCTCAAAAAATTAAAAATAGAACTACTATATGGTCTAGCAGTTCCACTTCTGGGAACGTTTCCAAAGGAAATGAAAACACTGTCAAAAAGATATCTTCACCTTCATGTTTATAGCAGCATTGTTTACAATAGCTAAGACATGGAAACATCCTAAATGTTCATTAATGGATGAATGGATAAAGAAGTTGTTATATATATAGAGAGATATATAGATATCGATATATATTCCATTGTGTATACGTATGTGTATATGTATATTTGTGTACCTATACATATTCCACTGTGTACTTATACATATTCCACTGTGTGGAATATTATTCAGCCATAAAAAGTGAGGAAATCCTACCCTTTGTAACAACACGGATGGATCTTGAAGGCATTATGCTAAGTGAAGTGAGTTAAAGAAAGACAAATACTTCATAGTCTCACTTGTATTTGGAGTCTTAAAAAAAAAAAAAAAAGAAAACCCAAGCTCACAGAAAAAGAAAAATTGTCCACATTAAAGAACTATAGTGTGATAAAAGATGTTATAAAGAAAATTAAATTGCATGCTATTGACCTAAAAAATGCAGTTACATTGCAAAACAATGAATTGATATAGAGGTATATAAAAATTACCAACCCAAGAAAAAAAAATCAATACAGCCCAATTAGAAATGGGGAACTAAGAATAAACAGTTCATAGGAAAGGAAAGAAAAATCACCAATAAACATGTGACAACACTCAATCTCAAGAGTAATTGGGAAAATAAAAATTAAAGTAATAAAGAATTAGTCTTATCCAATCCAATTATTTAAATGTTATATGTTGATAAATATCCTAAATTAAAGCAGGTAAAGGAGAATTGCATCCTCTTGTAGATTGTTGTTGGGTGTGAATAATAATAGCTTTTTTAGAAATCTATTAGGTAGTATACTTTAAAATTTAAAAGAGCAGAAATCAATGAAATAAAAATTGACAAAGAATAGAATAAATTAACAAAACTAAAAGTTGGTTTCTTGAAAAGATCAACCCAACAGCTAGACAGATGAAGACAAAAAAAAAAAAAAAAAGGAGAGAACACAAGTTACCAATATCTGGAATGAAAGGAAGGATATTGCTACCAGTCCTACAAGCACAAAAAGGATAATAAAAGAATATTAGCACTTTTATGCCAATGTATCTGACAAATCAGATAAAATGGAAAAATTCTTTCAAATTTCTTGACAAATACTAATGACCAAGGTGGACGTAAGATGTAAGAGAAAATTTGATTAGCCCTATAAAGTATAAAGAAATTGAAATAATCATTAAAAAAAAAAAAAAAAACCTGTGGCACACAAAGTTTTAGGCCCAGATAGTTTCATTCATGAATTTTACCAAACATATAAGAAATAACATCAATCTTATACAAACTCTGTCAAAAAATAGAGGAACAGGTAATACTTCCCAGATTATTTTGTGAGGCTAATTTAACCCTAATACCAAAATATCACAAAGGTATTCCCCCCAAAAATTTACAGGCCAATATCCCTCATGAATATAGACACATATTTCCTTAATTAAGTATTAGCAAATGGGGTCAAACATTACATTAAAAGAATAATGTATCATGACCAAGTAATGTTTATCTGAGGATTACCAGGTTGGTGTAACATTAAAGAAAATCAATCACTGCAATTCATCATATTAACAAAATAAAGACATGACCCATATGATCATCTGAATAGATGCAGATAAAGAATTTGCCAATAGTCATCATCTGTCTGTAATAACAACTCACAGAAAACCAGAAATAGAAGGATATTCCTCAACCTGATAAAACAATCTATTGAAAATCTATAGCTAACATCATGCTTAGTGGTAAAATTTTGACCATTTCCCACTAAAACTGGTAATGGGGCAAGAATGCCCACCTTGACCACTTCTATTCAACATTGTACTAGAGATGCTAGCCATTGAAGTAAGGCAAGAAAAAATAAGTAAAGGACATAATATTTGGAAAGAGGGGCATACAACTGTCATTTTCAGATGACATAAATTCAACAGGAGTCTATAAAATAACTATTGAACTCAGAAGTTAATTAGTAAGGTTAAATATACCAAAATGAAATACATTTTTATGTGCCAGCAGCCAATAATTGGAAATGAAATTTTAGAAAACGAATTCCATTGTTTTAAAAAATATAAAAGTAAAATATTTAGGATAAATGTTAACAAAAGCTACACAAGAACTTTACACTGAAAACTGGAAAATATGCTGAGATAAATTTTAAAAGACCTAAATAACTGGTAAAATATATCATGTTAATTAATTGGAAAATCCAATATTGGTAAAATGCGAATTAGCCCTAAATTAGTCTTCAGATTTCTCTCCATTTTAAAAGCAGATGTTTTTAAAAAGAAATTAACAACTAGATTTTAAAATTTATATGCAAATGCAAATAACCTTGAATATCCAAAGCAAACCTGAGAAGAGATAGCAAAGCCACAAAACTTACAATCAAGACAGAGTCATACTGGTATAGAGGTCAGCAATTAGGTCAATGACACAGAACAATGAGCCCAGAAATACATTCAAGCTTATGAAGCCGCTTGATTTTTAACAGAGATGCTAAAATAATCCAATGTAGAGAGGATTTTTTTTCAACAAATGGAGCAGGTTATCCATATGGGAAAAAAATAAAATTCTATTCTAATTCACTTTATACTTCAAAACTATCTCAAGACAGCTCCTAGACCTAAACATTGAAGCTAAAACCATAAATTGTTTCTGAAAAAAAATGAAAGCATATCTTTATGAATTGGGGTAGGGATATGTTTCCTAGGTTACAGAAAGCAATAACCTTTTAAAAAATTGAAAAATTATATTTTATCAAAATTTAAAACATATCATGAAAAGACACTGTGAAGGAAGTAAATAGGCAAGCCACAAACTGAAGAAAATATTTGCAAAACATGTAACTGACAAAGGTCTGAGATTCCGCCTATATAAAGAAGTTTGAAACAAAACAAAACAAATGAATAAATAAAAAGCAGAATCAGACATATAAATACAGAGAAGAAATTGACAGTTACTAGAGGAGAAAGGGGTGGCGAGGGACAAAATGAGTCAAGGGGTGTGAGAAGTACGGGCTTTGTTATGGAATGAGTGAGTCATGGGAGTAAAAGTCACAGCGGAAGGAATATAGTCAGTGATACTGTAATAGCAATTTATCAAGACAGATGGCAGCTACATGTGTGGTGAGCACAGTATAATGTATAAACTTGTTGAATCACTATGTTGTACACCTGAACTAATGTAACATTGTGTGTCAACTATACTCAAATAAGACAAACAAATAAATAAATTCCCCTAAGACACAGATACAATATAGTAAACACACACACACACACACACACACACACAATGTTGAAAACAATTTAAAAACAAATACTGGAGGAAAATGGGCAGAAGACTTGAAGATGCCTTACAAAAGAAAATACAGGACTATCCAACAAGCACTTGAAAACGTTTGCTGTCAATTGCCATTAGAGAAATACAATTTAAAATCACAGTAAGATACAGCTATAGATCTCCCAAATCGGCTCAAATTAAAAAGAATGATAATACTAAACGTTGGTGAGGATGTAGGATTCCATTTAAATGATGTTCAACAGGCAAAAGGGTGAAAAACAATTCAGGAAACTCAGTTGCTTCTTTGTGGGGGGATGGGAAGGGACCAGGAAGTGGAATGAGGAAACCTTAAAGGATGTTTATTTTCTATATTTTGATGGATCTCAGCATGACAGGGGCATAACATCTGTCAAAACTCCGTGAACGTTCACTTAATATCCGAGTATTTTATTGTACATGAATTTTAGGTAAAAAGAAATTAAGACTCTGAAAAATATTTGACACTAGTCAACTCCATGCAAGTGGAAGCATTTAGAGGGAAGTGAACTGTTTTCTCAAATTGGAAACGCATCAGAAAACTAGTAGGAGTAGTGGATTGATAGAGAAATGGGTTGGATGTATCATAAAACAAGTATACAAAAAATGCTAACGGTGGAATGGTAGATAGTGATATATTGGTACTCACTTAAACTTACTTTATCTTTGCTGGTTGTTTGCAAGTTTCATACGTAAGTATCAGAAAATAATAGATACACCCTTGATCCACTCCGTTTATGTCTAGTTTTTATCCCGGAGAGATACATTCCACGTGTGTGCCAAGAGGCCTGTGTAAGGGTAGCCACTGTACTATTTTTGTGATAGTGGAAAAAAATAAAAGGCAGGTGGGGGTGAGCGTGTCCATGGTTAAATATGCCATGGTATAGTCACACGGCAGAAAACTATGCAGAAGTTTAAAAAAGAACGAGGTAGATTTATACGTGCTACATGAAAAGATCTCCGAGGAAGCAGAAAAAGACATTACAGAATATGTATGGCTTCCCCTTTATGGAAAACATTTAACATCCAGTTAACACGACATATGTATAAATATATGTGTGTGTGTGTGTGTGTGTGTGTGTGTGTATAAATGATTAGAAAAAGGTCTAGAACATGAGTCAGCATATTTTTCTTTTATAAAGGGCCTAGTGGTAAATAGTTGTGTTAATATTACTTCTGCTGTGGGGCACCTGGGTGCCTCAGGTGGTTAAGCATCGGACTCCTGGTTTCTGCTCAGGTCAGGATCTCATGGTTCCTGGGTTAGAGCCCCGTGTCAGGCTCTGTGCTGATAGTGCAGAGCCTGCTTGGGATTCTCTGTCTCCCTCTCTCTCTATCCCTCCGCTGCTGTCTACCCCTCCCCCACTCATGATGCACGCTCTCTCTCTGTCTCTCAAAATAAACAAACATCTTGTTTAAAAATGTTACTTCTGTTGTAAATACTTTCCCATCATAGTATAAAAGTAGCCACGGACAGTATATAAATGAATAACCATGGCTGTCTTTCAATAAAACTTTATTGACAAAATCAGGTGGTAGGCCAGATTCAGCCTGTGGTCCATAACTTGTCGGCTCCTAATCTAGTGGTGTGATCCATTGCAGTGAAGGCCCTGATTCTTCGTTACTTCCTGTGTCTGTACCCTTTGCTATGTGTCTTCTTTCCCAGTCCCTTTCTGTCTCTGACTTCAGTCATGTGATTTGCTTTGAATCCATGGGCTGTTGATAATTTTGATGCGACTGGAAGCTTGAGAGAGACCGGTGCCAGGGGGCTGGCTTGCTCCCAGGCCTCTTCCATTACTCAGAGAACATACCCAGGCTAGCCTGCTGGGGGAGGAGAGTCCAGTCTCCACAGTTCTCCCAGACGAGGCCATCCTAGATCGGCTGATAGGTGACCCCCTGACTTGTGGGCAAACCTGGTCAAAATGAGTAGGGCTGCCAAACTGACCACACTAGACATGAAGCGAGAAATGTCTGTTGCTGTCTGCCACCAGAATGTTGTTTTCTATGTTGGCTAACCAACACAGGAACAAAACGTGCCCAACTAACAACATCGATGACTTTTGAGGAAGGGAGGTGGAGGTGGCTTCTGCAATTGAGAAAGGAAAGAATCAATTTTAAGAAAGAAAAGTTGTGTAGTGATGTTCTGGGATTCAGGGGGGAAAAAAAAGTTCCAACCAAGGTTCTTCGGAGGTCCAGGTACAGATACGATTAAAAAACCAAGCTCTATCTGCCACTTTTTTTCTTCTATCCTTAGTGTCTTTTAATTTTTTTATCGTCTACCTATAAATATGTCCAAGTCTTTTATATTCTAAAGAACCCTCTTGCCCTTGTACCAGTGTTTTATTTAGTTTTCTTCTTTTAAGACTTCGTGTTACAAGTAACAAAGGAAATAATGTATGCATATGCCAATAAAAGTTCAAACAGTACAGAAAAGCCCAAAATAAAAACTAAAAGCCTTTCCTGGCCATCACCTCTCCACTAATACTGCTCCTGGAACCAAGTACTTTAACATGATTCTGCTCTCATATTTTTTTCCCCAGTAGTTATCCACATTTCTTCTAAATAGCGTTTCTTCTCTATAGGAGAGATCCAGCATTTGGCCAATGTATTCTAGTCCTCTGCCCTCACTCTGCCTTCACACATATTGCGTCTTTTAAAACTTTTAGGTCTTTTGTTTTTATACTTTATACCTTTACATTGCATTCTCAAACATCTATTTCCCTTTCTAAATAGCGGTTTTTACATTTTTGTTAAAGTCATATGTCCACCCAGTTAAAAGCAATAGCCCAGTCTTTCCCACCTTCCAGTTCTACCTCATCCCCTTTCCAGAGGCAGACGGCTCACAGAGCACCTGGGGTCTACTGAAATGCAACTCCAATCGCTTCTCGGTCTTTTTGCTAAGATCGAGTGTACTGAAATGCAACTCCTGATGAGTAGGTCTACAGATGAGGCTGAGAACCCACATTTCCAGCAAGTTCCCAGGTGCCACTGCTGCCGCCAGCCCATGAGCCAAGTCCCGCCTCTGGGACATGGCCGGCATGCCAGGGAGGGTGAAGGGGCAGCCTCGGTCCTTTCCGAGCCTGGTTCTTCGTCTGGATCAATAGTCCCAAAGTCTTTATGCTCCTCAACCCCTGGCAAAAGAATCTTTATACAGAAACCTTCCTAGTGGGCTTGTTGGACCTACTAGAGTTCCCTGGGTGCCGAATAAGAACCAAAGCAACCCTTGTAACGTAAGGAAAACGTAGAGAAGCCATCTAGAGGCAGATGCTGTTCTGTTTCTGCTAAACGTCTTTCCTCTCCATCAATCAAATTCCCAGCTTCTACCATTAGGTCATGGTACCTAATTATATGCATAATTATAATAGGCATAAGACATTATATAATTATAGCATATAAAAATCAAATATCTGGCACTTTCCCTTATGGTTTTCATCTGTATTCTGGAAAAATAAGTAAATAAGGACTTGGAATAGCTCTAATAGAAGTCATACATTTGCACTGCTTTGGGTTCCCCCAGAAGCAGACCTTGCGATGAGACTCACGTACAAATAGCTTATTTGGGCAGTGAGACCAGGAAATTCCAGGAGGGCACTGGTGAAGCAAGATGCGGGAGTGAAGGCAGTCAATAAAGGACGTGGAGCGGCCAGGTTACCACTGGACGGCTCTGGAATTTTATTCCTTTGAGCAACTCCAAGAATAAATGTAAAACATATGCCTCAGATCTGTCTCACCCGACGGCAAAGTTGCTGGAGTATTTGTGCAACCCTTCCTCGGGTGAGGGTTGCCCCTATGGGAAGTGAATTCCCTGGCACTCAGAGCCTGCTACGAAGCCAGCAGCGTGGGCACAAGGCAGCAGAGAGAGCCCCCGGGAAAAGCAAGGTGGAGGCCGGAAGCTGGAAGCCTGGCCAAGCCCCCAACCGCTTCAAGTAACTCCCTTCAGAGGGGAGTCCCCTGTTTACCCTGAAGTCCTGAAGCCTGTTTATCCTCTCCTGGCCCTATCTGCACATTAGATGCTGCATATTAACAGCTTCAGAGAAGGACTGCAGCAGACCTGCACCTGACCGTGAGGTCAGCTGTCTCGCCAGCGTGAGAGGGGGCAGAGATCCAGGTGTCCTGGGACCAGGGCTTGGAGGGCAGCCCCAGGTGTGGGGGCCCCTGGCCTGGAATCCCCGGGGTCTCACACCGTGAAAGAATCAGATCTGTTCCTCCCTCTGTAGAATTGACCCTGTACCCTGATCATGGCTTTATTTCCCAGGAATATATGTCAAGGAGATAGATCTGTGGAGAAAAACTGTCCGGAGGGGCTATTTTCAAAGGAACTATTTTAAGGCTGTCCTTCCCGTCCACCACATCCTGACGTTTGGTATATTTAGCATCAGGCATAGACAGGGCTAATGGGTTTTTAGTTGCAAATCATTATCATTCAAACCACTGCAGTCTTTCTTTTTTTTTTAATTGCAACTAAGTCACGCACACATGCACACAACACACATTAGTAGCTACCTTATATTTATACACGAAAATGCTTCCAATAAAAGCAACTCTGTTTAAACTTACAAGCCTCTGCTATTGAACCCTTTATATTTGGGGGAGGGGCTAGCGCTGCAGGTTAGCGGGTATTGCCTTCACACTGTGCATGAAATGCACATGTATTTGGTCAAAGAAAAGAATGCACAAAAGGTGTTTTAAATTGACAGCCCAAGACAGGAGTAATTTAACATGCCATTCTTTGCCTCCCGCTCTGGTAGTTGTGGAGCACTGCTGATTTGCCTCACTGAATACAAATTTATATTGTCCCGTCCATTAATATGGTTTCTTTTCATCCCATGAATTAGTCTCCTTTTGCCAGCACAATGAAGACTGTAGAGTAACGAGTTCCAGTGTCAGTATCAAAACTGCAAGAGACTTGGGCTTTCTGATGGAGTCTCATTCGGATGCCGCCCCACGAGCTTTGCTAATTACCTGCAGATAACACAGGAGTCAGCAACCAAGAGCAGTGCCCACAGTTCGCCACAGTCCTGTGGCCACCACGCCAAGGCTCGACTTCCCACTCCCTCTGATGACGGATTTGGTGAATTTCCGGTCCTTGGCCTCTCTGTTCTGAGGTACTAACGCGGGCTTCAGATTCTCCACCGTCTTGGAAATTGCCTAGTATCACAGTCTGGACTGGGTTTCGAATGCTCCGCCCTAGGCTGGACCCACATTCTCTGAGAGGAGACATTGTTCTTACAGGTTTCTGTATCCCGCAGTGGCTTGCACAATGCCTGCCGTAGGGCGCTCAAACAATACGGGCTGGAGTGCAGATGTAGTATGTAGGAGCACGTCACGGAATGTGGCAAGAGTGTAAGCGCACCACAAGGCGTGGTAGGAGTGTCTGTGCCACCAGAGTGTGGTAAGGACGTGTGTGAGCACGCCGTGGAGGGTAGTAGCCACACTGGGGCGTGCAACCTGCATAGGGACAGGCCCCACCACCTTGACAAGATGGATCCATTTGAACAAGCATTTCCGTCAGCAGGATGATAGGCTGCTAATTACTGAGGCTTAAATGTGATAGCAGTGGTTCTCGTAGTGTGGTGTGGGAGCATCAATAATATTACCGGAAACTGGTTAGGAATGAAAATTCTAGGGCCTCACCTAGACCCTAGAAACTCTGGGCAGTGAGGGTGGGGCCCAGCAATCTGGCTTTAGCGTACCCTCTGGATGATTCTAGTGCATGGCTCGGCTCCAGAGCCCCTGCACTAGAGGTTAAGAACTCAGGTTCTGGAGCCAGACTGCCCGGGGCTACAATCACAGCTGTTCAACCTTGAATAGATTCCTCGATGCCTCGCTGCCTCAGTTTCCTCATCTGAAAAGTGGGGACATCTTAGTTTGTGTTTCCCTGAAAGTAGACCCAGAGACAAAGACGTGGGCCAAAGTTGTTCATTTGGGATATGATCCCGGGAAGGAGTAAGGAGAGGAAACAGGGAAAGAGGTCAAACTAGATCCCAAGTGGCACGGGGCACATCCCACCGGGGATCTCCGAGACGGTGAGGGCTAAATGCCCCACATTTATGGCTCTAATCAGCCCATCAGGAAGCGGATTCTGAGCTGTGTTCGACAAACTCCTTCTTCTCCCATTAAGAGTCACTTGCTGGGTGTCAATGCTCTGACATCCATCGGATGCCACAGAGTAAGACGGACAAGCGTAAGTGCCTCCTTCAGACCTCACGGAAGTGACCAGGCCTGGGTGAGGCGAGCAGCCACATGGTCTGCTAGCCCCACACGCTGGCTTACTGATTAGCCGCTGCCTGGCCTCCTTTGCAACGATTCACTTCGGCACGACCCCAAAATGGCAAATACGTGGGCATTGCTTTCAGTCGGGTCCCCCAAGAGGCAGACCCCGAGATAAGAAATTCAAGTGCAAGTGGTTAATTTGGGAGGGGATCCAAGGAAGGCCCTCGAGGGGATTGGGGAAGTGAGTCAGGGTACAGAAGCGGGTTCCTACAGGGTGCTTTTCTCCACAGGTCTCCATGGAAGGCAACCGAGGCCTGGTCCCACCGGGGTCTCTGAGACGCTCTTCAGGACATACCTCGTCCTATTGCTCTTCAAGGGCTGCTTCCAGGGTCAGCAACTCTGCAGCATTTCTGGCCTCCGCTGTCTATACACACAACATGCTCCCATGCCCCAAAATGCCCTCAGGCAGAGTTGCAAGTGCTCACTGGGTAGCTCGGGTGCAGAGGTGAGCGCCGTGCCCTCCAGGCCAGCACCCATCACTTCTGCTCCCTGTGTCAGGGACATTTGGGGCTGTGTGCAAACAGGAAATGTTGTAGGTGTCCCCAAGACTCTGGTACAGTTGTGTGTGGTTGTGGGCCCACTGAGCCTGAGGTGGGGCCCTCTGGCAGCAATGGGGCTGCACTTGGATCTTCCCTCAAGAAAGGACTTGCCCTCAGCTAGGAGGATGCAGTGAGCCCGGGCCCCCCATCTATTCATGCCCAGCTGATGACTGAGCATGGAGAGTGCTCTAGGGCCTGACCATCTGGCCCAGCACAGAACTCTTCTAATGGCCACTCTTTGCTCTGGAACGCTCCTTTAGGTTGCCCAAAACTTGCCAACCAAGTTTAGGGCCAACCAAAACTTGCTGCTCAATCCTGCTTCTTCGCTTTTATTGCTCACAGGTGTTACTTCTTAATAAGTGTTGCATGTACGCTCCCAAGTGGAGGTGGTGGAGGGACAAAGTTTAGCATCAGTGACTCTAAGTAAAGAGTACATGCATGTTCCTTGTCCTAGTCTCGCAACTTTTCTCTACATGTGAAATTTTAAAAAGTTACATTTGTGGGAAGAAAAACAATCCAGAAACTGGGAACTTCTTTGAACATCACTATCTCTGGCCTCCTGCAGTGGGCCTGGAAACAGGCTGCATTGTCTCCTGGGCAGTAGTGAATACAAGTGAATTCTCTGCCTTCTGTGGAAGACTGGATGACTGTTTCACCCTAGAGCAACAGATCAGCCTGGAAGTTCAGCTTAGGAGGCACAGGGGCGCCATCCCACCCTGCAACAGTCCAATGGCAAGCCACTGTGCCCAGCACGGCCCCCCTGTTTGGGGTGGGGAGCTGTGCACATGGGCTGAGTGAGGGCCAACTAGACACAGAGCCTGGCCGGTGGGCGGAAAACCCTCCACGGTGAGTGGCTTGTGCAGAATTCAGGAACCGACTGGAGGAGAGGTCAGCCCAGAAAAGAACTAAAAAAAAAAAAAAAAAAAAACAAACCCAAAAAAACAACAAAAAAGATATGTTGGATATCTTCTGAGAATCTTTAAACAATGAAAAAGTAAATCTCCTGGGAATAATGAGAATGTCAGTCAGCTCTGTTCTCTCCAGGGTAACCAGATGCCCCATTGTACGTGCTACAGTCCTTGTTGGTCCTTGTGTCCAAACTCAGAAGGGTTCTGGTTTGGATGCTCAGTGATGTGGTCACCGCACTTCTCTCCCTTCTGGTCATTCTTGTCATTCGTTGGCCAGATATCTGCTGGAGACCTGCTGAGCCAAGGCTGTGAGCTTCTTCATGACAGGAATGGCAGCATGGTTTCCCAGGCTCAAAGAGGAGGCCATGACCCTGTACTTTTGTTCCCCATACATGGCAGGGCAGAAAGAGCAGGGGGGTTCCAGTCAGACACAATGAGGTCCGAATAGATTCCAGTCCTGCAACTCAGCACTCCGGACCTGAGTAAATTGCCCTCCGTGACTCAGTTTCCCATCCATAGAATGGGAACATCACATATTGCGTATCTTTCAGAAAGCTGTACGGAGGAGTTATAATGAATGGAAAGTGCCTGGTGTGCAATATGTTCCCAATTAAGGGTGTTTTTTTATTAACAGGGAGCCTCCTCACGGGTCCTGCAGTTCAAGCCCCGCCCCCTGTGGCGTGGGCCACCGGCATGTGGCCCCTGCACCCACATCTTCCCCCATCATAGCTCCTTTCTGCTTTGCCCGCAGGGCCCAGGGGAACCGGTAATGGCAGCTTCTGCACTGTGCCCGGCCCTGTGCCACCCCTCCCACTCATGGTCACGGCTAATCCCTGCAAGTGTCCTTTGAGATTGGTATTACCATTGTTGGGGACCGAAGGCAGGTCACCCCAGGACGGGCCACTTTTGCAAGAAGATTACTTTCGGTTAAAAAGCAATCAGGGGTGCCTGGGTGGCTCAGTTGGTTAAGCATCCGACTGCAGATTTTGGTTCAGGTCATGATCCCATAGTCATGGTCTCAGGGTCGTGAGATCAAGCCCCTTATCGGGCTCTGTGCTGACAGCATGGAGCGTGCTTCTGATTCTCTCTCTCCCCGCCCCCCGTTAAAATCAACAAACATTTTTTTTTTTAAAAAGCGGATTCTCGAAAAACTCTTTATCTCCCCTACAACTGCCTAAAAGTTTAGATAGAAGACCTGCTCCAGGAAGAGTGCCATCACCATAGACAAGTTCATTGTATGAACTAGGTACGGTGGACAGGGGAGGAAGCTGGCAAGGCCTGCTTTTTGGTTTTTGGTTTTTGGTTTTCTTAAGGCCTATTTGATCTGTCCTCTATGTTCCATTGTTTCCAAGTGGCCCAGCAAACATGTGTTTACCAAACATTTACTCTTTTTTTTTTTTTTTTTATCTTCCTGTGAATTGTATTCCTTCTCTCTGAAGTTCCAGACCCTTGTCCCCTTCTCTTAGTTTGGGATGACATAACCACCTCATTGCACCTGTCTTTGGAATTTCGATGTCTGTGTGGATTCCCCATACATATGCTATGAAATTTGATTTCCCCCGTTAACCTCCAGTCTCCTGTCAATTTGCATCTTAGTCCAGCTAGAAGGACCTTGAAGGGGACAGGAATTCCTGCTCCCTGACCATTTCACAGGTGAAGAGACTGGGGCCCAGTGAGGGGTATGGGACTAGAGACCATTATCGTGTGCTACCATTCCTCCTAGGGCACTGTGTGGTTTAGACAAGTACAGCCAAGACTCACTACATAATTGGCCAGGCCCAATGCAAAGAAAATGGGGACGCTTTCATTCAAAAATTATTAACAACTTCTATATGGTGACAACAGAGGCTTAAACCAGTTCGGGGCTCTTTTAGTGTGGGGTCCCAAGCAACTGCATGGGTCACAGGCCCACAAAGCCGGTCCTGAGTATAGCCCTTGGATCAGTAGCTGGGGGGAGCAGGTGAGGCCTCAAGGGCAGGTGCAAGCACTCGAAAACATGATGCTTGCCATGTTGCTATGCGTGCCACATGGGGAGGGATTTTGCTCTCCTCCTGGTGGCAGAGGAAGAAGGAGGATGCCTGAGAGGTAAAGGAAAGTGTTGACCATGTTCATTCGTGTCCTCAGGAGAATCTATTAAAGCGTTCGGCAACTGTAGAGACTGAGTAAAAGCCGAGGCAACCCTGAGAGGCATTGAGAACACAAGGCTTGAGAATTCATAGAAATCATAGGGAGGGCTGCGGGCTTCCACAGGGACTGGGGGGCTGGAGCAAGTTTCCTGGCTGCATGTTGGGTGAGGTTCTGGGGCTCCAGACTGTGTCTACAGGACAGTAGGAGGGGCTCACTGGGGCTGCTCCTCAGTCCTGTCATGCGTCAGTCGGATATTGGGATTCCACATGGAATCTGCAGACTAGAGGGTCACGCTGCTCTCTGACCAACCACTGAGCAGTGGGTGGCTGCGGGTGGAGGACTGTCCCCTGCACCACTTGCACAGGCGTCGGGCCGTTTCTTAGCGAGCAAGGCTGCAGTGTCTTTGGCTCAGCCCAAGGCCGGCTTCCTGAGTCATCCTGGCCTGACGGAGAAACACAGCCTCACGCTGCAGGTCTGGCTCCCTTCGGTGTCTGTGACTCCAGCAGTATCACTGGAGAATCCTAACGGCAGGTAATGTAAGCAGTGTCTCCGGCATCTCCTTGGAGTGGTGCGTATAATCCCTGTGAAGGTCTGCAAAGTTCATGGGCATCAGGCCTTTCGCTTTGCGGCTTTTATTCACACGTGAGAATCATCTCAAAGGCTTCAGGCCAGATCCAACTCATAACTGGTATGTGATTTGGCCTGTACGATGTTGAAAACTATGTAGGTATTGAAAAATCAGAGATTCCATATAAAATTTTGAATTTTAGGCTCCTCTTGAGAGAAGCTTTTGGCAACCCTGGCCATTTTCCTACATGTGGCTAAACTTACCTGGGGCAAATGCAGCAGCAGGTGCCTCCTGTACCTGACATCAGTCCTTCCCGCACTATGGTCCCCACCCTACCCGCAGCACTCACTTTGTCATCATCATTTGCACTTGCACTTCCACTAGCGATGTGCCAGGAATGCACCTGGCATCCCCACACATCTCCCACGGAGTTTCGGACCTCAGATGTCATTGGGAGTATCTCTCATCTGAGCATGGGTTTCTGGCCAGGGCTTAGAACTATGTGAGTTTGCTTAATTTTAGAGTCAAACGCTCAATCTTGCTTTCTTGCTTTCTGCCTTCGTTCCTTCGTTCCTTCCTTTCTTCTTCTTCTTCTACTTTTTTTGCTGTTGTTTCGGATTTTTGTGATGAGCGTGCATGCTACGAGTACGGGTACTTAAGTCTAGACTTCTGCTAGGTCAAAGGGCTTAGGCTTTGCTCGCACTTTTCATGGATCTTCCCAAGGGCTACCCGAGCCCATTCCTGGGGCTTTGAATCTCTGGGTCCCCATTCTGTCTCTCGCTCTCTTTCTCTCTGCAACGTGAATACAGGAAAAGTCCTGTGTGGTGGATTATCTCATTAGCAACGCCCTCATAGGAGAAGAGTCAATGGATGCTAAGCATGTCAGTAATTACGTTTTTGGTTCGAGGCCAGAGCCCTCTCTCCCTCCTCGGCGGCTTGCCAGCTCCAGGGAGAGACCACAGGCTTCGACAGCCCTGCCTAGAGAGCTGGGAGCCCCAGCCTGCCACTCTAGAGAAGTGAGCTATTTCTGAGTGTGTATGTGGGAAGGGTGGGAAGGCGGAAAGAAAAGTGAGAAAATGTATGTAAGCAAATATTTCAAGGGAAAGAGGGGGAAGTCATCCTGAGACAGCCTTGTAAAATAATTGACGAGATCCTGCCAGAATGAACAGCAGGCCCCGTGTCCCTTTGTAGCCCAGGGAGACATCACTGACTGCCAGCTGCCGTGTCAGTGCCGCCTGGAAGTCCTCGGGAAAATGAAGCCCGCCTCCGTTCCCTTGGCACCCGCCTGGGACTGCACGTGGCCTGAGCCGCAGAGACGACCGTGATCTACTCCCCTGCAGTTTCCCAGGACCATGCCTGGAATGTGGAGGGTATATGGCAATGCCAAAGCGACTTCAGTGTGGTTTGCTTCCGGGAGCAGTGACGAGGACAAGAGAGGCGGGAAGGAGTGAATTTCATTCTTTAATATGAAAGAAAAACAACCAGAGAAGCTTGCGGCGGAACAACAATCATTTCTTCCCACCAACCCTTTCCCTGTCTATGCACTCAGCAGATCCGAAAACTAGCCCCCTGCCCGCCCTCCCTCCTCCACCTTGAAGGGGCAAATTGAAAAGGTAACCAAGGAGATTCTGAGTGAAGAGTGAAGAAATAGAACAGAGATGTGAGAACATCATGACGGAACTGAATCAGCTGCTTGTTGGAGACCAATGTCCACGAGTGACTCAAACCAAGTGAAACTGCACCAAAATTTCAAGATTCTTTCAACGTGCAGGCTTTTCTTTGTTTCGGTAGTTTGGGGAAGTATATAAATCTGCTTCTCATTTATGTTTCGGATTCATGCTCCACTTAAGAGAGCTTGGATTTGATTCCTTTTGGATGTAGCAAGCTACCTTTCCTCCCGCCCCAGGTTTTGTTCTCAGTTTAAAAGACCCAGGCACAGGGGCGCCTGGGTGGCGCAGTCAGTGAAGCGTCCGACTTCGGCTCAGGTCACGATCTTGCGGTCCGTGAGTTCGAGCCCCGCGTCGGGCTCTGGGCTGATGGCTCGGAGCCTGGAGCCTGTTTCCGATTCTGTGTCTCCCTCTGTCTCTGCCCCTCCCCCGTTCATGCTCTGTCTCTCTCTGCCCCCAAAATAAATAAACGTTGAAAAAAAAATTAAAATAAATAAATAAATGCAAGACCCAGGCACATATAAGCAGTAGCTCAGAAACACACATTTCGACCTGGAAAGCTCAATAGAGCCAGGTAGTCTTCTATTGATTAGAATCATTAAAATATCAGAATCTAATGGATGGGAAGGATGTAAGGGATCTTATTTCACCCACAGGAAACCGAGAGAAAGCAGTTGGGGAACCCATCTTTTATGGTAAGCTGGGAAACAGCAGTGTCAATGCCAAGATCACATAATGAACCTTGCTTTATGGTGACTTGGATGTGTTTCTTGGTGTTGGCTATTCATGTGGAGCAGGTGTGGTGTTTCTTCCAGCGGTGGATGCTGCTGGTGGTCCACTCAGATCCCTTCACAGAGCAAGTGTACCTGTCCTCGCCTGCTGTGAGTGTTGGCTGCCAGTGGGACACAGCTGCCCCCTCCCACAGGAACAGGAGCCACCCCCACCTCCACATTCCTCAAGATTACAAGGCACCTTGACACCCACAAACCCGACCAATGACTGAATGACGTGAGATTTTAAAGGTCAGCCCTGGGACGCCTGGGTGGCTCAGTCGGTTAAGTGAACGACTTCGACTTGGGCTCGGGTCAAGCTGTCCCCCCAGTGGGCTCTCTGCTGACAGCTCGGGGCCTGGAGCCTGCTTTGTATTCTGTGTGTGTGTCTCTCTCTCTCTACCCCTTTCCCACCCCCCACCCCCCCCCCCGCACTCTTTCAATAAATAAAAAATAAATAAATAAACATTAAAGGTCCGCCCCTTTCCCTCAAGGGGGACAACTCCGGTGCAATTCATGCTCTGGAGCTCCCAGGGGGACAGGCTGAGCTAACCACATTCTTGTTCAGCCCCTCCCCCTGCTCGCCTCAGCTCCCCGGGAGCACTCCCAAACAAGAACCCTGGGGCAGGTTCTGCTTTCTTCCGAGAACTTTTTAGCTCAGATGCCTACTGTCTTCTGAAGGAAGTTCTCTCCAGTCCAGAGTGCTCTGCTGAACTTCTGTCCAACATCCTTGTCCAAGCTCCAGGTGAGTAAATGTTTCCAGTTAACTAACAAGAAAAATACAAAGTCAAAACAACACTGGATTTCTTTCTCAGCTTAAAAGAATTCCTTTTCAAGTAATACTTCCTTTTTTTTTAAGTTTATTTATTTGAGAGCACTTGCACAAGGAGGGGCAGGGGATGAGGGGGGAGGGGCAGAGAGAGAGGGAGAAAGGAGAATCCCAAGCAGGGATCCCAAGGCAGAATCATGACCTGAGCCAAAATCAAGAGTCAAAGGCTTAACCGTCTGAGCCACCCAGGCACTCTTCGAGTAATGCTTCCAACCCTCCTCTGTTGTATCCTAAAATGCAAAAGAAAAACAAAACAATAGAAAATGTCTCAACCCAGCAATTCTATTAACCGTGCTTACACAGCTCTTTCTCTTTCCCTCCGCCACCCCAAACTGCTCTTTATCTCCTCCTTATATAGTTTCCACACAGCCGGAAAGACCATCAGATCTAGAAGGAAAATCAGCAAAACCGTACAGCTTTGTTGTAACAAGATGGCACTTCCTTCCTGGACATCCATGTTTAGGCTCTTTGTCATTTGTATGATGGTGCTTGGGAGGTGATTCCCTGTTGGGGATCCATCCTGTTCTTGGAATTTTTATGTGGGTGGGAAGGACCTTGAGGACATAGTGACCATTTGCGGAGCAGAGTGTGGAGCTGTACTACATAACATCAGTGGCTTAGACCATTGGTCAGAGTGACAGACACACTATCCCCCAGGGTGTGGGGGGCATAGGACTAAACACCTTTCCACTTGAACCACACCGTGGGCAGAGTGCAGCGCTTCAGATAGCAAGTAAGTAGGTAATTGTCGACCATCTGCAATGAAAACAGTGTGTGCAGGTTCGAATGGGCTTGGGAAAACATTCTCACTCTAACGCTCAATATTACTGAGGGCTCCATCTTCTGGTACATGTACGTTTGTAGCAGATGCTGTTGATGGGCTGCCCGAGGGCTTTCCCCACACCACAGGAAATTGCTTAGTTGCGGTAGAAGAGACTGGGGAGTACAGGAGAGTAGGACAGTTACCATCAAACTAGGGGGGATGGGAAGAGTTTCACAATATCTCGGCTCCTTATTCAGCTGTGAGACCCCTCTGAGCCAATAGGTTCCTTCTTATGGAGGAATCCCAAGTCGGTGGGATTAAGCTCCCCCTCCCGTCCCTTCCCCTCCCCCCCATTTCGGTTCCGTGGGGTCACCTCTAGAGAAACTACCTGCATCCAAGTCCTCATACTGGGTCTGCCTTGGGGGAACTCAAATGAGATCACATCCGTCCGTTCATTCACCCATCCCCTTACCCCCCCACCCGTCCTACTATGATCCCCCCTTGGGTTCCAGCTACTGTACTTGGGCATGGGCAGGAGAGAGGGACTCAAGAAAGTACAAAGCTGAGCAAGATGTTCTCTCTCCTTCCGGGGATCTCCCAGTCTGCCTGAAATAAATAATCAGCACACAGTGGGGCAGTGCCAGAATAGATAGAGGCACAGACTGCTGTAAGAACTTGGAGGGGAAACCGACAGCCTGAGACACCCAAGGGAGCTTTATGAGCAGGCACCTTGTCTGCCCGTCTTGAAGGACACTGAAGTAGCACACTGGAATGATGCCTTGCAGGAAGAGGGAGGGTCCGGGGTTGGCATAAAAGGTAAAGACCGACATACAGTTGAAAGTACACTTTTGATACTAGAATCCTTCTCAGCATCACGGGCAGTGTCTAAAATTGTCTCTCTTTCAGCAAGATAATTTTTTTAATTTTTAAAAAAATTCTTAATGTTTATTTTTGAGAGAGAGAGAGAGAGAGAGAGAGAGAGAGAGAGAGATGGAGTATGGGCGGGGGAGGGGCAGGGAGAATCCAAAGCAGGCTCCAGGCTCTGAGCTGTCAGCACAGAGACCGACACGGGCCTCGAACCCACGATCCGTGAGATCACGACCTGAGCCGGAGTCAGACGCTCAACGTACCGAGCCGCCTCGGTGCCCCTCACCAAGATACTTTTTGTCAATTAAATTCTCACATAATGTAAGTCCACCGATATTTATTAAGTGAACAAAGAAAGAGCAAGGATTTCCAGGCGGAGGGAGGAGAAGGTGAAAAGGCATGGAGGCATAAATGTGCAGTTAGTTAGGCTTCTGGAGTGCAGGGTGAGTGGTGTCGAGTAGGCAGGTGGGGGCCAGATTGTAAAAACCACTAAATGCCATTTTAGAGAACTTGGACCTTGTTCTTTGGGCTTATGGTGGCACCACTGTAATGGCCCTAGAGTGATCTTTTAAACCACTTAAAATGTTTTTGTGTGTGTGTAAACAATACTTGTGTAGTAGGATATTGTTTTTTAATCCTCTCTGTCAGTGGATAAAACTCTTCTTTTAATTGGTATATTTAGATGACTCACATTTAAAGTGAATATTGATTTGGTTGAACTAATGACTACCATATTTGTATCTGTCTTCTACTTGTCGTTCTTGATCTTTGGTGCTTTAAAAACATCCTCCTCCCCTTTCCTGCCTTCTTTGGTTTTAACTGAGCATTTTCTATGATTCCAAATTATCTTCTCTCTTAATATATCAATTACCTTTCTTTAAAAAAGTATTTTAGTCATGGCCCTAGAGTTTACAATATGCACTTACAACTAATTCAAGTCCACTTTCAAACAACAGTATACCGCCTCCCAGGTAACACATGCCTTGCACCAGTATTCCCAATTCCCCACTGCCATCACTTATAACAGTGCCCCGTTCAGTTCACTTAGAGCCATCTTGGACAATGAACTGGAGTGAGACAAAAATAATCTCAAATAATCTTGGAGGTAAGAGCCAGTCTGTGGTAGATTGTTTGTAAAGGTGGCTAAAACGATTAATTATGCGCATCCCCGCACAGTGCCCCTTTGCAGGGTGACTTTGCAACTTCTCGTCATTCCTCCACCCTTGGACTGTGGGCTCGGCCGCGTGACACTTTGACCAATGGGTGTTGGCAAGCAAATGTGCCACGGGCATTGGGGCTTGGCCTCTTGCAATTGGTGCATAAAAGCTCGAAAGCATATCATCCCCGTTGAGAGCCTCGCTCGGTTCTTTCACAAAGAAACAAAGAAAACTTCCTTTTGCACATTCCCAGTTGTGGTCCGCGAAGCACAGACCTGTTGTTCTTGCCCCAGGGTCCCTTCTTCTGCACAGCTGTTAGCACACCGGCCCCCACCCGTCACCGCTCCTTGGCTGCTGTGTTCACTTTCCGGAGGCTTCCAGCAGACAGCCTACTGCTCACTGGCCTTGTAATAGCAATGGGAAGACCCTGGCTGCAGTCACTGCTCTGGTCCTTGGCATTCATGAACACTTACGAACCCGTCCGTTTCGTTTAGAAACAGCCAGAGCAGCGTGTGCCACCTTGCCCCCACCACACACACCTTAAATAGAAAGTAGGCAGGGCCTGAAGGTTGACAGCTGATGATTTAGAAGGCAGGGGGAGCCCAAAGGAGCGCAGAGACGTCCTTGGAGCTCAGACCCTGCAGAAGTGGGCTTGCAGCCTCAGTGGGATGGTCCTTCCCTCCACCCCCAACACCCCGCTCATTCCCAGAAGCCTTTGGTGCCAGCAGCACTTAACCACCAGGCTGCAATGTAGAAAAATTTAAGGAGTCTGCTGTCTCAAAGGAATGAATCCCAGATCATTTGTTGATACTTCTGCCCCCACTTTTTTTTCTTTCTTTCTTCCCTCTCATAACCCTTGTTTCTCCAAGGAGGTTCGTTTTTGGAACGTATTCTGGAGAAAGCCTGAGGCAGGCATAGCCATTGCTGGGACTGCTCCAGGGTTGGACAGTGGCAGCTACCCAGGCATGAAGCCCACCTTGCCTACTGGAGGGTCTGAAGCCCTTTAGAGGCCCTCTGTGGTCCTGGACAGGGCTTTCTGAGGCTTTGTTCCAGGTTCCTGGGGAAGGGCAAGCAGGCTTCACTGGAAGGCCGAAGGGTAAGGGGACCCTGGCTCCCCCTCACCCACCTCGGCCTCATGTCAGCCTCCTAACTTGGAAGGGCAGTCAGGGAATCAGGTCATCTGGTCGTCACTGGTGAGAGTCAAAACCGACATTCCTGTTGGGGTCTGAGCACTGTAACCCCGCTGGCCCGGGAAAGCCCACCAAAAGGCGATGTGGCATGGTGTCAGAAACGTGGCCTTGGGGGCAGACAGGCTGGAACTATTGGCTGTGTGGTCTTGGCCAAATTACGTAACCCTGCTGTGGCTCAGTTTATTCATCTGTGCAATGGGATTATTGACTGTTGTCAAGCTTAAAGGTAATATTAAAAGTAAAGCCATTGCCATATAAACATTCAGCCAAAGAAAACAGAAGGAGTTGATGCTCTCAATATTATTAGAGCAAAATAGTGGTAATAATAGTAAAATAGGAAGAAGAAGAAGAAGAAGAAGAAGAAGAAGAAGAAGAAGAAGAAGAGGAATCATTATTAATGCTGGGGGTACCAAATCTGGTTGAGGCACGTGTACATGCTGCAGTCTATGAACAACAATCAGAGCCAGGAGCCGAGGAGACGGGGACTTGGGACAGGGCAGGGGGCAGGATCTCAGGGCCACGTCCCCCAGGCTCTCCGCTGGCTCCATCCGATTGTCACTCCCTTCTCCTCCTTTGCTTTGCAGGACTCCAACCCCTGGCCGGTTCGCAGTCATCTGCCTCAGTTTACCCGCACATGTGTTTGACAGGGAATGGATGGTAGCATTTGGCTGCGGGAGGCTGGTTGTGCCCACCTCCTGTGCCGCAGGGTTTGACTGGGTCCTGGATGACCCTTGGCACTTCCCCCACAGGGTCTCTCTGTGTCCTGGCCTTGGGGTGCACGGTCTCTGGGGTTCACCAGGGCAGAGCTCCTTCCTGTCAGCACAGCAGCTCCTGCCACGGTGCACAGCATCCTAACAAAGACAAACACGATGATTAAATCAAACAGCTGTCCCCAGAATTACTGGGCAGGAGGAGGCCCAGGCTCCATTCATCAGCAAAACCAGTCCTGGTCATTATCTTTAATACACAGACGGAGTCTTCTCTGCATGTTCATTTACCCCGTTCACTCTTTGTGGGCCTAGGATTTGGTTCAGACATCGGGTCAACAGTTTCAGCGCTGCAATTTGTTGACAGAGTGGTTTTAAAAATGTTCCTACGTTCTTGTTTTGGCACTGTGGAAAAAAACACTTGGCCCGAAAGCCTAGAGATCGGAGTTTGAATTCTGACTTAGCCACTATCTAGGTGACCACAGGGAAGGTGTGTGAAGCTGTCTTCACTTGGGTTCTTCCAAAAGCTGACCCTGAGATAAAGACGTGGGTGCAGGGAGTTTCTCTGGGTAACACGGTGGGGAGGAAGAAGCAGGGTGGAGAAAATAACAGGAGCGGGTATGGTAACCGTCGATCAGCGCGCATCAGTCCTGCTGGGGCACACCTGAAAAACCATGATGAACACTCTCAGAATTCCCCCAGAATTCTGGGGGCCTGTGGCACGAGCCAGTTGATTCCTAGGTCCCTCTTGAGGTCGCTCCAGGTATATTAATGCCTCCAAATGTCACTTGTGCTTGTGGTGGAGCGAGTTCTCACGTGCAGGAGAAAGTCTCGGGTAAAGAGGAAGGACCACGTGTCTCTCAGAGGTGGCCACCTCATGCAGGAACTGTTTCCCACAGCTGCAGGTGAGCTCAGGAGGGTGCAAGGGAGGAGGTGGGGCACCAATCACACTCGCCACAAGGGCGAAACTATCATGTGAGACGGGAGGGCGCAGGAGTGTCTGAGCTCATTGCTCAGTACATCTATGAAATACATATTTTATGTTCTCCGTGTCCAGTTAACCACCTTTGGCTAAGCATCCCCAGTTGGAAGGTGACCAGCAAGTTTGCGGCAGCCCAGGCGGCTGGTGAAATCCAACATTCCCTTTCTCCTTCTTCCTCAGTGAGAGGATTTCTAGTTGGGTATGTGGTCACACAGAAAACAGACCACGTATCCAGCCTGTCCTGAAGATGGGCATGGTCATGAGATTCGGAATGGACTAAGGCGATGTGACTGAAACGATGGCACAGCTATTTCTGGGAACCTTCCTTCAAAACAGCCTGTGCGTGCCCTTTGTCCTTCTCCCTCTTCTGGTCATTTCCTCCATCTTGTGCATGGAATGGAATGTCAGGCTTACTTGCTTGGGCCACACAGGAGTGGAACTACAGGGAGCTGGAAGGAGCCTGGGTCCCTGCAGACTTCATCAGAGAGCTCATCACACAAGCCCCCAGCTGAAGAGCTCCAACCTTTTACCTAATAGAGCGATAACCTTTTATCTTGTCTAAGCCATGATGCTTTGTGTCTCTTGCTACAGACTAACTTCATCTTAATGGATATAGCTGCTCGTGGTTCTAATTGTCCCCCCTGAACTCAATGTTTATTTTCTTTAAAAATAACTAAGCATGGACAGACCAATAGCAAGCAAGGAGATTGAATGAGTAAGCAAAAATCTCCTGACAAATAAAAACACAGAACTAGATGGTTTCACTGGTCCTATGATAATACCAATCCTCAAGCTTTTCTTAAAAAAAAATAAAGAGGGAGGAATATTTCCAAACATATTTTATGAGGCCAGTATTATCCTGATACCAAAGTCAGATAAGGACACTCTAAGGAAAGAAAATTCTAAGCCAATAGCCTTGATGAACACAGAGGCAAGAATCCTCAACCAAATAATAGCAATTAAGTTTAAGAGCACAGTAAAATGATCATGCATCATTATTCAGTAAGATTTATTCCTGGGATGTAAGAACGGTTCAACACCCACAAATCAATCAGTGTGATACACTGCATTAACGGAATGAAGGATAAAAATCATACGATCATGTCAATATGTGCAGAAAAAGCACTTGACAAAATTTAACATCTTTTCATGATTAAAACTGTCGACAAAGTAGGTGTAGAAGGAATAAACTTCAACAGAAGGGCCAAATGTGACAAGTCCGTAATTAACATCATATTCGACAATGAAAGAGGAATAAGGAACATTAGGACCACAAGGTAAGTACTTACTCTTTCCGCTTTTATCCGACATGGTACCGGAAGTACCGCCACAGCAATTAGGCAGGAAAAAGGAGTAAAAGCATCCAAACCGGAAACAAAGACATAAAATTGTCTCTGTCTGCAGATGACCTTATCTTATGTATATATAACCCTAAAGACTCCACTGAACAGCTGTGAGAACTAATAAGTGAGCTTAGTAAATGTTCAGGATTAAAAAATTAACATTCAAAAATCAGTTGGGTTTCTACGCACTAACAACAAACTATCTGAAAGCGATCCCATTTATAACAATATTACAAGTGACAAAATCCTTAGGAATAGACTTAACCAAGGAAGTGAAAGACCTGTACATTGATAAGACATTGGGGAGAGAAAGCGAAGGAGACAATTTAAAAGATATTTCACGTTTTGGGATTGGAAGAATTAATATCGGTTAAATGTCCCTACTACCCAAAGTGATCTACAGATTCAATGCAATCTCTATCAAAATTCCGATGTCACTTTTCACAGAATTTTTTGAATCCTAAAATTCTTATGGAACCTCAAAAGCCCTGATTAGTATTCTCGAGCAAGAAGAACAAAGCTGGAGGCCTCGTACTTTCTGACTTCCATGATGTTACAAAGCTATCATGATCAAAACTATGTGGCACTGGCAGAAAAAAACATACATAGAACAAGGTACTTAGGAACTGAGTAGAGAGGCCAGAAATAAACCTATACATCAGCTTATCTTCAACAGGGGTGCCAAGAATATACAATAGGCAAAGAATAATCTCTTTTTTAACGTTTATTTATTTTTCAGAGACAGAGAGAGACAAAGTATGAGCAGTGGCGAGACAGAGAGTGGAGACACAGAATCCAAAGCAGGCTCCAGGCTCTGAGCTATCAGCACAGAGCCCAACGCGGGGCTCGAACTCAAGAACAGTGAGATCACGACCTGAGCCGAAGTCAGGTACTTAACCGACTGAGCCTCCCAGGTGCTCCCAAGGATAATCTCTTTAATAAGTCGTGTTGGGAAAACTGGATATCCACATGCTAGAGAACATAACTGGACCCCTATCTTACACCACTCAAGAAAGTAAACTCTAAATGGATTAAAGACAAAAAAAGTTTAGGGAAAAGGATCAGGAATCATGCTGGTCTCCCCTGCCCTGTTTGGAGGTTGCCGTCCTCTTCCTGTGTGTGGCCAGACTTCCATGAAGCCCTTAATTGTCTGCCTGCTGGAATATCTGAACATCTGGAGACTCTGGCTTCACCTGTTACCAACAGCCACTGGCCTCCAGACACCTTCGCTGTTAAGAAAGATCATTATCTTTGCGCCCCACATGCTGTTGGGACCATCTTGCCCTCAGAGCTCTAGGTAGGTGTACCCGAAGCTACATGTTCCCACTGCTCACCTCAGGGTTCACATGATGCTGAGAGGAGTCCCCACATGTGACAGCTGCCACTCCCAGTGTCTGCGTCCTCCCGCTCCCTAACTGAGGCCCTCCCAGGCAGCACAGGAGGTTGCTCAGCCTGGGCATGGCAGCCTACAAGTGTGGGGGTTTCACACCCGAGGGACAGCTCTCACCCAAACAGGGCGCCTCTAGTTAAACTTAGCTTTCTCTTCCTCCTGGGACAACCCTGAGGTTGTTCTACATAGTTCCTCAGAGAACTATTCCTGGCAGGGGGGATCACCGGTTGACCACGGTGGAGACCCACTCATTAACACACTCCCATCTCTGGATCACCTCCCCGAGCAAACCACATGCACCCAAATCCTTATTCCAGAAGCCGCTTTGGGTGAACATGGACACTAGCACAGCCTAGAGAGATCCAAAGCCTTCTTCAGAATCTCCACCGGTCCCTAGGAGCTCTCAGGCTTCTGTTCCTGGCTCACCCATTCAGACCTGCTGTCCCTACTTGTCCCCACACCAGTTTGATCATGGAACCAGCCCCTCACGGGTGCCTGGCACATCCACCCGCACTGGGTTCTTCTCGAGTTCTGTAGACTTCACTACAGACTCTGGGCTGCAGGATTCACATGACTTTGCCCTCTCTCTGGCCTCCCCTCTTCCATCCTATCACCTCTCCTCCCACAACCCCCTCCCTCCTGCTCACCCAGGAGCTCTCGGCTCTCCTCCCTCTGCTCTGCAAGGTCGTGTAGGCTGGACACTGTGGCCTCCACACCCAAGGAGCTGAACCAAGCCTATGAGGTTGTTGGCAGAACAAAGAGCCTCCAGTCAAGCAGGACCCACTTTCCTCAGAAGAAGGTGGCTTTTGTCTGTACTATGCATGTTGACACAGAGCATGTGATGTGGGTTGTCCAAGGTCCCTGAGGGAAGTAAGTATCTGCTGGAGCCCACCCATATCCCGTCAACACCTTTCCATACTAAAATCTGCCTATGGCAACCCCATGAACTTTCCGCCTGAGTGCCCCATTTCCCAAGGCCACAGAGTTAGCAGCCTCGACTGATGATGGAAGGGTGTTGGTGGACATCTCTCCCAGGGAACAGCCCTGTGCCTCCTTTCCCACAGCGCGAACTGCTGGAGAACTCCCGCCAGATCTTTTACTCTCCCTCATTTCCCCAAGATGACGTCTCTTGGCCTTATCTTCCAAATCAACTACCTGCCTCCAGCTCCTCCTGTCGGAGTCTGTGTGTGCGTGGGGGGAGAGATCACAGAAGAAGACAGTGGCAGAGCTGGAATGTGAACCCATGTCTGGCTGACCCCAAAGTGATGTTCTCTCCGACACTCCACGTGTGGTCCTCATCGGATCTCCCCAGCATTTCTGCCTGTTGCCTGGGTCCCGGCATCTCCTGATAGTCAGGATGCTATTCAGTTCCTGACTGACGGTCCCTTTCTCCCAGGGTCCTATCTAGTTTCCAGTCACTCCCACCCTGACTTTCTGGCCTTGTCTGGGGACCACACGCTGAGCTGGGAGCTCTCATCCTGAGACCGTGGGAAACCCTCCTCACCCTGATACTGTGGGGGTGTAATTATTCGTGGCTGTGGTTTGCCTGTGGCCTGGAGTTTTCCAGGCTCTTTGCAATCATTTAGATGCAACCTGCCCAACATTTCTGTGATGTGGCCAGAGGAAATTGCCTCTTTGCTTTCTTGGCTCCCTCCTTAATGCCTTTGAAATGGGCCACCCTGGCCCAGTTTACAGTCTGTGAGGCTCATCTGTCTGCAGTTACGTGACCTCCCCCCCACAAGAAAAACTAATCAGAGCTAGAACCACCATTCCTGACCAGGGGAGTCAATCATAGTTTCAGCAGGCCCTGTAAGGGGTCACCGGTACAGCCAACACTGTATGGATCAGGGGCACTCGGATGTCTACATGGTGACGGGGGCCTGTTCCTGATTCACTGGCCAAGTGGGGTCCCTCCCGGGGGCTCAGTCTGTCATAGGACACTTCCTACACCCTCCCAGCTCCTAACTGTATAGAAGTCTGTTCCTGGGCCAGAGAACCTGGCTGGGGGTGAGGTATAATAAGGTATCAATGGTGATGATGGGGAGAACTACAGAACCACATACAGAGATGAGCTTGCTCTTCAAGCCCATTCAAAGCTTTCACTGAGAAGTTCGTTTTGCCCCTCCCATCTGTCAGCTGGTCCCACTGAGGACGGGGACCAGCCTGGGGACTCCCAGAGGATAGGACATTAGCACCGTCCTTCCCCCAAGTGAGAAGCAAGCAGAAATCGGGAGGAGAGCCTGGGTGTGAGGCCAGGGGCTACTTGCTATTTGAGGAAGGGGATGCTTCCTAACTGGACACAAAAGTTCACCAGGTGGCTTAGTTGGCAGGGAGGAGAGTGCACAGAGAGGGAAATGTAGCTGGGATGTGATTGTTGGATATACACATACAATAAAAATGCAATGCAATCTAGCCAGAACACCTCTGCATTTGGCTATGAACGTCTAACAACAGTATACTAGAAAGGGGGTTCTGGGTACCTTTACGGTTATTTCTTTAACGACAGACATCCTGAATACAAGGGCGATGCAATCGACACCTTGGCCCTTGGCCCTTCTCCTGAGAAAACAGATTGTCCCTCATGTTCTTGTTGGTGGGGTTACACCGGCATTGATAATGTAGACAGTTAAAAAAAAAACCCACGTCATTCAGCATTGCTAGTCAGAATGTAAAATGGTGCAGCTGCTATGGAAAACATTATGGCGGTTCCTCAAAGCATTAAAAATAGAATTACCATATGATCCAGCAATTCTACTCCTAGTTATATACCCCCAAAGAATTGAAAGAGACTTGAACAAGTATTTGTGCAGCAAAGTTCATTGCAGCATTATTCACAGTAGTGAAAGGGTGGAAAGAGCCCAAATGTCCATTGATGAATGAATTGATAAGCAAAATGTGGTATATACATACACATAGTGGAGTACTATTCAGCCTTAAAAAGGAACGATGTTCTCAAACATGGTTGAAACCTGAATGTATTATGCTAAGTAAAATAAGCCAGACCCAAAGAACAAATATTATATGATTCCATTTGTAGGAAGTCCCTGGAATAGACAAATTCATAGAGACAGAAAGCAGAGTGGTGGCTCCCCGGGGGTGGCAGCAGGGGTGCATGGAGAGTTAGTATTCGATGGGCACAGAGCTTCGGCTGGGGATGTTGCAGACTTCTGGAGATGGATGGTGGTGGTGTTTGCTTAATGCTACTGACTTGCACACTTGAAAATGGTTAAAGCAGTAAATTTTAGGTTATGCATGTTTTACCACAACAAAAATGTTTTTTAAAAAACCCATTCATGGGGCGCCCCGGTGGCTAGGTTGGTTAGCGTCTGACTCTTGATTTCAGCTCGGGTCATGATCTCATGGTTAGTGAGATTGAGCCCCACATTGGGCTCTGCACTGACAGTGTGGAGCCTGCTTGGAATTCACTCTCCCCCTCTCTCTCTGCCCCTCCCCTGCTCATGCTCTCTCTCTCTTTCTCAAAATGAATAAACTTAAAAAAAAATTTAAGCCATTCTTTGAGCATGTTTGTGATGTATACTTTCATTATGTGTACAAAAATCCTTTCATTTAATCCTTCTAGTTTCTCTACATGAATTACAACACAGCACTAATAACCCTCTGTTTTGTGCCCAGCGGGGCCTCTTTGCCAAGCAGGTACATTTCACTACATGGTTTCAGGATCTGGACTTACCATCAGCTTTTCTTGGGTGGTGTTACAGGGAGGGAGTGTGAGAGCTGGGGGTTCCTGATGCCTATTCCTTTATTCTGTCAGTGGTCTACTTTCCTGGAAGAAAAAAGGTTAAACTATGCTGAAAAAGACTGCAAAGATTGCCCAAACATCTTGGGTAGCAAATGGGTCATAAAGAAGATGGAAAATGCAAAATGAGCTTCGATGAGTAAGGTGTAGTATGTGAATCAGAAGCAGGGGACAGAAATACATCTGAAATCTGGGCAGGCTTAAAAATTAAGGGGAAATGGTGCTTAGCAAAGTTATTTGCGGTTTTTCAAACTCAGATAAAGAACAATAGAAAAATTGTTCCAGATGTTCAGTGAACCTTGGAACAGAGCCAGGCCCACCCTACCCAGTGCTGTCTGAGGAGGGAGAGAGAAAGGGAAAGAAGTAAATAAAAGAGGATGGAGGGTTGCTTCTGGTGTGTATATTTAACTGTGAAACTAAACACAAATGATAGAGGATGACAAGTTCTCCGAGCCTGCGAAGCAAGGAATACCAGGGCAACCTGAGTTCCTGAATTTAAAATTACAGGAAAGACGTTTAAATTAGCGCCAGTGCTGCACACTTGGGTACCTTTCCTCTGCAGGAATTCAGGGTTAGAGAGATTCCTGTAGGGTGTACTGGATTCTTCCTCTCTAATTGCACTCGGGTTGCTTTGTGCAATTCTTCATACTTTGGCATTGTTTTCCGAATTGAAAATTTTGTCATGTTAATTTATTTATAGTCGAATAGAGGCTGAAAATGCATAGATTTTTACTGATGAGCCATAGTAATTAATTTGCTGCTGAGCACCGGAGTTCTCATGAGAATGCTGTGGGTGAATTTCTGGTAGTTGTTAGTCGTCGCCATAAGATCGGGTTGAATCAGCCCCCTACTGTCCTACAGAACATATCTGAGTTTAGAATAAAATGGTTGCTATCTAAAGCTGCCCGAGAAAGTTTAAATAAGCTGAAAAAAAGGCACACTACCACTCAAGGAGTGCCTCAAACTCCACCAGCTCTCCAACACTAAGGTTGCCCGTGTGTGCCAAAGCAACTGGCAGTTCATTCAGTACTCACTCAATGCCAGCCTGGGTGGGGGGGGGGGGGGTGCTAGCAAAAGAGGACCTCAGACTTGAAAGAATTCCCAGTCTAGTGGGGGCTGACTGTGAACAATCAATCATCATATAATCTCTTAAATGTTATTACAGAAGCTGTGCACAGGGCTTTAGGAACTCAGGTGATCTAGTGAACAGTTCTCTTTGTGTGCCTGTGCATATGTGCAGGTGTGTGCGTGTGTGTGTGTGCATGTGTGTGTGTGATCAGAGGAGACCCCAGAGAGACGTTTGTCTTCTGTGTTAAAGAACGAATAGATTTTCAGAAGGCAAGAGTAGGGGCAATTCCAGAGGGATTGCATGCAGAGAGGGAACCACACGAATAGAATTGATCATGGTTCAAGACAAAATATAGTTTTTGTGAAGGAAACAGGATTGATTAGAAAACAAAAAAATAGCTTGTCCTCCTCCTCTTCTCCTCTCACTTCCCCCTTTTCTTCCCTTCTCTTTCTGTTGTTCCCTTCCATTCTCAAAACGCAATTCACTCTGCAGCCATTAGGTGGGGCAAAGCAAGTAGGCACTCTCGCCCAAGGTAGTCATGGCAGCGCAGAGGAGCAGAGCTCAGGCCAGTGCAAGGGCACTCACCTGGGGAGCCATCAGGAGGTCTGGTGTGGGGTGATGGCGTATGCACAGAGGGGCAGCCAGGCATGGTGAGACAGAGCTGGCAGAGAGGAAGGTGTTCTAGAGGAACACCTAACCTGAGGCGAGGAGGGTGTCTAGACAGTGGCAGAGCAAGCAAGGTGAGAGAGACAAAAGGCAGACAACAAACTCAAGATTGTACTCACTGGTCAAGTTCATTTATTCATTCAACTGAGGTGCATGGAACACATACCAAGTTCCTCATCCTGGAATCAGGGAGGCACAGATGAGCAAGGTGGGCACAATTTCTACTCTTACAGAGCTTAGGGTCTTTGGGGAGAAACTGCCCGAAACTAAGGGAGGAAGAAACTAATGTTTCTTGCAAAAATGTAGGCCTCATAACGTATATTGGCTGCAAATAAGACCAATGAAAATCATACTCAAATGCTTACTGCCAGCGTAAGTGGAGTAGAGTGACCCAACACCATCATCCCAAAAGGATCACAAACAGATCACGTCCAGAAACATTTGTCTAGATTTGCCAACACTTAGCCAATTCTTTGCTCCTTAATGGTTCTTCCATTCCGCTATTCCAGGTTCGCTTTTGTTTTCCTGCTGAAGCACATACTTTAGTGTTTCTTTCAGAACATATCTATGGCCTTGCTGGCATTTTTGGGTCATAGTTTAGCTAGCATAGAAGTTTGGTTGGAGAGTTCTTTTCCTTCAGCGTTTTGAAGGTACCACTTTGTTTGGAGGCAACCATAATTCTTTTAAGATGCCTACTTCCAAAAGAACAGCCAAGCACATTGACAGCAATATTTCTTTGATCTCTAGCACCTTTTGGGATAATCTATTTGTATTTGATGTACTGCTATTTTATTACATTATAACAAGGTGTGACTTCATTTGTATTTAATCTGAGATACAAAGTTCAATCTAAGAACTTTGACTCTTTATGTCTTTGAACATGATTCTTCTCCATTCACTCTATATTCTCCTTGAGGCTATGTTGGTCCTACTCAGGCTTTTATTCATATCTCTTCATTTTTCTTTCATATTTTCCATCTCTTTTTCCCTCTGTGCAATTTCTGGGTGGTTATCTCAGCTCTACCTTTTTTCTATTAATTTTCTTTTCCCCTATATCAACTTGTCCAATGGTTTTTTTGAAAATGGCTTTATTGAGATATAATTCACATACCACAAAATTCACCATTTTAAAGTGTATAATTTGGTGGGTTTTAGCATATTTACAAGCTTGCACAACTATCTTCACAATGTAATTCCATTTCATCATCTCAGAAAAGATACCCTTTATCCATTACCAGTGACTCCCCATTTTCTCCTCCCTCTTTCCTCTGGAAACCACTAATTTACTTTCTACCTCCATAAATTTACCTACTTTTGATATTTCATATACATGGAATTATGTAACATGTGATTGTTTGGTCTGGTTCCTTTCACTTAGTGTTATGTTTTCAAGGTTCATCCATGTTGTGGCATGTTTTAATACTTCATCTTTGTATGGGGGGGGGCTGAATGATAATCCATGGTACAGATAAACCATATTTCACTTATCAGTTTATCAGCTGATGGACATTTGGGTTCTTTCCACATTTGGCGGTTATAAATAATGATGTTATGGTTATTCATGTACAACTTTTTGTGTAAACATATTTTCAGTTCTCTTTGGTATCTACCCAAGAGTGAAATTGCTGGGTCATATGTTAACTCCATGTTAAACTTGGCGAGGGACTGCTGAACAGTTTTCCACAGAAGCTGCACCATTTTACATTCCCACTAGCAGTTTATAAGGGCTCCAATTTCTCCACATCATTCCCAACACTTGACATTGTACGTCTTTTTTATTATAGCTCTCCCTGCCTTGCAGCTGAGAAGTGGTTATGTCACTATGGGTTTGATATGCACCTCCCTAGTAACTAATGATATTGAGCATCTTCATGTGTTTTTCATTGACTGTTTGCATATCTTCTTTGTAGAAATGTCTACTCAAATCCTTTGTGGCTTACTTGTCTTTTGACTATTGAGTTGTAAGTATTCTTTATGTATTCTGGATGTATATATAACTCACAATATATACTCCAGGGTTGTCTTCAATTTCTTGATAGTATTCTTTGAAGCACAAACGTTTTAAATTTTGATATAGTCAAATTAATCTATCTTTTCTTTGATTGTTTGTGCCTTAAGTGTTCTAAGAAATCTTTGCCTAATCTAAGGTGATGAAGATTTACACCAGTTTTTTCTTGTTGGAGTTTATAGTTTTAGCTCTTAGATTCATTTTGGGTTAATTTTTGTATCTAGTATGAGGTAGGATTCCCGATTCATTCTTTTGCACATAGATATCAAGTTGTTGAAAACTTCTTTCCCCCGTTGAATTGTCTTCGCACCTTTGTCAAAAATCAGTTGACTAAAAAATGTAAGGGTTTATTTCCGGACTCATAGCTCTCCATTGAGCTATGTTTGTCCTTCTGCCAATATCACACTGTCTTGATTACTGTAGCTTTGAGGTAAGTTTTGAAATCATAAATTAGTTCAACTAGCAACATTAGCAACACTAGTGGGGTTTTCTTGACTCCTTCCTGGCAAAGCAAAGCAAAAAGAACAGAACTTCCTCCTGGAAGAGTTCTCCTATAAAGACTTCCTTTCTGGAATGTAATAAAAACAACAGGCACTAAGTTGACTGTCTACTTACATTGTCTTGTTTATTGTTATTTTTATTATTTTCATTTTACAGATGAGGAAATAGAATATGCTAGATGTATTCCAGCTGCCCCTCCCGACTCACACGCTTTGCTCCAGGGACTTGCCTCTATGGGGTCTTTAGCATCTGGCTTCCAACTGACTTTGGCAGGGGAGTTCCTGAAGAAGGTGAGAGGTGGGCTGCGTGAGGCCAGGGCTCTCTCTCAGTGAGCATGCTTCTGTCTAGCCTATACCCTTCTCATAGCAGGTTGTTCCTTACAACTCCCTTCTTCTGGGTTCTGGAAATCACACTGACCCCAAACCCCTCTATGAGATAGAGGTGGTGACAACTTCCGGGACTTGTCGCCGCGCCCCCCGCCCCCCCCCCCGCTCGCCACCAAGTGGGCTGATGAGTCTTAGAGCTTTAGCTGAGTGAACCCCTTCTCAGTGTCATCAGTTCAGCAGGCTCAGGAAGATGCACTCTGAGGAAGGCCTCAGGGAAGATCCACCTGATGGGGCAATTGCTGGAAGCACTTACTCTCAGGTTCTTTGCCAAAACATGCAATATTAATGGTAGTAATAGGTGCAGCGACTCCTAGCAAAGAAGCTTGGGAAAACATAATGGAACTTCCAGATGTGAAGTGCAAGGCCATGGAACTCTAGCTAAAGACTCTGCCTTGAAAGGCCATTGGACTCTGCCAAGTTTGGAAAACCACTTCGTCTTTCACAGCAAACTGAGAGTGAGGGAAAGCCATAAGTCAAATGTCAAGGTAACTCTTAGCAGATGAGCCCATTAGCAACACTTCTGAGACATGCAGCTTTTGAGAACCTTGTGAGGGATTTTGAAATGATCTGGGCAGGATTCAAGGTCTGCTTGGAGAATGCTTTGTGGAGAAAGGGAGGCAACACCTATGCAGAACTTGGAAATTACAGCATTTCCCTACTACAGAGTGTTCTAGTATGCCCACTGCACAACAGCATGTTACTCCACCTTGGAGCCTTTAAAAGCTTAACCCTTTGTTTAGGAAACGTTTCTCAGACCTAAATATTTCAGTGGACCCCAACGAATCTTTGACCTGGAGCTCACATTTTGTTCACCTGATGTGCACATTTTGTCATTTTGCCTTATCAATTTTTTTCTCTCTTTCCGTTTATAAGGTTGAACCATATGAAATATATACATTATTCATTCCTTTCTTATTTTTGCCAAACATTTGAGAGCCAATTGCAGAGACCAAGACCCTAGACCCCTAAATACTATACATGTACCTTCTAAGAAAAAGGACATTCTCTCACATAACCACATTCAGGAATAAAATTTGAGGAATTAACGTTGTTACAACCGCTAATGGCCCCAATGCCATTTTTTGTAGCAACACTTTCCCCCCACGATGTAGGACACAATCCAGCATCACACCTGGCACGTAGGTGGCAAGTTTGGAACAATCTGCTTGGTACCTGAGTTCCCTGGGATGTAGCACGGATTCAGGCCTCTGCTCATTGGTTCTGATTGGCAGGGGAGCAGTTATTTCTCACCAGAGAAAAAAGTTTCCAACGCGCCTAAGATGAGAAAGACCCTCTGCTCTAGGACTCAGAGAAATGTAAGGGCTTTAGGTGATTCTCCAGAGAGAAGCCAGGATGGAAAGCCGGGGAAGGAAGCTCCTTGCTGGGTCCCCACTCAGTGGCACCAGTTCTCCAACGGGCAACTTCTCAGCATTTCTGCCCACCTGGGAGTGAGCAGTTCTCAGATGTCCTTCCCAGGGTTGCCTGTTCTCCTCTGGGGATTCCTTGTCCTGGATTCTGTGTTCCCTTGGCTTTGAAATCAAAGTGGAATAAGGCCAAATCCTGCTCCACCCGGCTGAGCAATGGTATATTGTTAGACCCCAGCTACGAAATGGGGGCAATAATGTCTTAAGGGTTCAAAACAGTGCCCACAAAATCCTGAACACACAGGCTCTCAGTAAACAAGAAAAATAAGTTTTTTCTCAAAAATAAAAATATTTTTGTCTTTTTCTTAAGATGAAATTGCCTTTTTTCGCAATAAACGTAAAGTGGAAACTTTAGCTCACCTGACCCTAATATATACGTATATCTCTATGTGTGTATGTATAATATATATGCATATGTATATATATGTGAAGATAAACATTACATATAGCGCATATATACACACACCTGACAGGTGTTGATTGACTGGATCAACCTATCATCTACTTATAGGTACGACTTCCTGACTCTCTCTGTTACAGAAACAAAGAAGAGGCAACAGCAGACTCTGGTGATTGAATAACCCAACACCAATTCCGATACTTTTTTTTCAATACCGATCTCCAGTATGGAAGTGGCAGAACATGAATATTTTTTAGCTACGGGGGCCACAAGACATAGTTCTGGTCAACAGGATGCAAGCAGGAGCCTCTTGGAGGCTATTGGGAAGGATTGTGATTTTTACTGAAAAAAAGCCCTCCCTTCCTCACTTTAATAAAAAGTTGGCTTTGATGCTCTTCAGACACAGAGGTTCATTTTCACATTTTATGAGTCCGTGCTGCCCCTGGACACAGAAAGTGGGTATCTCTGCTTCTAGATGCCTGGTGATGAGGAAGGACAGAGCATGAGAAAGAGAGGGAGGAACACAGGAAGGGAGGGGTATTGGAATGGAAGAAAGAATATGGCATTTGCTATTTTCTACAGCAAAAGGAGAGGTAATGGAAATGTGGCAGCAAAGCTCCTGATGAGGCAGGAGTGTGGACACTGTGGTATTATTATTTTCAGCTGGTCAGACAACCCAGGAGGCTCACGGTTGTACTTCATGCTCAGCAGTCACTGCATGCCGTTTAGGACATCTCATGGTGGTGGTCCGCTCCTTGGCTTCTGTATTCTTATTTGGGTTGTTTCTTATTTGTTTTTCAGCTACAGTGTCAATTCTACACTCCCTGTCAGCCTCTAGGATGGAGCCTTGTACACCGTGAACTGTCAGCATGTTTACTGATTTCATTTGAGAAAAGTAGATTTCGGTTGAGGTCTCCTGCTGCCTAACTGTTGTCACCTTGCCCTTGTTAAGGCAGTGACAACTGCACAGGAAGCAAATGTCAATAGTTTGCATGCCCATGACATCCCCATATACACTTCCGGCCCACTTCGCTCCATGTCTGCCCCCTTATCCAGCCGCCCCTCTGTCCCCAGCATTTCTACTCCTATGGCTCAAATTCCTCACACACAACAAGTCAAGGACCAAACTTGTGGTCTCCCTCCCCTCCCCCACAAACCTTTCTTTTCCCCAAATGGCACCAATAATTCCTCTGGACACCTCCCTTGTCCTTACACCTTATATCCCATCCATTGTCAAAGCCCACTAACACCACCTAAATAGCACTTCCCTCCATCTCCATCCCAAGCCTTTGCCTACCTACTGGCTTTCTCACTTGGACAGCTCTAACAATGACTTCTCATTGAGGCTTGCTCCCCTCAACTCTTTCTGCATTCAGAAGCCCAGGGTAGTTTTCCAAACAAAGAAATAGAAATTGGATCATATCTCTCCTTTGCTTAAAACCATTCCATGACCTATTATTACCTTTATAATAAAGACCAAAATTGTGGCTATGGCCTTAAGGATATTTCTGCCCCTGGAACACTGCTTCAGCCTCAACTCACTCCTTTCTGAGCTGTGCTTTCCAAGAAACAGACATGTGTTTGCATGAAGTTCCTCCAACACTCCCTACGTACTCTTTCCTCGGGGTCTTTACTCCTGTCTAGAACACTCTCCTTCACCTTCATTTCAGTTCAAAGTTACTTTCTGAGGGATGCTTCCCCAGTCCTCACACAGCCCAGGTGGGCCCTCCTATTACACCCCCCTACAGAAGCAGAGTGCTTTTCCTTTGCAGCATTTATCACAGTTATAATTGAGTATTTGTGCAATTTGATTGGTGTCCATCTTGACGAAAAACCTCATGAGCACAGAGCAGTGCTCCCAACTGAATCCCAGTAGTATCTAAAACACTGTGTGGCAAATAGTAGGTGCTCAATAAACACCTTTTGAAAAAATGAAGCAATGGCCAGGTAGATGGACTAATGATCAATAGTCAGATCCTAGATTCTTTTTTTGCTGTTGAAGGAAAATGTTGCCCTATTTTACATTCCTGACAGCACCTATAATGTATGAGGGGTCCAATTTCTCTACATCCTTGCCAGCACTTGGTACTTTATCTCCATCCTAGTGGTATTTCACTGTGACATTCATTCATATTTCCCTGATGACTAATGATAAGCATCTTCTCATGTGCTTATTGGCCATTTGTATACTTTCTTTGCAAGAATGTTCATCCAAATCCTTTCCCCATTTTTAAATTGAGTTGTCTGTCATTTTATTGTTGAGTTGTAACAGACTGGACCTTTATTAGATACATGATTTGCAAATATTTTACAGAAGCCTTTATCTTTGCTTCCTGCTGAAACTCCCCTAAAATGACAGCAAGGAAATAAAATTAGATTCATTTTAGATAGAGAAAACAAGAAGCAAAAAGACATAGACAAGAGACTTCTAAAAATCTTTGGAAGCAAACAGGATTTGGAGCCATGGTCTCTGACTTTGCACATGGAGGCAGTCATAGCCTAAGTGCTGAGAAAGAATGAGCCCACCCTGCAGAATTATGAAAAATCCCAGGGCCCTAAAACACCAAACCGCAGAAATTGAAGGGCAAGCAGGGGTAAAACACTAGCTTTGTCTATATACAGAGTGGATGAACCCTGGGTCTCACCCACTGTTACCCACAAGAGATGAGAAGTTTCTTTTCTAGAAAAAAAGATTCCTTTCAGACATTTCAGATTCAGTGACATGAGCACATGAGAGGTGCCAGAGAGGTATGGGGCTCACGGTAGCAGATAGAATGAAAGTCTGTATCCTGAGCAGTTCCTTTCTTGTTGCCTTACCTTGTCCCTAAATGTGGGCATCTAGACACCTCTACTCCAGGCAGAAGACTGAAAGATTCTTCTCTAGAGAATCTGCAGACTTTGAAGGAAAGCCTCCTGATCCTGGCATTGGGGGCGAGGCCGGCCTGAATGCAACCCAATAGCCCTTGGACACTGACCAGTCTACAAGCCTTGCCTGCTCAAAGTGGAGAAAAACACTCCTGGACCCTGTCCCCCACTACATGAATGTACCTACTCACTAAACTGATCCTCTTAAAAATAAAAGAAAACATATTTCAGTCAAAAAAAAAAAAGAGAGAGAGAGAGACAGACAGACAGAATACCATGGAAAAGGAACAACAGAAAATCCGAAAGCAGTCTCAAAACTTTAAAATGTAACTAAAATTATAAAAAAAATTAAATGACAGAACTAGAAGATAAAGTATAGGAAAATTCCCAGAGAATAGGACAAAAAGTCAAAAATATGAATGATAGGGCAAAGAAGACAATTACATAAACGATCCAGAATTCCAGAAAGAGAAATGAGAAAAAGAAAAATGAGAGAAAGAGGAAGAAGGGAATTATTAAACATTACAAGAAAAATTTCCAGAACTTGAAAGAGCACATTACTCATCCAGTTCGGGAAGTGGAAAAGATCCACACCAAGCACACCAGGAATAACAAAAACCTCTGACAGCTTCCAACAAGGAGAAAAAATAGACCCTACACACAATATTGGGCTGCCAAATGACACTGATCTTCCCAACAGCATAATGGAAGCAATGAATTTAAAAGTATGATTGGTTTGATTTTGAATCAAAGAATCTACATTTCCAAACTATCAATCAAATTTGAAAACAAAATTTTTAGGTGGGTACAAACTCAAGAAATTTGCTTCTCAAGCAACCAGTATTGGGAAACTACCGGAGGATGTGCTTAAGCAAAGAAGGAAGAAAGCAGAGAGGAAAGAAAAGAGGAAAACTTTAGATTCATCAAACAAAGGAAACAACACGGAAGGATCATGAAGGGAACCTTGGGAGTAGTCTACACCTAGTCCAGAATAAAGAAGGATAGAGGGCCGTGGAAGAGAGGCCTTTAGAAAATCAAGAGAACTAATAAAGCACCTATATACTTGGTCATTTAGAAAACATGGGGTGCCTGGGTGGCTCAATTGGTTAAGCATCCGACTTTGGCTTGGGTCATGACCTCACAGTTCATGAGTTCAAGCCCTACATTGGATCAGGCTCACTGCTGTCAGCACAGAGCCTGCTTTAGATCCTCTGTCTCCTCCCCCCTCTCTCTGCCCCTTCCCCCCTCTCCAAAATAAAGTTAAAAACATTAACATTTTTTAAAAAAATATATTATTTGATTATACTTGACAGATCCATTGTAAGATATGGGGGAAAAATAGACATGGATACATAGAAAAATGAAGTAAATGGAAAAAATAGAGGCAGTGGTCAACTCCAGGAAAAACAAAAACTTGTACAAGAGATGAGAAGATGAAAGTGCCATCCTGCTTTAGAAGTGACCAATATTTACATACTTGTAAAAATGTAAACACTGGCAACTGTTTTAATTCCTGAAATAGCATCTTAGGAAAATGGGTAGAATGGAAAGGGAAGGAGGTGATCTGTAAGAGTGCCAAATCCTTATCTAACCTAATAGGACGTCAATAAATCATTTCCAACACTGGTAAATCAAGAAATTGCAGCATAGCATGTTATTTAGAAATAGGAGGGTAAGTACTGGGACAAGCAGCTGAACTAAATGGTTGCCTCTGGGGCATGGACCTGTGGCTTGGTAATGAGGAAGAAAGAAATCAATGCTTTTTATTGCCAGACTTGCAGTATTGTTTCACTTAAAAAATTGAAAATCAATTACAAAACCATAAGGAGGCTCCTTTCGAAGTGTGTGCTATGCAACCACGAATTGCAAGTTTCCTCTCAACATACTTTGAGAAAAGTGGGAGCAGTCACTCTCAAAGCCCCACGGGATTTTATCAACCTGGAGTTCAGTAAGTTCCCACATCATTCCCTCCTCCAATGCGTACACCCTGCATTTGTGAAAACCTTTATGCTTTAGAGGGAAAGGGGGAAACGAGTGTGTGGAATTCCCAAGAATTTACTGAAAGAATCACAGCCCAAGGCACATATTTATTTGTATCACAGACAAACTCTCAGATTTGGTTGGAAAAACTTAAAATCATTAGTGTCTGCATTAGTGTCAAATGTGTTATCCGCAGTGTTTTCCAGTGGAGCAGCACATGTTTTAGAAATAAGTGGGAGACCAAAAGGAAGGAGCCAGAAAGCCAGGAAGTGTGACTCAGACATTTGCTTTTAACTTTAATTAGTAAGCCCTGCCAATCTACTTCTCAGAAGGGAAAGCTCATCTCATGCCCTCTTTTTTCTAAAGAGATTTCAAGTTAGTCTCACCCAAGAAGCGAGCCACTTCGTTGCCATTGATACTAGTTAACATCCAAGCTGCACACCAGTCAGCAAAAATATATTGATCAGTGACTGTCTTTCTTTATCCTCGCACCCTCTCATAGGACTCCCTAATGCTAGTGGATTTCTTAAAACTAATCCAAGTCCCAGAAGGTCTGTAAAAGAAATGATGATGTGTATTGGCTCAGAAACAGAATTGCAAAGTGTTTTCCAGTTGGTAGACTTGCAGAGAAGAGGCAGAGGGGGTGGCATGCACAGAAGTGCATACCAAATTTGAGTCAATAAATATTTATTGAGTGCCGAATATATGCTGTTCTGCGGGGACATAGAAATGACAAGCAGAGGAACTGGCCCTCGGTTACCCCAATATTGGACCATAGCTTCATTCCAGGCCCCTCCTTTCTGTCTCACAGGATTGGGGGCGCCCCACACTGCCCTTTTGGCAAGAGGGAGAAATGAAGGGACTCCAACTTGGGATTTCTTCTGCCAGTCGAGAGAAATGGGCTAGAGTCCATCAGAAGTCAATACAGTGTGTGTGCTGTTTAGGGGTGGGGGGTGGGGGGGGTGAGGGCAGTTGCCCTTTTGAAAACCCTGCTTTGCTAGTTTTCTGTATACTAAATGTTAAGTGACCTCTGGTGGTGTTTTCACAATGCCTTTAGGAGGAATCCCAATGTAAGGCTCCCGAATCACATAGACTCGGAGGATTTATGTAGCTAACTCTCCTTGTTAGGGGACAAGGCCTCTAGAGTGTCCCACAAGGGTGCTCCCTCATTTCCCATTCTCACTGCTCAAACCTTAGCTTCCACATTTTCCTCTGTAAGCCCTTCCTTTCCCTCCTTCCCAGGACGTGACACCCCTCCCCCAGGCCCCACCCCAAATTACCCTTGGGCATACTTCATTTGGTTAGCAAAGATAGGTGTTTTTTTCTGTCCAGGCTTTTTCTGGGTCTTAGAAGAGGAAGTGGGTAACTATGGATGGTTGCAGCCTGGTCATGGCTATTCAAAACCTTTATGGCCTGTGCCCCCTTATACATCCAACAGTTGCCACAGCAAGGTTTTGCTCCCATCTCAAAGACAAAGGGCATTCAAAGGATGGGGGAGGTGGAAGATTTTCCAAGTAGGCTTTCCAACTTCTTGGAAGGTGTTGAAGTATCAGTTTTCAGAATGTTAAAATATAAACGCCATAAATTGATCATCTGAGCTATTATTGTATATCACTCATGGTCCAATCAAGAATTTAAAAAGCATCTAGGCATCTCAAACAAAACCTAATACAGAAAATTGACAGAACAAAGGAAATCCTCAACAAAATGAAAAGGCAACCTACTGATGGGAGAAAATATTTACAAATAATATATATGATAAGGAGTCTATAACAAAAATATATAAAGAACTCATACAACTCATGCAATAGCAAAAAAAAAAAAAAATTCCAATTAAAAAAAATGGGCAGAGGATCTGAATAGACATTTCTCCAAAGAAGACACACAGATGCCCAACAGGTATATGAAAAGGTGCTCAACATCACTAACCATCAAGGAAATGCAAAGCAAAACCACAATGAAATACTCATCTCATTCATACTTGTTAGAATTGCTGTTATCAAAAAGACAAGAAATAATAAGTGTCGGTGAGGATGTGGAGAAAAGGGAACTCTCGTGCAACTGTTGGTGGGAATGTAAATTCGTGCAGCCATGATGGAAAACAGTATGGAGGTTCCTCAAAAAATTAAAAATAGAAATGCCGTTTGATGCAACAATTCTATTCGTAGGTATTTATCCAAAGAAAATGAAAACACTAGGGCGCCTGGGTGGCTCAGTCAGTTAACCAGCTGACTTCAGCTCAGGTCAGGTTGTCACAGTTTGTGGGTTTGAGCCCCGCGTCAGTGTCTGGGCTGACAGCTCGGAGCCTGGAGCCTGCTTTGAATTCTGCGTCTCCCTCTCCTTCTGTCCCTCCCTCAGTCGCACTCTGTTTCCCTCTCTCTCTCTCTCTCTCAAAAATAAATAAACATTAAAAAAAAAGAAAATGAAAACACTGATTTGACAAGGTGTCTGTACCCCCATGTTCATGGTAGGATTATTTATGACAGCCAAGATATGGAAACAACCTAACTGTCCACTGATAAAGAAGGTAGAAATGGAATACTATTCAGCCGTAAAAAATAATGAAATCTTGCCATCTAAGGCAACATGGATAAGGATTATGCTAAGTGAAATAAGTCAGGCAGAGAGAGGCAAATACCATATGATCTCGCTTATATGTGGGATCTAAAACAAACAAAAATCAAAATCATAGATACAGAGAACATATTAGTGGTTGCCAGATGTGGGGAGCTTGGGGGGGGGGGTAGGCAAAATGGGTTAAGAGTGTTAAAAGGACAAAATTTCACCTATAAAAGAAATAAGTCGTGGGGATATCATGTACAGCACGTGACTGTAGTTGATAATATTGTGCTGCATATTTGAAACTTGCTAAGAGGATAGATGTTTTCTTTGTAACTAAGTGTGGGGACAGATGTTAACTGAACTTATTTTTTTTTTAAAGCAAATTGGTTATAGAGGCCTTGGAAGGGCTGGAAGAACAATGGGGAAAGGAGTGACACCCTGAGATCAGAAACTACTTGTACCTCTGGGCTGGAGCCCATGAGCTCGCACCTGCTGCTGTGCTGGGAAGATGCTGAACATCCTCAGACCAAGACTGGAACTGCAGAAATGGGCTGTTGGGGTTTCCCTGCTGAATCTGGAATCACCCTTTCCTACTGCTACGATGCCGCCACACAGGAACCAGAGCAGAGAGCTTCTCTCTTCGTCCTCCTATCTGATCTCCAGCTGATGTCTCTGTTGGCCGAGTCTAGCACGGTATCTGCAGCAGGGAGACTGGGAATATATTTTGTCGTCCTCCAGCCCTGGACTTAGAGTAGCATGTGGAAGGGTGGAAATGAAAGACAACAGGAAATTACCCGACATAGAAACACCCCTCCTACACTTGACTCTGTGATGTTCAGTACAGATCTTCTGATGTTCAAGAGGCTTGAGGCTAAGGCATGGGGACGGGCATTGGAAAAGCTGTGTCCTCTGCTGCCGTTGGCCACGGTATGACGTCATCATTCTGCAAGGCGGCTGGGATCTTGGGCCGTAAGACCTGGAGGGAGTCAGCTTTTCTGCTAGAAAGTGCACACAGTTTTCTAGATGCTTATTAAGGTGACCCTGAGGTCAGTTTGGTACAGCTCCATGAGAAAGAATTTGAGAAGAACACCAGAAAACATTCTTTAGAAGAACACTACAAAAGTGTGATCTTAGGTGCAAATTTGGCTCTTTGTATGCCAAAAAGAAAATATGTTTAGGCAGACAAGATGCTCAGCTTTGTTATCCCAAACCAGCTTCCAGTCTTGGGGAGAATGTGTTTCAAAAGAATATCCCTTTCCCTGGAGTCAGGTGAAATATAGAAACACAGAAACACCACCTAAAATGTTTTTTTATGTAAAAGTACACATTAGGTTCTTTTCTTAAAATTTCAAGTTATTTATATTTACATCTGGAAAATATTTAAAAAGCATACAGGGAAAGACAAATTATCATAAACAATTTTTAGTGTATATATCCTTCCACCTTTTCTGACATATACAGAAAACATCTATAGGTCCCTTTTTACGAACATTTTACAAACAAAAATGAATTGTCTGAATATTTTGTAAATCTTTTCCTGCTTAACAAAATTCCATTAAATCGACTTCTACAAAATAATTTTTTTTTTAATTTTTTTTTCAACGTTTATTTATTTTTGGGACAGAGAGAGACAGAGCATGAACGGGCGAGGGGCAGAGAGAGAGGGAGACACAGAATCGGAAACAGGCTCCAGGCTCTGAGCCATCAGCCCAGAGCCTGACGCGGGGCTCGAACTCACGGACCGCGAGATCGTGACCTGGCTGAAGTCGGATGCTTAACCGACTGCGCCACCCAGGCGCCCCTACAAAATAATTTTTTAATGGCCCTTTGTAGTCTATCTGCAAATCCTATCAATTTGTACCATAATTTATTTAACCTACTTTATAGGTTGAATATTTAAATTATTTCCTGTTTTTCACTAATGCTATGATAAACATAAGCAAAATTTTTTGGAAGACTTTGAATATTTCAATAAGATAGATTCCCAGAGATAGAAATGTGGAGTCAAAGGGTATGAATGATTTTAAGGCCTTTGACACACAGTGCCAACCAAGAATCTTCCAGATACACTGATCAAATTCTGCCCCAAGAATTCACCATATGAGATGTGAGGTTCTGTCACTTAAGGGAAAAAACAAACAGGGGCGCCTGGGTGGCTCAGTTAGTTCAGTGTCTGACTTCCACTCGGGTCATGATCTCACGGGGTTAGTGAGTTTGAGCCCTCATCAGGCTCTCTGCTGACAGCCTGCTTCAGATCCTGTGTCCTCCTCTTTCTCTGCTACTCCCCTGCTTGCACTCTTGTGTGCTCCGTCTCTGTCAAAAATAAATAAAAACATTTTTTAAAAAGGATAAAAGAATAAAACAAAACAAACAGCCAATAACAACAGAAAACGCACAAAGGCCATAGAAGACCCGATCTTTGCTTGTCCGAACGATCCGAAACGTTAAATGCCATATTTCACTGATTAGAAGATGTATCCTTTTTCATGTTCATATTTTAACATCTCTGACATCAGTGGGGTTGAGCACATGTCCTCGTCTATGCTGGTCATTCTTGTGCAATTACTAACAGCATTGCCACTGCTTCTTGAGAGTTCCAGTTTAAGTGAATGGCATGATCACCCCAGTTATCTGCTAACCATACAATCTGGCTCGTTCGGACTTTGGACTAGGGAAGTCCTTCAGAAGGAGTCCTAATCCTGCCCTACAGGACGAGGGATGGCTAACCTGGGACTGGAAGGGTGCAGAGGGGCTCCTCTGACGGAGGTCGAGGTAAGGAGAAAGGTCACGCCCAGTGGACGGCCTCACCCAGCAAAGGCCTGGAGGTGGAGGCCTAGAAGTGGCTGAGACATCCAGGGACCGAGGCACGCGGTGGGAGTGGCTAAGTTAGAGCCGCACGGTATTTTGAGCCAAGGGTCCACCTTTATGCACCAATAACCTACGGAGATTTGCATTTGGATGTTGGGATTCTTCTGACCTGAACTAGAATCCAACGCTCTTCATGTGTATATAGTACTATATGAATCGAAGGAGACACTGAAATGAACTGGTAGGTAGAGACGGCTCGCAAGGCTGGCAGCAACCTCCTTCCAACCGGTATGTTCTACACAGCCCCGAAGAAGGAACCAAGGAACCCTCCTGCCCATCTGCTAGAACACCTCCCAGCTTTCTGAATGGTCACAGACCCACGTCCAGCAACCCTGCAAGAAACGTTAAATTCCGGAGTTAACCTCGTCAAAGTACATGATGGAGATGCTGTTATTGATCCCAGAGGCATTCGACCCCTTCGATTTTTCCGGGCTTTCTTTCATAGAGCAGGGCAGCACATCGGCGCATCCAACAGGGCGCGACGCTCATCTCCCTTCAACCGATCAGGAACCTGGCACGGTTCCCAGTTCCACCACTGACCAAGTAAATCGTCGGATTAAGACACCTGAGGTTTTTCCCATCAGTACAACAGGGGAAGCACAAACTATAGCCACGCCCCTGGCAAATAAATGAAAGAGATTGCCCAGGAACACACAAAAATCAACCATTCCTTACATCTGAATTCCAGCTGTGTCTGTGCCACGGTGGGGGAGGAACAGCGACCTGGTTCCTTCCCGCTCCTGCCCTCCGCAACACTTCATACGTGCCTGTGCCCAGACGGCGGTCTGACCAGGTGCGTGGCCTCGAGCAGGTCCTGATGCTTCTCCAAAGCTGTTTCCTCATCAGCGAAACAGGAATACTAGTCCTGAGCAGACTCTGCTCCACCGCCAGTTCCATTCCCTGTCCATCCGTACCTTTTTCGGAGAGGTGTTGTCCCAGATGAAGTGCTCCCTGCCCAGGCTGCCTTCGCCCAGTGGTGACCATACGGCCGGCTCCTGTCAGTGAGAGGTGGCCAGAAGCCTGCTGACGTGGCTTCGAGAAGAGTTATTGCTTTCCTTACAAATAGGGACAGACTCAGCTGGCACATGCCTTTTACTCTGTGCCCTTCCCTTTCCTTCGCCTGGGGCCACAGAGGCTGTTCTTGAAGGAGGGGCAGCCGTCCTGCGACAGTGAGGACAGGAGACGCGTGCTCGGGCTGCTGGAGCAGGGTCTCGCGTTCCTGACCGCTAACTCCTCAAGCAGCTGTACCAGCCTTGGGCTACTAATTGTCTGGACTTTGTGCCACATGAGGGAAATAAAACCCTTACTGTGGCTAAACCACTCTACTTGGGTGTCTCCGAGCTGCACCGGTACCTACCTGGCAAAGTGGCCGTGAGGACATGAGACGGGTACAAATCGCCCATTTCCCTATCAGGGTGACTACCCGCGGGGAGATGGTCTAGTTTACCTTCGAGAAACTGGCAGATAAGTGCGTGGATTTGCACCGGAACCCAAAGAGCAGCTCATCTCCAGCTCAGAATGAAAGCTACTTCGGGAAACCCTCACCTCCTACGTGCTGGCCCTCTGAGCCTCTTGCTCCCACAGGCTGCACTGGTCCTACGTTGAAATAACTTGAAGTTTGTGCAAAAAGAGTAAGACAGTGAGAAGGAGAATTGGAAAAGAGTGTGTGTGAATGAGGTAGGGCTTGGTCTGGGGGTCACCTGGGACTAAATCAAAGTGTGGCCCAAGAGGGCACCTGATTAGAGGGGCACTCAGTAAGGGGTGCTTAAAGGCACCCTGGGGAGTGTGCTCTCCCTTGACTCAGGCTTGTAGACGCGGCATCTGCGCGTGACTGGCAAAATGCAAATTGAGCTTCCCTCTGAGGGAAAAAGATAGATGTCCCCAAATGAAAATAAAATACCCTCCCTCCAATCTGTCTGTGTTCAGATTTGTTACAACCAACAAAGAACGATTGGCCCCATTCCTCCCGAGGAGGGCAGGACCTGGGCAGAAATACGTGACCGAGACCCGCTGCGCGCAGCTGCCTCCCTCTGTCGTTGCTCGTAGCACCAGGGGCAAGTCTAGTCAGCCGCCACAGCTGAATTCAGCAGCTAATGTTGCTGAAACTTTGAAACAGGAAAACGTACAACGAAAGGACTGGCTTATGAGCTAGATAGTTAAACCATTTAAAACGCGGTCCAGTTTTTCTGGCCCGGAAAATTGCGTATAACAAGGATGTGCACTGTCTCCGATTTGTGACGGTTCAACTTATGATTTTCCAACTTCGCGATGGTGTGAAAGTGGTGTGCATTCGGAAGAAACTGTACTTTGAAGTTTGAATTTGGGTCTTTCCACGGGCGAGCGATCTGCGCGATCCTCCCTCAGGATGCTGGACGGCGGCCGCGAGCACAGCGCGGGGTCGGCCACGCGGTCGGGAGGCTCAACAATTCTCACTATTCTGTTTGTCACTCTCAGTGTAGACTCAGTAAATCACATGAGATATTCAACGCTTTGTTATAAAACAGGCTTTGTGTTAGATGATTTTGTGCAACCCTAGCTGATGTACTTGTTTTCAGCACGTTTAAGGTGAGCTAGGCTAAGCTATGACGTTCGGTAGGTTTGGGGCATTAAATGCGTTTTCGACCTAATGATATTTTCAACTCATGATCGGTGTATTGGGATGCAACCCCAGGGTAAGCACAGGAAGATCTATAATTACTTTTATTTCAAACAGAAGAAAATACATGTTTTTTTAAGAGAAAATGAGTTTCTCAGAGTCTCTGCAAATGATATGCCGAAGAGATATTTTTTTAAGATATTTGATATAATGCCAAAATAAACAGCCGAAATGCCTGGAAAGAACAAAACGGGGACATAATGGTAACAGCTGACATAGGCCAGGCGTTGTGGAGTGCTCTGCGCTGTTCTAAGCAATTTACATAGGTTAACTCATTTAAGCCTCGCAGCAATTTGTGAGGTACAATTATTATCCGTATTTTACAGATGAGGTACACAGCTAATAATAAACGTTTTGCCCTTTCAATGTTAACTATAATCCTTAATAAGAAGTGCACCGTAAGACAAAGCTAAAAATGCCGGCCCGTGGCCTAATTAACAAACATTTTCACCGTCCCTATTTTATTTTTATTTATTTTCTCCCCTTTAACCTAGAGTATATTTCTTCTGCTTTCATAAAGCTCACAAGTAGCCTTAGAGAGAGCAAGTAACAACTTGGTCACAGAGAAAATGAGATAGGAAACAGTAGCAACTTTCCTTGGCTCTTGGGGGATTAATTGTCATGGATATTTAATTTAGGATTAATAATTGTTTTAACCAAGCCATTTAAAAATGTGCCAAACCAGCAAGGAAGAGGGAAAATGAATTCGTGATTTGAAATTTGGGGAATAAAGCTTTTCTCATTAGCAAACAGCTTTCTCTTTGTAATGTGAATAAATCTAATGAGGGTCAATTATGCGTTTTATTAAATTTTACAAAACCAGTGTTACTGGATCCCCCTCTGCTCCATACTCCCTCTGCCTTGCCTCCTGCGTTTCTATTCTCATTGCTTAGGATTTCTGCTATTGGAATATAAGTGCCATTCATTTCTGATCTTTATTTCCCACTAACCTCTCATTTTGGAGATCTCTCGAATATGATTATCTGGAAAGTCCAGGCCAAAAGCAGATGCCAATAGTAGCTAATATGGTCTTAAGAAACAAGCCTCTGAGTCATTTGTGGGTGGGGAGTAGGAACAAGGACAGATGGGCAAGAGGGAGAATCATGAAGGTTGGGTATTCACATCAGCAACCTCCGGGTCCCTTTACCCATTCAGCCAATGGACCCCGAGCATATGTTATATGCTAAGCACAGCACAGGCACAAGAGAACAGGACACAGTCCTTGCCCTCCAGAAACTCACAGCGTCACAGGAATTCACGGCAGGTTAATTTCCTTCAGTGAAGAAGAATCTGGCAGTGACGATATTGCCTGACTAATCCAGTCCAAGCCTCTCCCAGTTGGGTAAATTGGAGAATGGGTTAAAAGTAGTGGCAGTGACGGGACAGCCACATAATTTTGCCTTTTTCTTCCGGATGATCTGGAGAAGTCCCAACAACGCTTCCCTTTAGCCACGGGTACCTGATTTTGTCAAACCACAATGCCTGCTTTGCCAGAAGCTTCCGCCACCTCTCACTTTGCCGTGGGGAACTCCGAGCCTCACTCTTGCCCAGTCAGCTACTCAGGGGCCTGCCAAAGTTCCTTCTCATGAACACTGTTACCTTCATTTCCATTTGGAAGGGAAGAAAGAGGCTGCACATGCTCCTCTGCTTGGCTCTTGACAAAAGAAGAGGACTAGAGGTGCTGCAAGATACTGCGCATCCCTTCCACAATTGTTACCTTTGTGGTCTTGTTGAGGACTCTCTCTTTCCCCGGATGTCATCTGGAACATCTCCGGACTCTCAGACCCCCCAGACTTCATAAATATTCCTTAGGAAGTGGCCACCAGCCCCCAGTCGAGGGATTAAGGAAATGCCTTGAGAGCAATTCAATAACTCTGAAGGTCCTTCAGCATCTTTCTGGTCCAGCCAGTGTTTCCACCATCTCTGCTGCAATCACTTTCTTCACTATTATAATCTTTCCTTGTATTTTGTTCTTAGGTAAATGAAAGAAAATCCCTATATCCCCTATTAGAGTTTCAACCCTGCTGTCTTCCCTTCTGGAGAGTTCCTTTCAAGGAATTGTGGGAGATCTGAAACGGGGATTAAAACTAAGCAAAGCGTAGAGCATTGTGCCCAGGCAGAGGACCAGGTAAGCCCACAATGAGATCAGTAGTGCCGTTCTCCGCCCTTCTTCCGTGCTCCTGCCTCAGCTCCCCCACGAGGGCCTCAGCTCCTCCCAGCGACTTGGGTGGAAAAGAGCTGACCGCAGGCCCTCCTTGGTGACAGACACTCTCCGTGCAGTGTTTGGAAGGCAGCAGTGGGATGTCGCTGACTCCAGCTCTCACCAGCATCACTGCGGGGGGGCCAAAGGCACGAGACAGGAAGTCAGCTGCTGAGCTTATGAAAGGAACGGGACTTTTGCTTTTGGCTCAGTGGCCAACGTGTCCTTAGCCTTTGTCTGTTATCATGACTGCCTTTGATGTCAGAACTTTCCACTTTGCCTTCAGGTGCGAAATGCATCATTTTACCTGGGCATATTGAGGTGCTCAAAAATAATGGCAATGAGTTATTTCTATCATTAAGCTCCAGGAGGGCAAGACCCAGGTTTCTCCGACAGTTTGGGGATCAGCTCTGCCTCCTGCCCCCTGAAGCCTCGTGCAGTTACAGCCCTGCTGAGCCATGAGTCCCCTCGCTGCTTTGGCCTGCGGCATCCCTCCACAAACTGTGTGCTCTCTGCTTCCCTCTCTGGGGCTTCCCTTGCCCCAAGGGGAAGGCCCACATGTAGCATGAAAACATGTTGTGCCAGGTCTGGCTCACGGGGGAGGGCTCTGGGCATCAACCCCCGAGGAAGGGGGGGTGTGGACGCAGGTGTGGGCGGAGGAAGAAGTCCGGCATGACGCTGTCCCAAGGAGACCCTGAGCTGACCCTTCAGCACGCCCTGGAGCTGGGATGGCCCTGCAGAATTGCCCAGCTTAAGGGGGTGGGTTAGACCTCTATCTCTCAGCATTGACAGACTGTCCCCTGGAAGGAAGTGGGTCCTTGGATGAGGCAGTTTTCCTCCCCTGAGACATCCCCAGGATGGCTGATAGTGGACAGACATTCTTGGGCAACACTACCAGCACCGGGGGAGTAAGTCTTCCTCTCTGCAGGGAAATCTGGGGGTCACCTCAGCACCCACCATGCACAGCCCAGACATGCAAGAGAGTGTCAGTCCTTGGAGGATAGGAACTAATGGATACCTGGAGACCTGCAGGGGACAATTCTGAGAAGCGTCCTCTAAGATCCCAAGAATGTCTATTGGGGTTTTTAACCCCAGTTGCTCATAGTGACGTCCTCAGCATGACGATGTTCCTTTCTCCCTGTCCCACCTCCCTCACTCCTACTTTCCGGAATCGCCTCCCAGAGAAATCACCTGCACCCAAGTCCTCATTTCAGAGTCTGCTTTTGGAGTGGGGAGGACTCAGGCTGTGACACATGTGCAGCATGATGTCCATAAAGACTTAGTAATAACAGCGCTCACCCTGTGCGGCTTTGTGAAAACAAGCTGGGATCTGCCATCAGAGAGATGAGGATCAACCACGCTGTTTCTTCAGACAAACTTGCCAAACAGTTGCAAAGGAAATGGCGCGAAGAGGGTAGGAATGAGATTGGAAACAAGACTTAAAAATCGGAGACCAACTGGACTTCGTGAAACTTTTAAAACTGTGCACCAAGAGACATGATCACAAAGCAGAAGGCAATGCGCAGAATGGGAGGAGATATCTGCCACTGACATATCCAATAAGGGAGTAAATCTCCAGAGTATGTACAGAATTCCTAAAACTTAACAACAACAATAAAAACCAAATAAATCAATCAAAGATAGGCAAAGGACTTGAACAGACATGTCTCCAAAGAAGGTATACGAATGGCCAATAAGCACGTGAGAAGATGCTCAATGTCTCTGGTCATTAGGGAGATGCAAATCCAAACTGTAATGAGATACCCCCTCAGACCATGCGGATGGCTACTATCAAGATATTGGAAAGTAACAGATGTTGGCAAGGATGTGGAGAAAAGGGAATCCTTGTGTGCTATTCGTGGAAATGTGAAGTGGCCTGGCTGCTGTGGAAAAGTGTGGAGGTTCCTCAAAAAATTAGAGCTAGAATTACCATACGACCCAGCGATCCCACTTGTGGGCATGTATCCCCCCAAAATGAAAGCAGGGTCTCGAAGAGGTATTTGTACACCCATGGTCATAGCAGCATTATTCACGAGAGCCGAAAGGTAGAAACAACCCCAACGTCTATTGATGGATGAACAAAGAAGCAAAATGTGGTGTATACGGACAATGGAATATCATTCAGCCTTAAAGAGAAAGGAAATTCTGGAATATGCTACAACATGGATGAACCTTGAGGACGTTATGCCGAGTGAAATAAGCCAGTTAGAAGAAGACGGATATCGCAAGATTCCACTTTATGAAGGGCTTAGAGCAGTTAGAATCCTAAAGACAGAAAGTAGAAAGGGAGTTGCTGGGGGCTGGTAGGGAGGGGAATGGGAAGTTACAGCTTAACAGGTACAGAGCTTTGACTTCATAAAGTGAAAAAAGTTACGGAGATGGATGGTGGTGGTGATTACATAGCAGTTTAATACTACGGGACTGTGCACTTTGAAATCACTAAGACGATAAATTCATGTTATGTGTATCTTATCACAACACAAACACTGGGGGGAAAATTAAGAGTTGAGAAACCAGAGGAGGCAGAGAAGCAGTAGCCAGGAATGAAAATCCAAAATTGGCCTGGGTTCAAACTGCGTTCCACTTATTAAGATTCCTGATGGGCAGTTAATCTCTCTGAGCCTCAATGGCACCACATCTGTAAAGTGGGACCAATGACAGAGACCCCCTAATAGGGCTGCTTGGGGGTCATATGAGGGACGAGGCTCCCTCCCGTGGCGCTTTCTGTGGTTTGCCACTTTTCAGCCATGAGACTTTGGGTGGGCATTCAACCACCGAGAACCTGCAAAGTGGAGATAGGAAAGAGTATCTCTGTAAACTGAGCATTCTTTTTTTTTAATATGAAATTTATTGTCAAATTGGTTTCCATACAACACCCAGTTGAGCATTCTTTATTTGAGTTCTCAGAGAAACAGGGTTGCATGGTGAGCAGAAGTGGACGTCAGGATCAAAAAGTCACTTCTCAACCATCACTTGTGTAATCGGTTCCCGTGGAAATGCCCCTGTCTACGCCGGCCCTACAGATATAATGCCGATCAACTGCGAAGAGCAATCACAGTGGCTGTGCCTATCTATCACAAGGTTGATAAACGTGAGGTGACAGATCGCTAAAGTCACATGCAAACCCAGCAAAACCAAAACATCTTGCAGAGTTAAACTAGTTAAAAGTTGAGGAAGAGAATGATGGCAAGCTCTGGAGAAAAAAGTAACACTCGATTCCACCTGTGTCCTAAGAGCCGGTCATCATTTGTCGTTTGCTCATCTAACAAAGAGTTGTCACATGGCCGCCAGCTCCGGGCGATACAGCAGACCAGCACTGCATTAATAGTACAGTTGTGTAAGGCAGGAGACAAAACATCTCTGAAATGTTTTGTTTCACTTTGGAAGCTTAAAAAGATGCTGTTCTGATTTTTTTTTCACTACTTGAAATGACATTTGGTTCCCATTTTAAGTGGATTTACTTTAAGAGGCCTCTTTAAGATGCAGGTTATTCTGTTTCTGTGCTTCTTAAGTCTCAGAGTGTTTTACAGAATCAGGTGACATTAGGTACCTGTCAACACTTCACATTTTCTAACCAACATGACAGGGAAAAGTGACTTCCCCGGGGGACCTGCTTCTGTAGTATGGCATGGCTTAGTGAGAACCCCTCCCCTGCTTGGAACTATTATTTTTATTATTTTAGGTGTAGAAAGAACTGAAGTTACAACATATGAGCATCATTGCTCTGAAGGAATCATTGCTCCTGTCCTATTGATTTATCTTCCTTTTTATCACTGATCTCTCCTTCTATTCCCTTCTTCCCCTAGGCATCCACTTCAACGTGTTGGATGACAGCCCTTGGATAAGTTATGCTTCTTTGTAGAATATAGTGTTGTTGTGTTTTAATTTGTATATATGGTACTGAAACTTGCGGTTTCTTTCTTTTCTTCACTCAACACTGTGTTTTAAGAGTGTGCCCTGTGGATAACGTCACGTGATCCAGTGTGTCCAAGGACCCGCCCCTGGGTTGCCTCCAACTCTTTCCTACCGGATAACACAGGTGTGAGTATCCTTATAAATGCCCCCGGCAGTCCTATCTGAGCAGGTCCTTAGGATATTATCTAGGAGAGGAGCCATCGGTCCTAGGGCATAAGCCAGATAGGTTCCCTGAATGACCATCTCAGTACACCCTAACACCGGCAGTGAACAGAATTTCCCATCTCCTCACAACACCATCGGCCCTCATTGTTAATTGCCTTTCTATTTATCCTCTGTTCTGATGGATGTAGTATGTTGTGTCCACTGTTCTAGTTGCATTCACCTGACTCCATTAATACGAGTTGGAGGATCTCGCCTGTGAATTGGCCACACATATCCTTTCCGCACTCTCTATGGTTTCTTGTGCTTTTCTTACTAATTTGCAGGAGCTCTTTGTAAAGTATAAAAACTCTTTACCTTTTTAGATCATGGTGACTATATTTTTCCAGGCCGATACCTGTTCATATCTGTTTACCAAACAGAAATCATTTTACCTAATATAATTAGATCCATTGTTCTTTATTGGCCTTCTGGTTGCTCATCTTTGGCTCTGAAGCTCTTTCTCATACATGTTCCTCTATTAGCTTTACCATCTTCCCTTTTACATTTAAAACTTTAATCAATCTGGAGTCTTCCCTGTCAGGGTATGAGGACAGGCTGTAGCCTTCCTTTATTACACTCCTCCTTTTTTAACTCCTGTTTCTTGTCACACCGAAACAATCCATCCTGATCCCACGGCTTTGTGACACTACCTTCATCATTGAACCAGTTTACCATATAAAAATGACCCGAGTTCTATGCCCTCTGTTTGTTCTTTAGGTCTATTGTATTTTTCGACCCTCTTATTTTATGTTTAAAAAATCTTCAGGGTTGCATATTCTGTTTCTTAATATAATATTTTCTGTAACATAAACCCCAGATTTTAAACACCATAGACTTAAGTTCCAAGGCCTTTTAACTTACAGATAAAGAGCATGGTCTCCGCCATCATAGGGAACAGTGTTCGAATCCTGCCTTTACCACTCAACATCCACGTGACATTGCTTAGCAGTTTCCTATTGCTGCCGTAACAAATCACTACAAACTTAGTAGAATAAAGCAACACAAATAGTTCTGGAGGTCATATGTCTAAAGTCAGTTGACAGGGTTTTGTTCTTCCTGGAGGCTCTAGGGAAGAATCCATTTTCTTTCCTTTCTAGCTTCTTCTTCTTCTATTTTTTTTTTTTTTTAACGTTTACTTATTTTTGAGAGAGATAGAGTGTGAATGGGGAAGGGACAGAGAGAGGGGGAGACACAGAATCCAAAGCAGGCTCCAGGTTCTGAGCTGTCAACACAGAGCCCGACACAGGGCTTGAACACACAAACCAAGATCATGACCTGAGCCGAAGTCAGAAGCTCAACCGACTGAGCCACCCAGGTGCCCCTCCTTTCTAGCTTCTAGAGGCTGTCTATATACTCCTGGACTCATGACCCCACATCTTCCTGACCTCTGCTTCCTTGTTGCACTTCCTTTTCTGACTCTTCTGCCTAACTCTTTTCCTCATAAGGACTCTTGCAATAATCCAAGATAATCTTCCCATCTCAAGGTCCTTAACTTAATCATGCCTCCCATGTGCCTTTTGCCTTGCAGGGTAACCATCACAGGCTCTGGGGGTTAGGACATGGACATCTTTGCAGGGGGCATTATTCTGCCCACCACACCTTGGACAGGTAAGGTAACCTGTGTGAATGTCAGTTTCCTTATCTCGAAAATGGGGATGATACAGTAAGTAGATGATGTCCGCTTGGCATGGTGCTGGGAACACAATGGATGCTTAATAACTGGCAAATATTTTTATCCTCATGCACCGTGTACGGCACTTGGAGAAATTCAGAGTAGATGAGGCATTTTGTGAGAGAAATGTTGGATTACGGAAAATAATCGTAACAGATCATTTTATTAGTATTTTTGGTACTAAACCAAGTGTCCTATTAAAGCCCAGGGCTTGTCTGGTTGTCATATTCTAATTGTCATCCCGGTGAGTGGAGTCAAAGTGTTTTACTCTGTGTTTGAAACACATAATCTCTGATGTTCCCTGAATTCTCTGAATTCATAGGAAACCAAGATTTTATCACCAGCTCTCTTTTGCTGGAGAGCAGGCATTGCATGGTTTCAATAAAGAAAATCACAGAGGACTGAAAGAGTCTGGTGTTCATAAATCAAGGTCTGTGTGTGAGAGATCTCAGGGGACTTAATTTGGCAAAGGGAAGTTCCCTGAATCAAGGCATATTACAATTTGTGTCTAATCAGATTAAGTAGATCAAGGAAGAGGGGGATCGTGTCATCCCTTGCAAGGCTGTACATTTCCAGAGCAGGAGCCATCAAAAGGAGGAGTCTGGATGTCAAGAGTAGGGTGGGTGGAATGACCAAGTACAGGCCGATCACAAGGCCAGCATCAGGAGCACTGCAATCCCAGGAAGATTTCATCCTGGTACAAAACCAGCATTTTGGAATCCTGAGAATGTCGTTTCTGGCACTGGAATTAGGTTGCCTGTGTTTGAAACTGATTTATTAGCTGTGGCGTTGGGCGATGTTCTAATCTTTCTGTGCCTCGGTGTCTCCCTGTTCCCAAAATGGTGAGGCTATAATGCGCATCCCTGGCCCCTATGTAGATTGAATGAGTTAATCTATTCAAAGTGCTCAGCCTCTCTCACTCAGCACACAGTTAGCTATTAGTATTGTTGTGATTGGCTGTCTCTCAAATGAACTGGATATCTTCCGAGGCTCGCAGGGGTTGAGCGATTCATGCATCACACTGTCGTCAATTAGGGACACATGACCAGGATTCCTTGTCTAAAGCTGCTCCAACTGGAGACAGTTACTGCAATCTAGAGGACGTTATGAGATTGGGAACAACAAGGGCACTGCCTCTCCATTGTATTATGATTGCAAACGAGTCCAGGTTGCAAGTCTTTAAAAAAGCGGAGCTCCACTGCTCTCTGCAGTCAAACTCACCTTGGACTCTGTGGATCGAGAGCCAACTTGGCAGATATGAGACATTAACAGTGTATTAGTTGTGGTAGGCTCACTGCTGTAACAAACACATATTTCTATGGCTTAATAAACTTGCCATATTTCTATGGCTTAATAAAATTGCCTCTGCCAAGTGAAGTCCAGAATAGGTGTTCCTGCTGTGCGGGCAGCTCCCCTCCAAGTAGCGATTAGGGACCCAAGCTCCTAACACCTTGAGTTCTGGAAATGGTGCCGTCATTTCCATTCCTGTTCCACGGGCTGCCGTCACATGGATACTTATGAACTGCAAGGGGATCTGGGAAATATGGTCCCGCTGTCGTTCCCGGGGAGAAGAGGACACAGATTGGATGACTAGCTAGTTGGTTTTGCTGGAGAAAATGACATTTCTTCAGAGGACCGAATAGAAGCTCAGACAAAATTTCACCCGCCAGCTTCCCCTCAGGTGAGCCCCCACCATCATCACCCCTTAGATTCAGGGAACTGCCCAGCCGGGAACGACCGAAGCTTGCCATCTACCCAAGATCACCTGTGTCCCTAATGAACCACCAAGGATTTGGAACCAATGGTATCTTTCGGTTCTTGATGGCAGGGAGGATGGGGCAGTGAAAGCAAGACCAGGAAGCAAGCAGTGGATATTAAGGGAGCAAAAATGGGAAGGCTAAGAGGAACAACTGCTTTGAAATTAAAATATAATTTTTATTATGGAAGTACTTAAGCACACAGAAAAGTAGAAAAATAGTCTTACTACAAACATCGAAGTAAAAGGGTTAGAACCGCATTTAATTATGGAATAAAAGAAAAATATCCGTAATTCCACCACCCTCCAGCCAGTAATTGCTATGGTGTATTTCTTCCTAGTTTGTTTTTTTGTTTTTGTCGTTTTCCTCCCGACCGTAGGTCTCCTCGCGGAGTTGTAAAGAAGAGAAGAGGCTATGATCCGGGACTGGGTAGCGTGTCCTTACAGCGGGCAGGGGTGGATTACCCAGAGTCCCCTGTGCTGTGTTCTTCACTCTGGGGGGGCATTTCACGCTTTTCCAATTCTCCAGCAGAAATGAGGGGGGCGGAGCACGTGAGGAGCACGAAGAAAGAGGATGCATGACCCCAGTCGGTCGTACGTTCAGTTTGTCAGCAACTCTGCTGGAAAGATTCCACGCAGGAGCGAGTGGAAGCGCTTCCTCAAAACCACTTTCTCAAGGTGTCTCTCGCGCGGCTCCTGTAGCGAAGACAAACCCGTCAGCGGTTTCGACAGGTGGGGGCGTGTTGCCCCTCAGCTGCACGCCCCTCGGGTGGGGACTGACCCGGTCCCCAGAGGATGCCAGCAGGTGGTGCCTCGGCGGCCCCGGACGGATGCTCGACGGTACGCTCTTAACGTCCCTTCCCTCCCCGCCTCACTTCCCGCAGTGGCGGGAGGACGCGCCAAGGCCTGGCCTCCGACCCCAAGGGTACAGTCACCAAGGCTGGCCGCCGTGCCACGAGGCCCCCGGCTGTGCCCGCGCGAGGCCTTCTTCCCGCGGACTGCTCCAGTCGCTGACCGTCACAAGGACCCCAACGCAGGTCGTTCCCAGGGGAACCGGGGCCCCCTGATGCCGGCTGTGCTACCTCTCCTCAGCCTGGCAGGCAGCGCAAGGCCTTCCTCCTCTCCTTCACTTCGGGCCAGACTCACGTTTGCCGGCTGGTCCGCCAGCCCTCTGGCCTCATCTGGCTCCCACCCCGCTGTCCCTCCCACACGTGTTTCCCTTAACAAAATCCTCGTACGTGTACTTGCACTTGGCACCTACTGAGAAAATCCAGACCCACACACTTCCCCTACTCCCCTCCTTATGCTTCCTAGACTCACCTTCTCAAGTAAACAGCTTGTGCTGCACTCTTGCTGTCAGCATCTACTTCCGGGGAAGCCGGCCTAGAACAGAAGGCACTACGGAGAAACTGCCCACACCACTCCCACTCATCACCCCGGAGCAGAATCTGGTCACATGGCCACACTGGACGAGGGAGGCCGGGCCAAGCAGTCTTCTAAGATGGGCCATGCGCGGGACCATGGATGTTAGGGGACCTGACGGCAGTGTGGCTACTCCTTACTCAGCCTTCAAGGCCTGTTTAAATTCCTCCAAGGCCAAGGTTCTGGAGCAGGACGTAAAGAGGGAGAGCCCTTGGACAAGTCTGTGCTGATAGAAATTAATCAAAATCAGCCCAAGTCTAACTTTATACTATAACGATTACTGTCTGCCCAAGACAAAAATCACGAAGTGTGTAAAGTATATGCCCTGAACGTAGCCCACCCTTCGGGCCATGGCCCCTTCTTTCCCTTTCAAATTCCCTCCGGAGCATCAGCTGCCCAGAGCCCCTATTGCAATGTCCCCGCCCAGGCACTGATTCACCAACCCATTTCTCCTCCGTAACACATGCCTGTTCTGTTCCCCAAGGCTCTGCATACTAATGATGTGGTAAGTTCATTTAACCTAAAGACGTTAGTGGTGGCTGAGGCTTAACTGTGACAGCAACCGGACGGACACGTGTGGCGCCTAAGTAGAGCCTGTTAACGCCTTATCCAGAGGATGGAACGGTCACTTGCCTGGCGACCGCCACTGAGTCCTAGATTCCATGTGACAAGCAAATATTACCTGTCTTAGGCTTTTCTTCCAACGCAGATAGCAGAAGTCAAGGCCAAGGCGTAAGTGGGCCGCCCCAAAGAAGGATCTCATAACCCAGCAAGCTGAGACTCCTTAAATTTTGTGGTCTGTTTTCCTTTGGGCCATGTTCTTTGGAATTTTTTTTTTTGTGTGTCATGTTCAAGAAAGAAGCACTAGGTCCTTTGATTCAACACTAAACTCTTCACAACAGTTATCTCTAGAGAGAGAGATTGTAGGGCAGAGGTCAACGCCAAGTTATTATATTTCTACAGAGTCTGAATTTTTCATACCAAGCATATCAAGTTTTGGTAACTTTAAAAAATAATGTAGTTTATGATAAGCCCTTTGCCTCACCCTGTGGTAGGGACAAGGCATCCGTCCTATCTATTCTTGAGACGGCCTCTTTGTCTTTGGTAACTGATGACAAAGCCAATCATTAGGGTCTTCTCTCTTGGGAATGCATTGGATTCCTTCCTGCCGTCGTCTTTTTCTAACACGATATGAACTGTCCCTCAACCTTACCACCCACCCCATTGGTCAGCGGTTCTGATTTATTTAAGTAAAATTTCAAGTAAAATTAGAATGGAGGCCACATGTATTTGTCTGCAGTGCCTCGGCTTAGTGCCTAGTATGAAGTCGATCCTTTATAAATGTTTTTGAGTAATGGCTGAGCCCTCATATTCAAGGAACTCCTCACGACCGCAGAGTTTTAATAAGGTGGCCACTGCAGTTCCTCTCCGGGAACGAACTAGCAATTCCTTGATGAGCTTTACCTGGGACATCCACCAAGATGCCGGATACAGTTGGAAGGGGGACATGATGGCCTGAATGATGGTATAATACTACAATTAGGAGTAACATTTGTGAAAACAACCACCCCTGCCCTCCTTACCTAGTCACTGGGTAAGGTGCGTTAGGCTTCAAGGAGAAATTACTGGCCACCATCTCAGACTTCTGTGGGAACTTCAGAAACTAAAAATAAAACATAACCAGGGTTTTGTGTTTTGTGTTTTTGACAATGGCATGTCCTGGGCTGCATTAGCCACGTCAACACTCTCAGAGACGGCTTTCCTGACCCCTTTTTTAGGCCCCATTACCTGCCATTTAACTTTTGAAGTGATTTTCCAAATTTCACACCTTTGAGCCCCTAGCCTTTTGCCAACGTGGTTGTGTGTTGTGAGAGAGGGGACGGCTTCACGGCACAGCAAAAGCAGATATGTCAAAGTCCAACCCTGGCCCTGCCGGTCCTGGCCCTGTGACCTTAACTCACTGAGCCTCAGTTTTCTCCTCTGTTAAATGGTGTTACTGATAGCTGCCTCTAGCGTTTGTTTTAGGAATTAAATGACATAATCTACCTTTTTTTTTTTTTCTTTAAAGCACTGGATACATGGAAAGCACTTAATAAATGGTAACCACTGTTAAAATCATCATCATCATCAAAAACTTGTCAATGAGTCCAGAAGGACCTGAGATATAGGCCCAGAAAATCTCTTTTAAGCCAAAGAATACTAAAACGAGTAGAGTTCATTCTCCTAGCCCTCATGTTCCGTTCTTTGTAGAACTGGGAGTTGGGTGGGCTGGAGCAAAGGAGTGGGGAGTGGGGTGGGACCTCAAAGGGAGAATGAAGCCCGCTGATGGTAGGTTGGTAGTTCAGAAGCAACAATGCCAGCAGAGAGGAGACAGGAATTACCAAGAGTCCTGATGCCAGCTCTCTGCTGACATAATTAATGAGGCTGTTGTGCCAAAAATGAAGCATGTTGTTAATACACAGACTTGTTGGGTGCACAAGGGAAATGCAAATAAAAGTTTTGCCAAAAGGAGAGTGGGGTCAAATTGGCTCCAAAAGGAGACCACACTATCTGTAAGACAATAATGTACAGATAACAAAACCAAGAAGAAAAGAGGTAAAAAATAATTGATTTCAAACACAGGACCAACAGCCAAAAGATGGTGGGCTTTTAACACTATTATGTGGTGATTTTACTCTTATCTTTTTTTTTGTTTGTTTGTTTGTTTATGTATTTACAGCACGAGCAGAAGCAGGGGAGGGGCAGAGAGACAGGGACAGAGAGAATCCCAAGCAGGCTCAACACCCTCACCAACTCGTGAACGGTGAGATCATGACCTGAGTCAAAATCAGGAGTCCCAAGTCACCTACAGAGCCTCCCAGACGCCCCTACTTTAGGTTCTTCACAGTGTGTCCAATTGGTCAAATTCACCTGTAACTAAATTCCAATGGAGTTTTAGCATTCAGGATTTTAATACGCATTCCATAGGATATATAAGAGAAAACTTCAGAGATTGGTTTCCTCTCTACTTTGAAGAGCTCTTGAGCCCACATGAAAAATTTGAGATTTCTGTGCCTGCCGGTCCCGTCATAAAAACAAAATGATTATCCGTTTGCCATTGACGTCTTCCCAAAGGTGGCTTCCGTTTTCTTTGAAAAAGGCCCTCCTGAATCACGTGGGAGGGATCGGGCCCCCGGGCTGCCTCTGCTGCGGGGGTGGGGGTCGGGGCGGGGGGAGGCGGGGGCAGGAGCATGAGGTGCCGCTGAGGGCAGGGGAGCGGAGTCGGCCCCCTAGAGGCACTTGCTCTGGCAGGTCTCGAGCAGGGGCCCCGCGCCCTGACCTTGGCCGCGCAGGGACCGCCCCTCGGGGGACCGGCTGGCTCAGCGGACCTCCCGCGGGGGGGCCAGGACGGCGCGGCTGGGGGGGGGGGGGCGCTTGCCGGGGGGGGGGGCGCTCTCGTCTCCCCTTCCCCCGTCGCTACCCATCCGGCTCGCTGCCCACCACGCTCTTATCCCGCCTTCTTTCCCGGCTTTTACCGGGCCCGGCGGTGACCCCGAGAGAACGCTCGGGGATCGAGAGGCGGTTTTAGGCGGCAGAATGCGGAAAGGTCTGTGTTATTTCTTTACAGTTCATTTACTTTTCCTTTGCATTCCGCCGGCTGCCGAGGGTCTGGTGTA
>NW_024412400.1:874956-1031943 GCF_014898765.1 Herpailurus yagouaroundi
CCGGGGTTTGGGCGCCGTGGCCCGCGAGGCGCGCGGGGGGTTCCGGGCGCTTCGGCCGGACCCGAGGCGGGGTTTTCCGCCGACGTTCGCTGAGCGCTTACTCTGCGCCCGGGCACCGCTCTCACCCTTCCCTCGGCTTCACCCAGGTTATCCTCAGTGACCACCCGGGAAAGGAGGAGCCGGTGTCCCTCTCGGGTTCCGGAGGGGGAAGCGAGGCACTGAGAGGTTGGGCCGCAGAGCTGTTGAGCTCAGCGTGGCTTCGGAATCTCCATCTTGCCGGCCGCTCCTTATTTCTTAAAGGCCGGAGCCCTTGGTCTCCTGTTGGAGAGTCGTAGAGTCATGGACCCGTTTCACGTCCCTCCAGGTCAAACACCATTTCGGTTCATCCGAAACCCAGAGGCCGCTCACGAAGGCGCAGAAGGCATCAGAGTAGCTGACTGTGGCTTGGCAAAGTGGGATCTCGCAACGCCTTATCTAATAAAGGTCACCGTCATTTTAAACCTACTGGTAGCATCTTTTATTCTAACTGTAACATTACATATAGTTGAACACGTTTGATTCTTGATTCCTATTAGGAAAATGTAGGAGAGCACAAAATCTCAGCGCCCCCTATACCATAGATTGTTGAAAAATCCTTCCAGTCATTTTTCTATGCATATGTATTATAATAAATTAAAATGGCTATATTAAAAAATTTAAAACAGTATAATGTACATTCTGCCTTACACTCTTTTAAATTTAACAATACGTCAATGAACATTTCCCTGCCAGATATTCTCCTACACCTCTTTTTAATGACTATTTCATTATACGATTTTGCCATAATTTAATTGCTAGCCTTGTTTTTTTAACATTTAGTTTTGCTATTATAAATAGTGAACATCAGAATGCAGTAATCTTTGACACACCTTGACTATTCCCTTAGGACACATGGCTAGCAATGGAGTTGCCAGGTCAAAGAATATCACGGTTTCAAAGGGGTCACATACCTTCCAGAAAAGAAAGGTAGACTCAGTCCACACACCTCTAGGTAGAATGAATGTGTCCATTCCCCCCACCCCCACCCCCCACCCCCGCCTCATTCTGGCTCATTGTTCAAGAGACTCTGTTAAACAAATGACACACTTTAAAAATACCTATGTAATGTTGGAATGTGCGGGGCTTCAAGAGAAAGACTATATTGTTGCAAATTTTTTAAACATTTGGAAAATGTGGTTTATTCGGATGCTCCCCTGACTGAATGGGACTCTGCAGAGGATATGGTTAAATAGGGACTTTTAGAGAGAGAAATTAGGAAAGTTAATTCTCCAACAATTTTTTTCTAAGGTGAGGAGACAGATGCTGTCTATAAACTGAAAAAGGAGGTATTAATCACTTCTTTTGCGGGGCCTTGGCTCCCTGGCCACTTACCCATTGTCAGGTCTGAAAACATGGACCGTGCCGCCGCCTGCCTCAGAGCTACTTGCGGAAATATTCAAGGCAGCAAACCTGGGCAATTAGAGGTTTCTGTTCGTTTTCCTCCCCTTTCATTCTACCAACTCCCCCTCCTCCCCATCAGCAAGTTGGAGTGACAAATATTTTAAGTCAGCTTGTCACGCATGAGCAGCACAGCTGTGTGAATGACTGATTTTCTTGACATTCTGAACAGCTTTGTGTGAGCGCGTGGAGACCTGCAGACCCTCAAGTCCGACACCGTCTGACTTACAAGACGCCGTGGGTTTGGTATTTGAGGCAATAGTGGGGGTCTGGGCAGGTGGCGTTTTAGGACCAGGAAATGAACAGGCCTGCAGTCTGCAGACGTTTTTTGGAATATACGTGTTTGTTGCAATGACCTCTAGGTGGATTTCTGCAGCGACAAAGAGGAGGCTTTTAGGGTGTGGTTTAAATTCCTTTCCTTGCAAAGCTTGCTCTCAAATCACTTTTGCCTAACGGGCCGGAGACCACGATGTCCTTAGAGAATCTGAAAGAGGCACTTGGACCTGACTGGCCTTTTTTCTCCCCACTCAGCATTGCAGCAAGAGTAACAGATACCTATTTAGGGAAGGCATGTTCCCTTTTTATATGCAAACCTTGTTGCTAAAAATTCGCTTTTAGATGAATTATTAAACCCAATTTATAAAATAAGGACAGTACAGATTTCCTCTTGAACTATTCTTTCTCTTTGATATGTGATCCCCACGTCTGCTGGTGGAGAAAAGCAGAGACAATCTGAGAGGCCAGGTGGGGGTGGGAGGAAGGAGGTACTCTTTAGCACTGCAGGAATTCCCTGAATGCTTGGACCCCTTGGGGCACATTTGGAATTCTTTAATCATCCTATACAAATGCACATGAACATAATTATTTTGTAAACCTAGATGTCTGTCTCGTCATGGTCTAAGAAAGTAGGAATATTTAACATATTGAAATTCCTCTAAGAAACAATACTACTGTCTTTGGGAACATCTGCGTTTGGAGCATTCAGGTAGGTGCTTTCAAGGGAGAGAGAAGGTTATTCTTTTTCATTCAAGGGGAGGGATTTTTGTGTTGCTCTTGAAGGAGACTCTGCAGGAAAGCTGCTGGAGGAGTTGAGCCGATGCGAAGCCACCACCGGAGAGGTGTGGTGGCCCCGGGGTGTTCTGAGATCCGGGAGACCTGGATGCTCAACTGGCTGTTTGGGTCATAAACCTAACAGGACATGTAAACCGCCCCCCTCCTTAATGACATCTTCAGTAACATCTATACTTTCTAGACGCATGAAAGCCTTTGCTAATTAATATTCTCCTTACATGGTTTAGAACTGTTACGGAATTCACATCGCTTTCTGCAATGCATACATTTTTATAGTCATTGTGGAAAAGAAGTTAACCATGAGGTTGAAATTCATACTTTAATGCCAACTTTAGGTGCTGCCTCCCAGGCTAGTTTTTCCTGCTGTTGGACCTGCTCCGTGTCATCAACGTCCCCAATACATGCAACGTGGTCCCAGGACCAGCAGCATCACGTGGGAGCTGGATAGACCTCGTGATGCAGAATCTGCTTTTTAACAAGATCCCCAGTGATTCAGGGGCACTTGACAGTTTGCAAAGCGCTGGTCTACAGCACTGGTTCTAAACTGGCTGCCCACGGGCATCCCTGGAGAGCTTCACGCACTATAGTCCTGAGTCCCACATCCAGAGATTCCGATTTCGTTGCTTGGGGGGAGGGGGGACCCCGAGGATTTTTCAAGCCTCTCAGATGATTATAATGGTATTTGATTATAAGAATGTTTGAAAAACACTGATCTCAGAACACTTCCTTTTCCAAATCGTTTTTAAACCCAGACACCTTGTGAAGTACCCGTTCTGGACACAAAGTTCGCTGCCTTCACCAGCCGCAGCTCTCCCCCGGAGGCCAAAGCTCCTGTGTAACAGATTTTCACCACTAGCCTCCGTGGAAGACTTAAGCCCATGGCAGACATTCAGAGGAGTTTCGGGGATTGTGATAGGGAGAAACTTAGCGTGTCTGACTCCATATTGTTCCCATTTCTCTTGCTGCTGTCACCTGTAGCTTAGAAACTCCTGCTTAGCCCTGCACGTAGGCACGCTACGGCTAAGATTTGCAGAAATCACCTTTCCCCCGAAACCCACCTCACCCGAGGAGAGAAGGAAGTACGTACAGAAATGACTACGCCATGGCATGATTTACAGGAATGAAATGACCAGATTCCTGTACACAGAGATCAACTGACCAAGGACAAAGAGTTTACACCACCTTCCTGGGTTGTCTACAGACGTCAGTCACCTTTTGACTCCACCCCTGTCCCCCTGCCCTAACATAAAAGAAGCGCAGCCTTATGCTCGGGGAGACGGATCGCTGGGACAACTGTCTGCCATCTCCTGGGCTTGCCGGCTTTCTGGACAAAGTCGCTTTCCTTGTCTCAGCATCCTGCCTCTCGACTTACTGGCCTGCCGTGCGGTGATTGGAAGGAGCTGGGTCCCGGTAACGGGGTCACTCTGCTCTCGCACCTTGTGCCCCACCTTCTGCTTCTGGCTGCCCAATATGGTGGCTCAGGGCGAGGGCGCTGGGGTTGGAAGGCCTGAGTCCACGCCACAGCTCTGCGCCCGAATGGATACCTACTCCCTCGAAGGCTGCATTCCCCTCTTTAAGTGGCGCTGATAATAGTACTTACCTCACAGGATGAGGACGGGATCTGAGAGATAATGCACGGAGACCACGTCCCAGGACTCGTATTCAAACAATAAAGAGAACATAACCCAACAGGACTAAGAGGAGGAAACCCTAATTAGTGTTCAGCTTTCTCTGCGGTTAAAAGCTTGCACGTGGGGTCGCCAACAAGCAACATGCCCGTTCGTGCCGCAGACACCTAGAAAAACTCGGGCATCCAAGGGCCAGGTATCGCTGAAAGTCAGGGTAAGTGGAAAGGCTGAGGAAGAGAACCCATAAGTCTGTCTGCAGGGCAGTCAAGTCCCTGCCCTTCCCCATCCCAGCAGAGCGCCTGGAGTTCTCCCTCTGGAGAAAGAGACCCAGGGCAGCTCCTGGTTTGGAGATGCCTGGAGTGGCTGGGGAGGAGGTGAGGGCTGGACGGAATGAGAGGAAGCGAACTGTGATCTTACCCCTGCTTCGGGCCTCTTTCCCAACTAGGTTCCCAGAGTGCTGGTTGCCGGCATCATTCTCCAGCCAGGAACCAGAGGAAAGACAAACATGTTGAATTTGAGGGAAGCTTCTAAACGAACAGCAGGGCTGCTGCCTGATGGTCCTTAGTGAAGCCACGGCTGGCCAGCCCTTTCCCGCTTGAGGAGTTTCCAGCCGACCTTTGAGGCCACTGTCCTAGCATAAAGGGAGGCAAAGATCACAGGAAAACCCCTCAGCATGGAAAGCAGATATCAAAATAGATGGGAAGAAAAAGAATGGAATAAACGGAGGTCACGCCCCTCCCTTGAGGGGAGAGAAGTCATGGCCGACCCATGAGGCGAGAATGTTGAGAAGACGGTAGGGGGATTGGAAAACAGTACACAGCAAATAAGATGAAATAAAGAGGACGGGGCTAAAGCCAAGATCGTCTCTCAGAAAGTGTGATGAAGAGCACTAGGTAACATAAGACATCCGATAGAAAACAAAAGGTATTCTATGGAGAACAGCAACAACACAAATGTAGGGAAAGTTATCAGACGTAACGATATTTTAAAATATCCCAAAACTAAAGAATATGATTTTTCACACCAAACAGGCCCAGAATAAGGGCCCAGCACACTGGATTTTTTTAGAAGGGGAGAAGGACCCACCTAAAGCACATTTGCATGAAATTTAAATACTTCAGGAGTTAAGAGCAGATTCTTAAAATGTGCTCTGGGAGAGAAGGGGCAAGAACAGATTAGGGGTCACTTGCACAGGGCTAGGTGTCAGAGGAGCATCAACTTTCTCGGCAACGTTGGGATCTAGAAGACAGGGCAACAAGACTTTCAAAATGCTGAAGAAAGCATATTTCTGGTCTAGAACTCTATATGGTAGTCCCCCCTATCCACGGGGGATACATTCCAAGACCCCCAGTAGATGCCCGAAATTGCGACTAGTGCCAAACCCCATACGTGCTGTGTTTTCTTCCTACACATGCATCCCTACGATAAGGCGTAATTTATAAAGTAGGCACAGTAAGAGATTAACAACAAAACTAATAAAATAGAACAATTACAACAATCTATTGTAATAAAAGTTACGTGGATGTGGTCTCTCTCGGTCTCTCTCTCAAAATATCTTCTTGTACTGTACTCACCCTTCTTCTTCTTGTGATGATGTGAGATGACAGAATGCCTACCTGGTGAGGTGAAGGAAGGTGAATGACCAGACACTGTGACGTAGCATCAGGCTAGTCCCGAACTGACAGTACGTCCAAAGGAGGTTCATACCCGGTCAGACAACCAAGGGCAGTCTCTGAATGATCGTAGAAATACACCGCGAAAGGGAATTAACAAAAGGAAAGGAAGGCACAGGATCTGAAAAATGGATGCGACACAGAAGAAAGGCAGAGGGAATTCAGGGTTCCGTGAGTGGAGCCCTAGGATCACCACTGGGAAGCAAGGACGGGGAGCCACCAGCCCACACTGGAACAGGAGGAAGGACGGCTCCGGGAGGACAGCTCCAAAATACAGGTGGAACCGACATGTTGGAATACGTGGAGGAGGATTTTACATCTCTTCTGGAGACTTTGTGGGGAGAATTGGTGGTGACCTGAAATTGTGCGAATGGAAAAAAGGCCAGTTCTTAAGTCCAGGGAAAACAAGAAGTCATATATGAAAGGAAATGTAATACTTTTCTGGAGCAGCTTGACCAATGTTTTCTCAGTAAAAATAATATATTCATGGAATATTTACTTAACAAACAATGTGATATGATTACATGGGGAGGATGTGGTGGGAAAGTGGATAAGGTATGTGTGCTAACGCCCTCATCACCCATAGCAGGAAGGCAGGAGATTATGTCTAAAATGGAAAAATCAACACCATAGTGTAAGCCTTTTGCTCAGACACATGGAGGCAAATAAAAAACTCTATTTGCCAAAGAGTTGGATGTGGGGGTAGGAGGCCCGGGAAGGGAAAGGTTGTTTTTCTCACTACCCTTTGAGTACTGTTTGGCTTTTTAAAACATATGTAGGTTAATATGTTAAGAAATCTTTGGTACAACTAGAATGAAATTTCCAAACAATGCTGAGCCCCGGGCCTGGCCCATGGTGAGTGTTGGCCAGTGTGAGGAAACTGCCCTTCCCATTTCTGTCCCCAGCCCCCTTGGCTTTTCTCGGCAAACTTGAGAGGTAAGGTGCAAAAACTGGCCAGTGCGATTTTTTCAACTTCATGTCTCTCTTGTGCACTGAAAAGAGCCGGCTGTAGCATCGGTTTCGGTCGCTGTTTGCCTTAGCTGATTAGGCGGCTCTAATAAGTTATGGTAGACCAGGGGCACGAGCAACAACATTTCTCACGGTTCCAGAAATGAGAAGTCCAGGATCGAGGTGCTGGCCCGTCTGGTTCTCCGTGAGGGCCCAATTCCCAGGCTGTCAGCGGCCACCTTCTCAGTGTGTCCCCACGTGGTGGAGACAGAACGGGCAAGCTTCTCCCCCCTCTTGTAAGGACCCTTGCCCCGTCCTGGGGACGCCCCCCACACGACCTAATTAGCTCCCAGTAGCTCCAAATACCTTCCCATTTGGGTTTCCACATATGAATCTGGGGGGTGTCATTCAGTCCATCGCATCGGTGTGCTGCCTTATTTTTGGTTTTTTTTGGCTACGTTTTGCCCTCACAGAGACGGTCCTTCGGCACTGTACTTTGTTGGAGAAACTCAGTGCACAGGAAACTTCCAGAATGGTTTTGGCTGCTTTGGTCATTGAAATAAATGGTGTTTTAAAAAAGAAATCTGTACTTTTCACCTTCTACATAACCAGGGATTTCTCTTACATATGAGGATGTTATGTGTGTGAAAAATCAGTGTCTTTTGGAGTAGCGGCATGGATGTGGATTAAAGGTTCCCCGCTGAAATAAATAGTCGAGGCCTTTGCGCAAAATGCCTCTCTGCCTTATGCTGCTGGGAGGGGAGGGGCTTGTACACTGAGGGCCTTATGTGGGTGGAAAGCTGTACCTGTTAGAGCGGATTGTTTCCTGGAAATCAGTGAAAGGGCTGAGCCTGTGTATGTGGGCTGTCTAGGGGTGAATGGAGCACCACCCCGGATCCCAGAGTCTGGGGGGGTCTGGGGAGGGGGGAGTGGGGAGGGCCCGGTAGTAAATGCTGAGAACGCACAGACACCTGTGGAGGACAGGGGACCCGGCTCCTCACTGTGGATGTGGGGGTCCGCAGGCCTCATACCTCCATGCGGCAGGGCCGGGGGAGCCCTACTGACACAGGGCTTAGAAGAGTTCCCTGTGTCTCTGATGCTTTCGCACAGCCACGTGGCTGTCTTCACCTCTGCAGAGAACAGGACAGCCTGGCGTTTGGACAGGAGACAGGCTTGCCTCCAAAAAAAAAAAAAAAAAAAAAAAAAAAAAAAGCCCTCTCAGTGACCAAAGTGTGTTTCTTTTCTTAAAGTCACTTTCTCCCCCTCGCATTCCCATAACCGAGCTGAAGGTACAGGGCACCCAACAGGGCGCCCGTCTACACATCTCAGTTCAGCTCCTCATCCGCAGTGACTGAAACAGCAAAAAGAATTTTTAAAAATAAGTTTTGTCGTCAGCCTCGCTTGATCCCGGGCAGCACTGTTCCTGCAGATGTGGTGAAACCCTCTCACAGGCCAGCTTGCTTTGTTCCGGAGGCAATTTGTACAGAAAGCAGCAAGCTCCCCGATGCCAGACGGCAGGGAGATAGACCGCCATCCAGGCCCTGCTGCTGGGAGCCGCGGGTGGGGCGCTGGGTGTGGGGGTGCGAGTGTGCGTGTGTGTGAGCGTGTGTGTGAGTGTGCGGGGGTGGGGGGGCCGGAAGGCGTGCTGGGCAGAGGTGGAAAAGACGAAGGAGGAAGGGTGCTTACGAGGTTGAACCCCACTCTCGGGGCCTGTTCTATGTGTTTAACAATGAGTGATCTGTCTTAACTATTCAGCCTCTTGGTATGAAAATCCCAGCAAGATTCCACCAAATTTATTTTTAAAGTACTTGCAATTTGAAGATGGACTTCAGAAAGACTTTCTGTTTGCACTGGGGGTGATTGCAGATAATTTCTTTTTCGAAATGAACCTCTTGCCCTTTCTGCAGGGGAGAGATGTTTCTCGTGAAAAGAGCTGTCACGACAGGGGGCACCCATTCTTTATTAGCAACAGGATAATAAGTCCTGTTTCATGAGAAAAGTATAGATGGTCTAAGAAGGAAGACGTTCCTGCACGGCGTGCCTGTGCCCCATCCGCAGCTGCTGCCATGTGGCAGCGTGGTTCCTAATTTCAAGGCCGGCATTGGGAAAGAAAGCATGTGTTCTGAGCAGAGAGCTTCACTCCACAGCGACTCAGTCCTGTGCAAAGGGGCTCGACGGAGCACGGGGGTACCAGAGGTGACTTTAGGTGGGACACAGCAAGCACGTTTCTTTTTTCAAGTCATGGATTTATTTTAATGTGTGTTAGAAAGGTGACAACCAGCATATCGGGTTCACAATGACATGGAGACATAATATTCCTCTAAGACAAATCATTTCGATTTTTAAGACGTGTCTAAGAAACAGTCAGCCAGGAGTGGATCATAATAATCCGGGAGAGTATCACCCCAGGTTAGGTGAGAAAAAGAATCCTCCCTGGTGGTCTCCTTTGGCAAGACTTGATGAGGGGGACGATCACAGATCCCCGGGACAGGGTAAATGGAGCCCTGAAACCTGCTAACGGCGGCCTCCCAGAGGAGCCCCAGCGGCAGCTGTTAGCACTGAGGCCCAAAAAGTTTAAAGAAGGGAACCGGGCCTCACTGAGAGCTGAGGTGCCAATGGGTCCCGCTGTAGACGGAGACAGGACGCCCAAGTGAGGAGAGTCCCCGGGCCTCTTCCTTGGAGCTCTCTGCTTTTGCCAGGGCCTTCCATGGGCCAAGCCGCTTGGCCAGTGGCAGAGAACCTGGGGGGCGGGAATGGCGAAGGCAGTGCACGATGGCTGCGGCTTGGCTTTTCACAGCGGTCTGGCGAGGTTGATGTGATCACCGCCACTTTCTGGATGAGAAAGCCATGCCTCAGATGGGTTAACAGTTCCTAAGCTTACACTGCTGATGAGTAGATCTTCACCTCTGCTGAGGGTAATACTGGGTCTCAATCCAGATCTGATGGTCATCGAGCCTGAGCTCTTAGCCATCACACTATACACACAGACACGCACACACCCACACCCACCCACCCACCCACCCACACACACACACACACACACACCTCTTATATGACAACCAGCAAACTGATATTGGAACTGTGTTCACAATGGCTATACATAATAAAGCATATTAAAAACGTAGTCGAGGGGCACCTGGGTGGCTCAGTCGGTTAAGCGTCTGACTTCGGCTCAGGCCGTGATCTTGCGGTGTGTGAGTTCGAACCCCGTGTGGGTCTCTGTGCTGACAGCTCAGAGCCTGGAGCCTGCTTTATATTCTGCATCTCCCTCTCCCTCTGCCCCTCCCCTACTCGCACTCTGTCTCTCTCTCTCTCAAAAATAAATAAACGTTAAAAGAAAATTCAAAAACGAAGTCGAAGTGCTGATGTTTCATTCCTTTCCAAGACCTCTGTGGTCAGGAGCACACAGCTGGCTTCGCGTGTAGACGAGGTTCAGCCATCACACCACATCTTGGTAATTTACCCCAGGCCTTGTTATTCCAGCCACAGACATAAACCCTATTTGTCCAAGTGCCGGAGTCTGGTTGACTCTCCTTAGGGCCTCACACTCAAGGACAGGGCTCCTGGCCAAATTAAAGTGGGGCCTGGGAGAGTACAAATGCACTTAAAAAATAATAATAATTGCATGTACTTTCTTTAATGAGGTCTCATTCCCACTTGGCAGCAGGAAGACTGAATTCAGTCCCCTCCAGCAAAGGCCAGCCTAATCCAATAAAAATGTTAGTCTAATCCAAGAATTCAATCACAGTCCAGCTCAAAGTTCTCACTGGGAGAGGTGCTTCCCATCCCCCACCAGATGGGAAGATCTCAGGGGCCTCCAGCCAGCCCTCAGCCTAGCGAGCAGGGGCAAGCCGGAACCCCATGGGGGCAAGCCTGCGTGGCTTTCACGGCCGCTGTTCTCCCCTCGGCTCCATCGTGTTCAGCTGCCAGCTCTGAGCCCATTTCGTGGCTCTGGGCTGTCTAGCAGGTGGGCACCTTCTGCCGAGCATGTGCAGAAGCATAGTGGCTGCTACGAGCCCCTTTACCCAAGTAGGCTGTCCGCCTCCCAGCCTCTGCCAGTGAACCCTCTGTTCCCCTGGGCAATCTTTGGAGGTGAGGAGAGTAGGCCACCATACTTTTGAAATTGACTTTTTAAATGGTTATGAGAAGCGGGGGCGGGGAGGAAGAATCCCTATCTGGTTCCGGATAGCCTGGACTCCCTTGAATAGATGGCATGAGGCAGGCTTAAATGCTAATGCTTTATCTGAAGGTACAGTCCCAGCCCTACTTCGAGAGGCTGGTCATCTTGCTGTGCGGGATGTCTCTGAACAGATTTTTCGGAAATCCCAGGCCTTGAAAGAGTCCATTATGGTGGAATGGAGAGAACTTCACTGGTCAAGTTCTCTACACAGGGAGTTAAGTTCCCTGCGCTTCCGGGTTATATCGCCCGAGTCCTTCGGGAGCCACTGGGGAAGTCAGATCCCAGGAAATATCCAGCATGATAGGTCCTCTGAGTCTTGAAGTCATGGGAGCAACCAGAGACCCACGCGGAGGCCTCAGGTGGGTAGAACTTAGTTGCCTCCCGGAAGCCCTCATGGCAGAGGCTGGGCATGGTGGTGGCCCCTTGAGAGAATGAGGCAGCGCGTGAGGTGTCTGATACAGAGAGGGTGATTTTTCCTTTTTACATATTCTAGAAGAAACTGGGCTGAAATCAAGCTAAAATGACCTCCAAAATGTCTCAGTATAAAAAACACATGATGGGTCACTTGGGAAAGAGGCTTCCCTCAGCATGCCCAGGATTCTCTCTGCTCCGTTCCAGGCTCTGAACCTGTGCGCAACTGTGGCAACCCTCCCCGGCACAGAGACCTGGGACTGCTTTTCCAAGTGTGAGTTGGAGCTATGGTGTGTCCCAGTGGTTAGCACGCGGGCTTTCCTGATACACAGTTGTGCAGAGTAAATGAGGTGAATCCAGGGTTTCCCACATTTGGGGCATTTGCACGCTGCCTTCACACTTTGCCCCTGACCTGCGTGCCATCTGTTTTTATTATTTAGTTGATATCCTTCTTTCATGTTTTTAATGTCTATTTATTTGAGAGAGAGAGAGAGAGAGAGAGGGCACGCACAAGCAGGGGAGTTGCAGAGAGAGAGAGAATCCCAAGCAGGCTCTGCAATGTTAGCACAGAGCCCTGTGCAGGGCTCGAACTCACAGACTGTGAGATCATGACCTGAGCTGAAGTCAAGAGTCAGATGCTTAGCCGACGGAGCCACCCAGGCTCCCCATCGATAGCTTTCTTTAAATTGACTCGATTTTAAACCGAACTCTTACCCTAAGCACAGTTATTTGTGAATTCTCTAGGATGACAAGCTGGTCATATACATATTCATAACACATACTAGAATGAGTGTGTGAGTCTTAAATTGAGAAGATGATCATCTGACACCATCTCATCTGTGGAAAGCCGCACAAGGCTGCACCTCGACGGACGCGGAGCTAATCTGCATATTCAGGCAGAATCTCGTGTTGCGTGAATGTTCTCCGAGCGGGCTCCTTCAGCCCTGGCCAAGGCTGTGCCGTGTACTTCCTGAGCGTGCGCTGCTCATTTGGTCTCCTGCTCTTCTGTCTTGCCTGCTGCCCAGGGGAGCAAAGCCTGTCTCCCACTGCCTCTCAGGCTGCTCCCGGACGCTGTTCTCCCATTCCCATGCAAACGCCCTTCTTGACAGTCCTGTCATTGGTCCCTACCTCCCCTTCCTCTCCCGGTGGCCACCTTCCACAACCTTCTGATCACACTCCCTCTCTTTCCCTAAACACTTGGGCGCCTGCCACTTGTTTTTCTTCTCCACTCCAAGGCCCTCCATAGACTTCATGGCTTCAGCTTTGATGTCCAACTTTGACCTCTTCCAATAACTCCAATAACCACTTTGTCACCTCCCCTTCCAGCAAACCATGGATGGCTGCATACCGTGGAGCTCACCACCTCCTGGAATTACACAACCTCAGAAATCGTTTAATCTCATGGGGCTCCTGGGTGGCTCAGTCGGTTATGTGGCTGACTCTTGGTTTGGGCTCAGGTCGTGGTCTCGCGGTTCACGAGTTCAAGCCCCACGTTGGGCTCCGTGCTCACAGCTCAGAGCCTGCCTGGGGTTCTCTTTCTCCTTCTCTCTCTGCCCTTCCCTGCTCTCTATCTTTCAAAATAAATAAAGATTTAAAAAAGAAACCTTTTAATCTCAGGCTTCTCACTTCACCCTTCCAACCCTTTGCGCCCTTATTCCCCGTGTTCTGCCTCCTGAACTTCATTCGGACTCTCATTCTTTGATCCCTTCCCCCTTTTTGCCACAGTTCCTCATCCACTTTCCCTGCCCAGTCTGTGTCCTGTGAGGTTTTCCTTAGTGACTGGGAGGGTCCTGGCCGCTTTCGGTTTCCACCACACACATTGTACAAACCCCCAACCTTGGAGCAATCAACCTACCTGCAGGCCGGTCCCATACGTGGGCTGCGGTGAGAGGGGGGGTGTGGGCTGAGCTCTGTTGCCGCAAAGCTATCCAGCCTTTTCTCCGTTTTTGTTTTGTTCTTCTTTCCCGATTTTTGGTACTGTTGGATAAGGCTGCTGAAGAGGGGGAGAAAGGATTTGTAAGTGTTCTGAAAACTATAAAGTGCGTATTTAAAGAGCCAAGCATGGCATCCTGATCATAAAAGACCTGACATGCCCCATTGAGGGATTCACAATCCAGCACTTGTGAGAGCAGCTCCTTTGACCTCACCTGGGACTGGGACGTACACTTCTGTTTGAAATGTCCTTCCCCTTTCCAAACCTTCAAACTGCCCCGGAGTCCCTTCTTGTAGGAAACCTGGTCTCAGCCGCCGGCTCGGTTGCGGCCCCTCCCACTGTGCTCCTTGCTGGATTTTCTAAGGAGCTGGCTAGTTGTTGGGCTCCCCCTCAGCCTGGGCTGCGGGTTTTTGAGGGCAAGGACTGTGTCTAACTCGTTTCATTCCTCCGCCTCTCGGTCCAGAGCAGGCCCACAAAACCGAAATGAAGGGGAGCGGGAAAGGGAACTCCAACCTCTTTTGGAGAACAACAAAGAAAATGTAGCGCATAAGATGGTGATGAGCCACAAGACACAATATTTTGTCTGCTTAGCATTCTACCTTCTGGGGGAAGCGTCTGTTCCCCACTGCAACCATGTGGAATGGAAGGTAACAATCCCAGGACGTCTCTCCCTTGGCCGCTGTTGGCTGGCCTCGGCGGAGCCAATCAGAGTGCTTCCTGGGATTTTTGAACTGGCATTGGAATAAGGGATGCAGCTCCTCCTTGTTGGGAAGGCTGCGAAACATGAGGCTGGGAGCTACTGGCGGCCACGTTCAGAAGTCCGCGTGCCGCGAGAGAGAACGTACTCCAGGGGAGAAGGAGTTGAGGGACAGGAGGAGCCCCTGGCCCCCATCACCCCAGGCACCCAGGCTGCCAGTCTGAAACAGATGGAGTCCTCTCATCAAATCACCCTTTGGATCTAAGCTAGATGGAGTCGAGTTCCTGACATTTACAGTTAAAAGCAGGCCGGCTGACCAACGCATGTGCTTGTCCCTCGCCACCGTTTTACCTTTCTCAGGGCAGCATGGCTACTGAAAATAAGAGATGGATCTGGAGAGAATTATGCTAAGTGAAGTCAGTCAGTCAGAGGAAGACAAATACATATGATTTCACTCATGTGAGGAATTTAAGAAACAAAACAAATGAGCATAGGGGAACAGAGAGAGAGAGAGAGAGAGAGAGAACCAAGAAACAGACTCCTAACTCTAGAGAACAACCTGATCCTTACCAGAAGGGAGGCGGGTGGGGGATGGGTGAAATAGGTGATGGGGACTGAGGAGGGCACTTGTGATGAGCACCAGTGTGGTGTTGGAAGGAAGTGATGAATCACTAAATGGTACTCCTGAGACTAATATAGCACTGTATATCAACTAACCGGAATTTAAGTAAAAACTTAAAAAAAAACAACACCAACATGGTCCAAAGAAATGGGTTGACGCTTGATCTGCTAATGTCATGCTCCTCATTTTTTCCCATCTATTTTATTGAGGAACCTTTTACACAGGGTGGAACTCTCCCTCTGTCGCGCACGATCCTGCAAGTCTTGCGGAAAGTAGGCTCGTGGAGACCCTAGCACGGTTACAATAAAGACCAGCTCTGTCACCCCCCCTAGAGATGTGCTTTGGCAGGAATGTCATATACGTGGAGCCCCGCGGTGTGTAGGAACTAGCACAGCCCCTGTGAGATGCATCCCTGTTACCGAGTGTACCGGTAACTCGGTCCTTTACACGGCTGTATAGTGTCCTGTTGTACAACGCACCATGGCTCGTTTATCCATCCCCCCCTTGGACATTTGAATTGTTTCCAGAGGTTTCTCTCAACATCTGCCCCACCCTCTGCTTCAGGCCCTTTGCAATTGCCCCTCAGAGAGGATGTCTCTCCAGGCGCTCACCCCTCTCCTAGCAATAGATGCCACCACTTGTTACCTTGACACTTGTGCCCTAGTCGTGGCAGGTGGGTGGAGTGATTCACGCTCAGTCTTGCGCAGGCGTGGTGTCCCCGTGCCGCAGGAGTGAGTCCTTCTTCTTGCTCCACGCCGCCCCCAGCCTTAGGAGGCATTTCATAGTCTGGGTCCAGGATGCACTTGCGCCTTGTCCTCAGGTGGAGGCCTTTCTGTTCTCCTCCCAGCTGCAGAGGATGCTCTGAGGGCAGAAGAGCGGGCCGTCCTTCCCACATCGGCTTCATGCCGTTCCACCGGGAAGAAGGACTGCTTGCCCTCCCCGCAGCAGCTCAGGACTCTCGCTGTGCTCCTCGCCTTCCTACGAGTGCTTGCTGGGCCAGTGGGGGAAAGCCCGACCATGGGGCAAAGTCCCTGTGTCTGTGGCTCTCAGGACCTCCATGTTCCCACCCTTGGTCTTTAGCAAATCGGAGGTCCTTTTCTTACTCACTAGCGTGGCATCTGGTGACATCTGTTCTAGTAAGCAAGTTCCTTGGAGGTGACCGGCTCTCTTCAGATTTGGGATTAGATATTTAGCTGGTGGCTTCGTCTGTCCCGGGGGATCCAGAGAAGTTGTTAACCTGTACAACGTTCAGTCTGTTCTTCTTGTAAGGGGGGGAGCGATGTGTCCCCAGCTTTCTCTATCATACGTGAAAGCCAGAAGTCCATGCTCACTTTTAAACAGAAGATGGAAAAGAGAACCCCCATTTTGGATGGAGAGGCAGTGACTTCAAGCAGGAGAGGGGGCCTCCCATGAGTCAACCCCAGCGGTACGTTATTTTTCGTTGACCCCCCGGAATTTGGAAAAAAAAAAAAAAAACAACTTGAGTTGGCTTCCAAAATTTTAAAATCTGAAATTTTTTCATAAAAAACTGAACCTGGGGTTCTCTTGAAAAAAAAAATAAAAATTGCCCGCTGCGATCATCACCAGGCTGCTTCCTTGATGTGGGGCATGGTCCTCTAGTTCCCCGCCGTCCCTGGCACACGTGTGACACTCGGCCTGTGTCATGCACCTTCTTATCCTCCCTGCCCCGCAAGGGCCAGCGAGAAGGCTGAGCCCAGAGGTACTGGTAAAGGAGTAGCAGTGGTGAAAATGTTAAACCGCTTCCGGGTCGACAGGCAAAGAGCCCTTCCTTGAGCCCCCAGACAACCCCACCACGCCAGGCATGTTGGCATCCTCCGTAGAAACCCTCATGCCAAAGGACTGAAGCTGCAAACCCCACAGTCTGGCAGCAGAGTGAGGGCCAGCAATCACCGTGACCGGATGATGTCTGCCCCATTCCGGTGAGCAGGGTGACCCTTAAAATCCTGAGGCTCACAAGTACCACACAAGCTCTTGGCTCTGAGGTGAGTAGGCTGGTGCTGTTTAAAGTGATCTTTTCCGGGGCGCCCGGGTGGCTCAGTCGGTTGAGCATCTGACTTCGGCCCAGGTCACGATCTCACGGTTCGTGGGTTCAAGCCCCGTGTCGGGCTCTGTGCTGACAGCTCGGAGCCTGGAGCCTGCTTCCGATTCTGTCTCCCTCTCTCTCCGCCCCTAACCCACTAGCATTCTGTCTCTGTCTCAAAAATAAACATTAAAAAAATTAAAAAAAAAAAAATAAAGTGATCTTGTCCAACAACAAGGCTTTGGAAGCTCTGCTTGTAGAAATCATTGGAGCAGCAGAACATGGCAGTGGATGCTGGTTCTAGAAGCATAAGAAGAGACCAAGAACTGATAGGAAGTGAGAAATTCAAGGGAAGCTAGAGCAACAGGAAAATCCGGAAGCAGGGCTGATATGTGTTGGAGATAAACCAGAAAATGGCCATGCCTCAGGGTGGCCCCTTATCAGGGACTTTTTTGCCTCTTTCTACTTTAAAGAGACACATAATTACAATGAAGTAATTAACTGTTTTGTAATTAAATACCCAAGTAATTAAATTTGAAATTAAATATGATAACATCAAGTTGTTCAGGCAGGATTAATTTATGTCTTCATCTGATAAATCATTTTCATTATTATTGGGATTAAGATTTTGAGAAAGAAATCGTAAGAGGAATAGTTCCTGCATCCCACAGAGAAAAACTGCCTGGGCTTTTGATTCCTCACGGACAGAGTTTCTTCAAAGGAGAACTGGAAACTGATTTTAAGTCATGCTTTGGAAGAACAGGAGAACATATACTTGAAAGGATTATTTTTTATGAGATTTGTATCTGGACTATTTTGTTCTTGGATTTTGAAAAGTAACCAGTTTCTTCCTCAGATCTTGTAAATTTTTGACAAAAAAAAAAAAAAATTAAATTGAGGCCAAAAAGTAGCCAAATTAATAGCTAGTCATCAAATAACAAACATGTGCTGTTTTGTGCAAAGTACTATTCTAGAAAATGCCAGAACATGCAAAGAGGTAATAAAACAGTCACTTCTCTGCAAAGGAAGGTTTTTCTTCCCTTGCTTTGGAGAAAAAGAATGTATGCACGGAGAAAGTAAAGTGGCAATCATGGACTGAATAATAATAGAAGGCACTTGTAATGGTTAATTTTATGTGTCAATTTGGCTAGACCACGGTGCCCAGATATTTAATGAAACATTATTCTAGGTGTAGATGAGATAACCATTTAAATCAGTAGACTTTGTGTAAAGCAGACTACCCTTCAGAATGTGGGTGGGCCTCATCCAACCAGGTGAAGGCCTTTCTAGAAAAGGCTGACTTCCCCAGAAGAAAGGGGTGTTCTGTTAGCAGACCGCCTTTAGACTTGAACTGCAACCCTCCCCTGGGCCTCCAGCCCGCCAGCTTTTCTTGAGACTTTTGGACCTGTCAGGCCTCCACAATTGTGCGAGCCGATTACTTAAAACAAAATCTCTTCTCTCCTCTCTCTCTCTCTCTCTCTCCTTCTCTCTCTCCATGTATATGCGTCCTGTTGGTTCTGTTTCCCTGCACAATCCTGACTAATACAGTATCAAAGTCAGGGGTGTCTCAGGGAAGTTCATCGTCTTTGGCAGACTCTAATATTATAGCCGCAAAATACTGCAGGATGGGTAAGTCCAGAGCATGCTAATAAAACTGTATTTAGTAAAGCAGGCACACAGCCTTGAGGCCATACTCTACTGATGTGATTTTTTTTAAAATATTGCATGACAATATTATTTCTCTCGACTCCTGAGTTTTTTGGCACCTCGTGAATTTTGCACTAAGGCGAATGCCTCACTTGCCTCACTCCAGCCCCGGCCCGGCTCCTCCGCATCGTGACAGGAGTGATTCCTGTGGGGACAGATTACAACTGGTAGGACCAGAATGTGGCGTCGAAGTGCTGGGAAGGTGGTCCTGCTCTCCTATACAGCCCTGAGCGGCTGTCACACCCCCCTGGGCTAAACCTGGAAACACGAACATAGCAATCTTCCCTCGATGGCATCCTGGGGGATGACCTCCATGAAAAGCATATTTAACCCCTGAGATGCTGGGTCACTGGACGGTTTCCTAAGGCTAGACCCATGCCCCTTGCCACAGCCAGCCCAGCAAAGGAAGCCCGCGTGGCCTTGTGGGTAGTGTTCTTTCCGACAGTGTGTGCTGAAGGGTCCTGGGAGTGCCCGTGTCTCAGGCTTGATGGGAGCAGGCAGCTGCCTTTGAGCGCGTGCCCCGGTCTGCAGCAGCCGTAGAAGAAAGAGGGAGAGAAAAGAGGAGAGCGAAACAAGCCCACCGCATCCCCTGCAGACTCCTGCCTGGAGAGCCCAGGGGGGACTCGGGCCCCAGCCGTGCTGCAGCACACGGCAGACCAGCTGAGGATGCCATGCAGCTAGGGTTAGGATGCCACCCGGCTGGCCTCAATCTGCGCTGGCCTCTGTGACCTTCAAGTGAAAAACAGAACTGGCTGTTCTTCAGAACCTTGGAAGGCACCCGTCGGTGGGCCAGCTGGCCGTGTGGTGGACAACCCTTGAAGCGTGTGGCCAGACCCGGGGACTGGGGAAGAAGGGGGGCTGCAGAGACCCGCTTGGTTTGGATGGGGCCTCCTGGCTGTCTGCAGGGACCCCCCCCCCCCCCCCCCCGCCCCGCCGAGACCCAGCAATGGCAGTGACCTGGCCAGTTCCCTGACGGCTGCAGGACTCAGGGCCCTGGTCTGGAAAGTGGTGAGAAGAGTAATAACCCCACAAGCTTAGCACGATAAAGGGTGGAATGAACGGGGACTTTAGCACAGTGACCGATGCAGAGTCGTTGCTCAACAGGTTAGCTGTTGTGTCCCTGTAACTGGCCGTGGAGTGGACGATGACCGAAGCCGAGCCAATCAAACCCCACCACTGGGCTCCTGCAAACTAGCAGTGAGACAAAAGGCCCATCCCTCTTGGGGGGGAAGCTGTTCCCTGCCAGGAGGGAGGACAAAGCCAGGGAGAAGCAGGGCTGGAAGTGATGGACGGCACATGGACGGTGAGCTCCTGGTGGTTTGCGAGTCCCCCTGACTCCGGGGGTCCCGCGTGGGCTGCCTGAGCCCCAGAGTCACTCTGCTCTCCCTGCAGCTGTACGATCCTTCAAACAACCCCTCTGGGCCACAGCCAGTTGGGGGGGGGGGGGACGGGGGGGGGGCATTCGTCTGCCCCGGGGCCGCCACAGCAAAGCACCACAGGCTGAGCGGCTGAAACGACAGAAACGTCCTTCCTCACAGCTCCAGAGGCCAGAAGTTTGAGGCCAAGGGGGCAGCAGGGCTGGTTCCCTCTGAGGCCTCTCTCCTCTCTCCCGTGGGTGTCCTAAGCTCTTCTTATAAGGACACCGGGCATCTTGGATTAGGGCCCACTCCAGTGACCTTACCTAACTGGAATCACCTTTTCAATGGCCCTGTCTTCAAATATAGGCATGTTCTCAGCTACTGGGGTCTCAAACTTCAGCACTGAATTGGTGGGGCAGAGACACAATTCACCTCATGACAAGGGGTTCGAGTTGAATTTCTGTTACCTGCAACCAAGAGAATCCTGGGACGCATGAGTATTCATGGAAACTGAATTGGGAGAAGATTTATCAAAATGTTAGCAGATGCTATTTCTCATGGAGGATTAACACTGATTTTTAGATCTGCTTATCTGTATTTTCTTTTTATTCTGCAAGGAACATGCATTCTTATTGTAATAAAAACGTTTTAGAATACCTCAAAGTATCCCAAGGACTTGCAGGTGTTGGGGCAAAGCCTAGGGGCTGCATCTGAAAACAGGAGGGGGGTGGAAATGGGGAGTGTGGGGCTGATCACAGCGGGCACCCATGGGGGCGGGGGTGAATGGGGGAGACACCAGAGAGATGTGCCTGCAAGAATTCAGAAATAAGGAAATGAGACGTCAGTCTGCCAGTTAAACCATAAAGCAAGCAAAATGGAGCCACGCAGAGAAATGCCAAGTCACCTTAAAGAGGCAGGAGGGCTCCAGCCCAGACTTGATTTGATTGGAGGAATGGAAAGGCTAGAGGAAGACGAGGGGGGTTGGGGAGAGCAGTGGGGACCACGGAAGCAGGCAAACGAGTGTGGCAGCAACCATCAGGGGGCAGGAAGGAATTGCTCTTGCTAAAACCAGGCTGCCATGGAGCCAGACTTCTTGGGAAAAAGCCCGTCTTGGCTCTTGGGCTGTGTTGCATCTTTGTTTAAAAACAAAAACGAAACGAAAACTGGGAGGAGATTTCTCTTTTTGTTTGTTTACGGTTGAGAAGCCTGCGGGCCCCTGGGCCGCACCAGAAGGACAGGGTAAAGGCAGCACAGCGGGGAGCCGCGTGGCCACGGGACTGGGTCTCAGGGCCTGAGACCTGCCCTGGGACAGCCAGCGAGGCGGCAGGCTGAGAGTGCCCTGGGGAGGCTCTCAAAGGAGGGGTTCAGCAGGAGGACGAGGGGAGTCCTGGGGAGACCAAGGGCCAGCGGGAGCTCCCGAGGGCGGGAAGGGCCAGGGGCACTCAAGCTTGGGATCCCCAGGATGGCCCTGAAAATCGTCTGTTGTGTGTTCTGTCATAATCCCCCTTCCGTTCTCTCAAGCCTTGAGTGAAACTGCATGCCACACAGCGGCATCCTGGTGGTGACACTTGGGGGAATGAAGGCAGAGGGCTGGCTGGCAGTGGAGTGAGAGAAAGGGCTGGCTGAGGAGAGGGGACGGCAGCCTGGCTGGGAGTGACAGATAGGCTTTCAGGAGGACTCATGTGAGGAGTGGCTGGAGACAAACCCCCTTTCCTCAAAAAGGAGGGGAAGATGAGCCTCAGAATAGGGGAAGCTAGCCCCGAGGAATGCACAGGCAGTAATGATTGTCACTCATTCTTTGCAAGTGACAGTCCCCTTGGATAGAGTAGTGATCTCTTGCTCCGTAAGGAGGTGGTCTGGGACACTGGGTCTGAAACCACCCCACAAGGAGTGGGATGACAGTGATTTCAGCCTGGTCTTGAGTGATGAAGCTCAGAGAGACCAGGAGCTCTGCCCAAGGTTGCACAGCTGGTGCATGAAGAGTTGGGATTTGAACCTGACTCCTTCTGACTTCCAAGTACAGAAGGCTTCTTACTCCCCCCCTGGCCCCCCCCCCCCCGCCCCCACTGCTTCAGGCAAGGCCGGGAGAGTTTGTTTCCAGCACTGTCAAAACAAAGTGGGGTCCTGACCCACGGGCACCCCTCCTTGCCTCATCACCACCGGAGCCCCAGGACCCAGCCATTACCAAGTCCAGCCAGCCCTCCCGCTGAGCGCACCCTCACCCTGCGGTCTGTCTGTTTGTGGTCTGTCTGTGGCAGCCTCTCCACCCTGGAGAACACAGGCTGATCCTTGGACACAGGAGCCTAGAGGGCCTGCTGGTTCTATTTTTCCCTGGAGAGGTGCCATCAGTCGGGAGTTTGCTCCGCATGAGCCAGTCCCTGGCACCCAGTCGCCTTTGGATGTTGTACGAGCTGCTGTTGGGGCTCTGCCCAAACCCCTCCGGTGCCCTTACCCTGTCTGCGTGCCCCAGCACCTCCGGCACCTGAAGACGGGTCTCGGGTTGCCAAGCCTACTTTGCCCGAGTGCAGGGCATCCTCTTGGGGCCACCTTGACCGAGGACAGCTTTGTCCCTGACAAACACTCTGTAGTGGAACACGCGCTGTCCCCAGCGGGATGGAGCCAGACTTGCCCTCGGGCTTAGTGTTGCCTGCTCACTGCGTAGTCCCACTTCCCCACTCTCCTCCCAGTGTTTCCAGGAGGAGACATTCGCTGAAAAATCACCCCCTAATAAATCACTTCTACCTGCATTCTCATCTCAAGGTCTGCTTTCGGGAACACCACCTAAGACAGATACGCGAACAAAATGAGAGGCCGAGCCTCCAACGCCGGTGGACAGGTGTTCTGTTCCACACGCCTCCCCCATCCTCCCCCCGCCCCCTCAAGGCAAACTCTGTTTTCCACGTGGGAATAAAAAGCTCTCGACCTCGGCTAATGGAGCGTTCATCGACTGTGCTGAGCAGTCACGAAGAAAGGCAGTGCCTGTGGCTACAGCACGGCAGGTGCTTCAAACCCACAGTATTTCACGCAAATCTTGCGGTAACCTGTGAGTTATCATCACCCCTTTCCACCGGTGAGGATTCTGACTCATCAGGGCTTATTTACTCACAGTCACATCTCTGGGAAGCAAAGAGATGGGATTTGAACTCGGGCAACGTGACTCTATAGATGTGCCCTAACCACTGTGCCCCAGGGAGACCCGCACGCCCACACCTGCCGTCTCGGCCCCCGACTGGGGGCATCTCACAACCGGTATGACTTCTGATCTGGTCATCTGGGTTTTCCTATTATTTATTTCCTCCCTTCCGGCAGCTTAGGGCTTGATTGCGGTAGGCACAAGAATAAACAAATGATGTAGGATGATGCGTTTTTGGAGGGATTTGGATCTTTCTTTAAAAGTACAGACAAAGCATCTACATATATTTAACTCCTCAAATTGCACAGTGGCAGTTCCTGGGACCCAGCATTCCTACAAGCCAGTGAGGCCGTTCCAGACATTGGACCCTGTGTGCACGGGGCTGCGGGTGAGCCACAGCAAGCAGTCGGGAGAGGAAATCGCCCCCCACCCCCACCTCGTGCCTCCCTCCTCCAGCAAGCTGTCAACTCTGCAGTGGAGAACAGTGCCAGCCTGCAGGCTTTCTGTTCCCAGAGCTCAGGGATGACTCAGTTACTGAGCTATTTCCTTTTTTCATGAGCCTACCATGCAGAGATTTTCAAATTATTTCCCTGAAATATTTCTCCCCTCACCTTGCTGCCTGTCTTGTCCCCAGAAGGCACAATTTTCAAGAGGTTTCTTCCTAACAATGCACCAGCCAGCGTCTATTAGGTTCTTACTCGAGGCCAGGAACCCAGCTCAGCAATTTTATGTCTGTCCTCTCAGCTCACCCTCACCACCACCCTGGAAGGTCTACATGTTAACGTTTCCATTTCCTGGATGTGGAGACTGAGGCCCAGGCACTTTGCCCAAGGCCATTTTGCCAAGAAGTAGCCGAGCTGGGACTCAAACCCACAGCAGGTTTACGTCTTTAACCACTTGGCTATCCTGCCACGTTATTGTGAGAAGGGTCTCGTTGCCTATGGTAGATTGTCCTGAAGTTTTTCCTTCCTTCCTTCCCTCGATAGGACTTTTCTACGGGCAGATCCTCCACCCCTGCGTTCAGCCTTGACCGCGTGACTTGCCTTGGCCAGCGGGGTGAGGACGGAGGTGGAAGGGAGCGATTCTGAGCTGAGGCCCTGGGCGACACGGCGCGTTTGTGGGAGTCGTCCTGGTACCTGCCCTCTGCCGGGAAGAAGCCATTGGCTCCCAGCTTGAGCCTCAGCATAAAGGCCTGTGGAGGAGAAGACCCGATCCCGGGGGGAAGCCTAGAGCTCAGGCCGATTCATCCAGATGCGGCTGAGCCCAGCCCAGATGGGCCCAATTGCAGCCGACCAGCACCCTGTGGGCACAAACTTGGGGGCTGTGGTTGTGAGAGCCACTGAGCTGTTGGGGCTGTCTGTTACCCACCATTATCCCAGCGGGAGCCTCTCACCATGGCACGGACAGCGTTCTAGCCCGGCCAGCCCTGCCCGGTCCTGCTTTCAGCGTCATGTTGGAGGAGTGCAGGGTCAGGATCTCAGACAGGGAGCCCGTCTGTGGGATCATCTGGCCTGGCCCTCCAGTCTCCATCTGTCACTGCCTCTGAGGGCAGCCCACTCCCTCTCGGAACATTCTCTAGGGAGGTCTTCCGTAGGTTGAGCCCTGACGGCCTGTGCTCAGCTAATATCCACAGTCCCTTCCCTCTCCGTGTGTGATGAGCACCAGGGCTCCCCATGACCTTCGTCACTATAAGCAAACCCATTTCTACTTGTCAGTGTCCCTCTGAAATAATGGCCAGGGCCATGTGCCTGTTTGCTCTCCTGCTCCTGCCTTGCCCATTCTTCTCTGCCCCACAGGGGGACAAACGCCGCAAATTAGCGTCCAGGGAGCTCTTGTTCTTTGGTGTCCAGCTAGGTGTAGCTGAGCAGAAGGCTCTGGGGGAGAGATTGGAGGCGAGAGAGGAAGGGAGAAGGCAGGGCATTTCTCCCCACCTCCCTTGCTTCGGGTGCTGTCCCAGGAAGTGGTCGCGATTCCCTCTTGGTTCCAGCCCCACCCTGTTACCGGCCCCTGCCCCCGTTCCGGGCCCGGTCAGGTGGTTCCAGTTCTGGGACCCTCCAGCCCTAGGGCTGGTGGTGGCTTCTAGCTGTGGTGACTCTGGTTTGCCTCACCCTCTCCCGGTTCCCTTGCAGCTTTTATGGCCCTTGTAACTGGCTCCTCCTCATATCCATCCACTCACTTCGACTACTTGGCCTGAGCTCTGTTTCCTCCATAGACACTGGTTAATACAGTCTCCTGACTTTTTAGGGTCTCATCCCACATTATGTACGACATGCCCACACCTCACACAAATAGATCTCACATGTGAAAATACCACACGAGTTGAGTTGCCGTTGACTAGCCAACAAAATGTTAAATTTTGTAGCTGTTTAATTTTAATTTCAAATAAAGTTTTCTTTTTTGGCATTGTGTAGCCAACATTTTCTTCCAGACCTTGGAACATTTCTGCAGCCCTTGGAAAGCTCGTGGGTCCTGTGGAGAAAATGGCTCTCATGGTGGTGACTGAAGGGAACAAAGCGTCCCAAGCGCGACTGCAAGGGCCTGTACTCTGGACGCACCGTCTCAGTGCAAAGCCAAGGAGAAAGAAGCCCAAAGACAAAGGCTTTGGCCAGTGAGCCTTGCCTCTCCCATCCAACAATATGGAGTCTTTGCCTTTGAAGAGGCGTAGCCTTCGGAGGACCCTGTGTCTGCGAGATGCATTTCCTCCACGGGCTGAAGGCAAGAGGGTCGTAAATGTGTCAGTGGAAGTCAAATGTCCCAAGTTGCCCAACCACCATAATAAAGTTAAAAGCAAAACTGCTCTGGAAGTCTGCCGAGACTTTAATGCAGGATGCTGCATGGCAGCGAGAAGACAAATGGGGATCTGACAGCCCCTCCTCTGCAAATGGACTCAAGATGGGCCCTTGTGGCATTGGCCCTGCCGCTGAGCGGTGTGGCTCGCTCTCGCCGAGGGGACGGCCATGGCCGGGACAAGAAAACTCTGCTGAGGTCTACAGGCAGCCCCAGGCATCAAGCACTGCGTTTTCTCAAAAGGCCCGTGGGCGGTTAAACTCTGAGTCTTGTGAACAGCTCCGAGGTGGCTGGGACCCAGTCCCCATCTTGACAGCTTCCCAGGCCCATCTCGTCAGGTCCTATGAGGAGCCAGGTCTTGGTAGGCACACAGGGAAGGGGCCGGTACAGTGCACAGAGCAGGACTTGGTGTGAGCGCCCACCAGTATGGCTGGCGGCCCGCCGACCCTCCTCTGGCGCTTGGCTGGTGGCACCGGGGGGTTTGATGCTATGACACCCCCATCACCGCCCCCTCCCGACAGCAGTGGAGTTGAAGACGCAAGTCCCTGCTTGGAGATGGACCAACTAGGGATTGTCCTAAAGAGAAGAACTAACTTAATGGTGCATCACGTGAAGGAGGAGGAGGATGGGAGAAGAAATAAGGAACCCCTGGCTCAGAGAGGACGTGGCTCCAGCCTTAAGCCATTTGAAGGACATGTAGAGAGAGGGCTTTATTGGGCAGCTCCTACTGCCTTAGGCACACTCCCTGAGGCTGCTGACTTCACTGAATTTTCCAGAACACTCAGTATTGACCTGGGAGCAACCTGGTCAATGAAAGTGTCTTCGTGCAACTCGCCTTTGTTTATACGGTTGGGAGCAGTCGCCCGGGGCCAAGCTGGGCAAAGAGGCAGATCAGGCCGGCACCACCAGCCAGGCTGTGACAGGTGCTTGAGTTGGAAGGCGATAACATAGATAGTATTTACTGGATTTTCAGGGAGCAAAGACCCCAAGCAGCATGGGTTTGAAAGGAACTTTTGATAAGCCACGTGGAAGAAAGGCTGTGCTCCCCAGGTACGTGGTGCAGTGCTCTGGAGGCTGACACCGGTGGTCCGTTAGGAAGACTGTTGAAGAAACGCTTGAGAAACGCGAAAGGGTCTCATGACTGCCTCCCGAGGCGGGCGGGTCTCCTTAAACGAAGGGCTCTCATTTAGCTGAGTGGGAGGTGTAAGCTGGGCTCCTGCGACAGCCAGCGATCTTCTTTCCCACCGTAGAGCTCAGCCCCTCCCCTAAGCCGGTGTGGAACCACTGATGTAGAATATCTGTCATGGGGGTGACAGAATATCTGTTTGCCGGAGATCCCACTCTTTGCCATTCCGGCTCACTTAGGTCAGGCCTGGTCAGAGGTTAGAATTCGGTGACGACAAGACCGAAGTCTACCTCTAGCCAGCTGTGCGATTTTGAACAAATCACTTACGTTCTCTGGGCTTCCGTTTTCCTTCCCTGTAAAACGACCAGCTGAGACTAGGACTGAGGCCGTCGATGAAGCCAGGCAAGCAGAGGACAATGCTCTGAGATCCCAAGAGACTGGGGGCTGGGGGCGGGATGAAAATAATAAACTGACACACACTCACCACACCAGCGTGTGTGAGCACTGGACGCCCGTTAACCCACCTCATTCTTGCGGTGCCACCCATATTAATCAAACACCTCCCGCATTTCAGAGGTTTTGTGAACACCTCCATCGAGGATGGGAGGCCGGCATCATATGCCCATTTCACGGGTGAGAGCATTGGAGGCAGAGAGGGAACGGCATCCGCCTAAGGCTGGAGGACGTAGAGGGCACGTGGTTGAGACAGCGCCACAGCCACGATGCTCGTTCTCCTTAGAAGACCTGAGCATGTGCCTGGCCATTTGGCCACAGGGCCTCAGGCTGGCGGCTTCCTTCCTGGGAGTTGACGCCCCTTAGACACTGCCCCTGCTGGGAAAGGCCTCATGCTCACAGACCCTGCCTAACTCCTGTTTACCATTAGTCGCAGCCAAATGGAATAAGTGCAGTATTGATTAATTGCAATTTTTTTGGAATACATATTCACCCTGATGTTTTATCATTAATGCATTAAGAAGCTGAACAAGCAATAAGACCAAATGGACTTCGAAATGCAGCAGAATTTCCATCCAGCCCGGTCTGATTTACAGCCATTACCTCCTGGCAAAAGACAGCTCCCATTACAGCCCACACCTTGGCTGAAACGAGAGAGCTCTTTGTTCTTAACCTTACAGGCTCTGTGCCACGCCACGGGGTGGGCCCTTCTTGGTGATGTGGACACTGGCCACTCGTAAAGTTGGAAGGCAAGACAGAGAGGAAGGAGTAAGATTTCACTGCCTGCTTGTGGGAAGCACTGTGGACGGTCACCTGGTTATTGGGAGGAGGGGAACACCTGACGACCTTGCCACCCGCCCTCTCTCACGCCCCAAGCATCTGGTTGACTAGTATAGCAACCCGTATCCCAATGACTGGGTTCGGGCTTTGTCTCTGTCACTAGCCGACTGGGGGAAACTCAGTTTTTCACTTGCCTCCCCCCAGAAAAAACTCACAAAAAAAAAACCCAACAAAAATAAAAGACTGGAAAATTTCTTAGAGCCTGGAATTTCCAGCAGTTAATGACTTTTCCTCTGTCCCTCCCTCCCTTCCCTCCTCCCTCCTCCTTTCTCCCTCTCCCTCTCTCTCTCTTTCATTCTCCTCCTCCTCTCCCTCTCCTGCTTCCCCTCCTTCCACTCCCTCTCCTCTTCCTCCTCCTCCCCACTCCTTTCCTTCCAAAACAATTTTATTCTTGCAAAGTCTTGACAAAAACTCTCTAGATGCACTGACAGGGACAAAAATACCTTTAAAAAAACCACTGAACTACAAAAAATCTCTTTAGGGGTGCCTGGGTGGCTCAGTCGGTTAGGCGACCAACTTCGGCTCAGGTCATGATCTCGCGGTCCGTGAGTTCGAGCCCCGTGTCAGGCTCTGTGCTGACAGCTCAGAGCCTGGAGCCTGCTTCAGATTCTGGGTCTCCCTCTCTCTCTGCCCCTCCCCACTCACACTCTCTCTCTCTCTCTCTCTCTCTCAAAAATAAATAAACATTAAAAAAAAATTTGTTTTTAATCTCTTTAAAAAGCACTTCTGGGGGCGCCTGGGTGGCGCAGTCGGTTAAGCGTCCGACTTCAGCCAGGTCACGATCTCGCGGTCCGTGAGTTCGAGCCCCGCGTCAGGCTCTGGGCCGATGGCTCGGAGCCTGGAGCCTGTTTCCGATTCTGTGTCTTCCTCTCTCTCTGCCCCTCCCCCGTTCATGCTCTGTCTCTCTCTGTCCCAAAAAAAAAAAAAAAAAAAAAAGTTGAAAAAAAAAAATAAAAACAAAATAAAAAGCACTTCGCAAAGCTCAGATGTCAATAAGGAAAGCTTAGGAAAGTCATCATTAAGAGAGCTGGTGTTTTCAAAAGTTAACCCTAAGATACTCTAGAGAGCAGGGAGGGGTGGTGACAGATGGGGGAGGGGGTGTCAAACATGTTGTCCACAGAATTGGCCATCCCCAGGATAAGATTTCTCTCCCTTTCCTTCCAAAGCTCTAGGGTCAGGCTGGATATCGCCTTGATCAGGGCTCCCCCGCCCCGATTCTCGTGGGCCCCTAGATGGTGAGCACAGTCATCTCAGAATGCTTGCTACAGCCTGAGCCCGTGAAGGCTTCCTTTGCTCTGCAGAGGCCAGTCCCACAGGGACAGCCCGGCAGAAGGAAAAGGGCTCGTAGGCTTGGCCATTCATTCATCTCTTTCAGGGTTGTTTGTGGGTTACTGCATGTTGGGTACTTCCTGGTGGCAGGCCCCGTGCCGGGTTCAAAGATGGCATTTGGAGAGGGATGAGGGGCAGGCCTGGCCCCAAGAAGCTCAGCGCGTCGCTGGGAATCTGGACGCGGATGGTGACTGGCCAGCATGCTGCGGAGTCCTGGAGGTGAATCCAAGATGTGGTCCGGAACAGGAGGGTGGGTAGGCTGGCAGGAAGGGTCCGTGAAATTAGAGCCGAATAGGAACTCTCAGCGGGAATGAGTCAGCCAGGCAGGGATTGGGGACATCCCAGGGGGCGGTCCCTGTGAGCAAAACCCCGGAGACCTGAGAGACCAGGGCTGGGTCTAGAGTGGGGGGGGGGGGGCGCGGGCAGGGCACAGACAAGAATGGTGAGAAGTTGTGCCGGACAGATAAGCAAGAGCCAGGACCAGCAGCGGCTGGTCTTGCGTGGGAGGTGATAGAGTTGTCTGCAGCAAGAGAATGATCTGAGGTGCACGGATGCATGGGAGAGGAGAGATAAGAACCAAGGCAGTGAGCCGCGCGCTTAGGCTAAGTGATGAGGGAGCGTCAGGCGGGCTGCAAACACCCCCACCCCCAGCCCCACGTGGGACTCTGTGGCACTCCTCGGGCACTCCTGGCTGCCCAAGAACAAAGGAAAGGGGAAAAACAAACGGCTAACTGATAGAGATCACGGTCCTGCAGGACCCAAGCCTCCATCACCCCTCCGCAGCTGGAACTAAATTTCCTTGTAACCTGCAGCCCGTCGACAAATACTCGAGGCAGGCAGGACTCCCTACCGTCGTAATGCTACTGCTTTGCCAGAGGGAAAAACAACCCTTAGCCTGACAATAACAAGGCCTCCACTATCCTGAGAGTCTTCTTTAGTATATGAAAATCTCACTGGAAACTTTCTCTGGGCTTTACCTTCTCCCCACTCCCCTGCAACTCTCCTCAGTGTCCCCGGCAGCTCTTCCTGCCCACAGGTCCTGTCCCCGGGCTTGAATAAGATCAGCTTTTTGCACCAGAGACGTCTTCAAGAACTCTTTCTTGGCCGTCGGCTCCGGACCCCATGAGCCCCACTGTCACCCCCGAAACGTCATTATAAGGGCATTCTAAATATGACACCCAGTTCAGTGCTCCAACCAGAGCCGGGAGCCCACGGTGGCCCACAGCTCTACTTGGGTCCCAGTCCCAGAACCATCACGCGTTAGTCGCACGGTCTGGCTTTCTCAGGGGCCAAGTCTCCTGGCCTATAACGTGGTACATGTGGAATCCCTGAGGGTTTGCAGAAAATACTGGGACCGTGGCAAGTGCTCCACAGAGGCCCACTATGACTGTCGGACCTAGTCTGGAAACAAGAAAAGTGGCTTGGACAAGGGCACCATCAGCAGCCCTGTGAGCTCCAGGACCATAGCTCTTTCCCGTGAGTCATCTCCCGACTGGCCTGGACATTCTCATGGGGACCCAGTGGGGGATGCTGATGTCTGGAGCTGATGATGAGTAAAAGCGACAGGGAGTCGGGGTGGAGAGGATCCTTCTGGTTCTTTCCAGGTGAACTGTGCTGATTGTGGCCTGAACATTTGGGATCTCAAGGTAATCGAGAGGCCAAATGCACTCTGAGCCCTGCTGTGTGCCCCTTCCCCACCACATTACCTCACGCGACGGAGCATCAACTTCCCAAGAAGGCAGAGGAGGGACAGGTGGCCCAGGACCCCACCAGGGTAGGCGGGGGGATCCAGGGCACCCAGAAACCCTGTGGTCAGCGTGCCCTTACGAGCAGCCTATACCAGACCTCCCTACTCCTCAAGATGCCTGTGCTGGCCCGTGTGTCAGTGATAATCTCCCCCTGGCTTTTCTCCCCGTGGACCACACTCACCTCTTCCCGCAGCCCCAGTCTGAGAAGAGCATCTTTTGACCGTCGGGAATGCTCACAGGGGCCTCGGGAGCCCGGGCCCCCGCAGACTGGAAGGTCAGACCAGCCCAGTTCCCTTGGGAAGGCTCCACAGGGAACTGGGAGGACCCTGTGAGACAGGCAGAAGGTGAAGGCTGCCCAAGCACAGCCCAGACCCCCCTGCTCGCCAGTGCAGCACGCCCTTGCTGCTGGGAGTGGTCGCTGTGCAGCCGCCCAGAGAATTGCCTTGGGCCGAGCAGGAATCAACTGGCCGGGTGTTTTGCCCGCCCAGTGGCTCCTGCAGCTCACGGGCCTTGACCTCAAGTCCAGACTACCTCGTGCTCCAGAGCTCCTGGTGGGATGTGGCTCACGCTACACCCTGGTTGAGACCACGTCCCGGTTCCCCTCCTTCCCCACTCTTCCTGCTTCCCCGGCCGCTCTTTTCCAGACAGCACCCCCTCAATTCATCGTACGCTTAAAGATCCAAGTCTCAGGCTTGATTTGGGGGAACCCAACCTAAGAGACCATACAACCCCAAGGCTGTACGTCTTACTCCCCCAACACCAACCTTGCAGCCTCTCTGAATGACCTGCCTTCTTATAATTTGTTGTGCTTTTTCACCCCCAACCCGAGGGCTTTGCAAACACAGTTCCTTTGCCTGAAAGGCCCATCCCAGCTTAGCCCCATGAAAAGGCCCAGCTTTAAGGTCACCCTTTCGTGTCGCTTCCGTTGAGCCATGAAGCACATGGTATCTGCAGCTGCCATAGCATTGGTCTCAGGGCATGACTAACAGCTGTCAGAGGTGGGGTCAGGGTCAATCCATACTGAACGACGGGCTCTCAGGACCCCTCACTCACTCCTGCCAAGATGCCCAGAACCCATCAGGTACTCAACTCGTGCTCAGGAGTTGAGCTCGGGAGTTGAGGCTCAGGACTCAACCAGCCTGCCCTTGGAATCTGTCTGTCCTCTGTGGGCCTGTCTGGCCTGCTTCTGTCCAATCCTCCCCTTTGGCACCTGGAACTGTCTCCTGAGAAGCCTTCGGGTCACCTCTCCTGTGGACTACATCTGTGAGAGACACTTGGAAAGAAACAGACTCACAGGGTAGTATGGCTGGTCCCAGCCCACATAGTCAGCAGAAAGGAGCAGAGCTCTTGCCCCCGGGGACGACTTTCAGTCATCCCAATTTGGACCACTGTAGGTGATGGGGAAGGGGGCGTGGTTTTCTTCAGGAGTCCAGGAGAGGCCAAATGTTAGTGCGAGTCTGATGGCGCGAAAAGGATACTGTAACTCCTTATGCAGCTTCTGCAGGCAGCCCAGACCCTCGTTACAGATGATGCCTGATTCCCCTTCAGAGGAAGGAGCCTCAAATTGTATCAGTTGGGGCTGGGCAGGAGACGGAATTCACCGCAGATAGTTCAAATGGACAGACTTCAATGAAGGGGATAATTCCTGAGGTGTGATCAGGGTTAGGGGAATAAACAGGGAGGTTGAGGGATTCAGAGATTCAGAGGGACATCGGGAAGCTGTTCTTGGCCCAGGAAGTTGGCCCAGGGGCCAAAATTGGGGGAGGTGAACAGAGCCCCGTGGGACATTGGAGGAGACAGAGAGGCAGGGGAGCAACACCCCAACTGCTCCCCTCACACCCCATCTCCTGCTAGGGTCTCCCACTGACCACATCCAACTAGAAGTTAGAGGGCAAGAAAACCTGGAGCCTCCCAAGAAGCAGAACAGGGCCAAGAAGGGCAAAGAACAGAGCTGGAGGTAGGGCAGCAAATGGAGAATGACCGACAGAGACAATGCCTCCTTTTAATGAACTAGCAGTGGGTGGTACCTGGGACAATGCAGAAATGGGTGTGCAAGACAGGTGCATGGCCATCCTAGCTTCTCAGTTTATCGCCCTTCCTCCCACTGTGTCCCAGTGGGGCCACCACCATTTCTTTGTCACAGGGTCTAGACCCCAGGTAACGGAGACCGACCTGAACAGAGGGTATGTGGGAACAGATCCTTAGCCAGCCATTAGCTCAAGTTACAGACCTTTGCCAGAGACCGTATTGCTTCCAGACCAAGTCGCTGAGGCCTGAGTAAAGTTGTCTGGTGACCCTTCCCCTCCCCAGCCCAATGGACACCCCATTGGCGAAACAAGGCGAAACAACTCCCAGCACCTCTTTGCAAACACCTGAGGCTCCCTGGCCCAGCATTCAAGATGGCACAGCAAGGGGACCTCTAGGGACACTCCTCGACTTTGTGGGATTTGGTTAAATTTCTGGGTAGGAATGGGAGACTCTGGAAGAACTGACACACCTGTGTTGGTGGAACCGTGAGCTGGTTTGTAAAGGAGAGCCTGTTGATACACCAAGGGCATTATCTACTGGGCCATTCTCCATAGACAGCAGGAGGCAAAAGGATGATATGGATGCATATCGGGTAGGAAGACCTGTTTCTTCTTACCCACCCCTTTCTCCAGGTCATTGGGAAGGGACACGGAGAGTTGTTAGCATGGCTTTGAGGGGCACCTGTTCTGTATCCCTTCGCCATATTAATATGTGCCCTCCCTTAAGATAGCCTAACAAAGGCCTCCAAGTCTGGGAAGAAAAATGTCATAACTGATAACATTGAGTACATACAAAGTCAGATATGTAAATTCTATTGCTTTTAGGTCCTATCTTGCAAAATGTTTGCCAAGGAGAGAGACGGCCCACAACCTGGAAAGGGGCTAGGGCTTGGTGGGGATATGAGGAGGGGGACTCCCAGGTCTCTGGAGGGAGCACTTCGGGGTGTACAGGGAGGGGCGTCCCACCCACAAGGTTGGGAGGCCCCAAGTTGGCCCCTGCAGCCCAGCTGTCTTGTTCGCTGGACGTCTCAGCAAGGACCAGCATGAGCGAAGACGGAAGGGTCCTCCCAGAATGCCTGTGTGGGAGGGAATCAAATTCCCCTTCAGCTCCACAGGAGTGCAAAGTCTAGTTTCATTTTTCCCTTAGAGAAGAAATAAGATGTTTCTTGCATATCTGTGGTGGCAGATTTAAAAGCACCACACATTTATTGCATGCTACGTATTCTAGGCCCTGAAAACAGAACTGACTGATGGGTTCATAACCCAGGCCGTGGAATCCGATTGCTTGACATCCATTTCCCAATATCCCACTTACTAGCCGGGTGCTCTTGGGTAACTTACGCTGGCTAATTCAGCGATTTCAAAACAGGGGAACAGAAAGCTTTCCGAGGGTATGTTGGTCTGGCTAGTGTGATAGATTGGAAAACACGGCCCAGCTTTGCCCTTGTCCCTGCGGTCTGTTTACCCCACCCCTTCAATCTGGATGGGCCCTGTGACTTGCTTTGGGCAATGTGGCAGAATTGGACCCCTGCCCTCAGCAGCAAACCTGGTGCAGGAGAAGAGAGGTGGGGGGCTTTCTCCACCTCCCTGCTTGCCCTGGCTGCCCCTCCCCCAAGCCCCAGCTCTCACGGCCCTCGGAAGACTCTTCCCTCTCTGGCCCGGAGCCTGGAAGGTGGTGTCCCAGGCAGGGTTTCCCGGACGCACAGGGGAGAAGAGGATTTGCGTGAATGAGCTTTATTAGCGGATGTTCTCTGGAAAATCTAGGAGGGGAGGGGGAAATGGGGCCAGGAAGGGAAGGAAGCCCAGCACGGGCGTGAGGGCAGAGAGGGCTGCGTGTGCCCATCTGAGACAAGGTACTCAAACCCCATCAGTCGCCCGGGGGGCTGCACCGGCAAAGCTGGGTGTCGAGGGCGGCCCTCTGGCAAAGAGAGAGGCAGGTGCCAGCTGCAGGGCTACACCCACCGGAAGCCCCACGCTTAAGGACACCCCTCCTCCACCTTTTGTTCTCCAAGTCTTAGCGTTCACCAAGGTGAGCAACGAGAAAGCAGGGCTTCAACTTCTCTAGCACGATGCAGCCTAGCACAAACAGCGAGAGGAATGGCTGTCTTGGGGCGGCGTCCCCTCTCGCCCCCGCACCGGAGGAAGCCCGGCAGAGGAAGCACAAAGTGCTCTGATGCCCCCCGGAAGTGGGGGGATGGAGGGCGTGGAAGATGGAGGGGAAACAGTCATCCCCACAAATGGGTGTTGAATGGAACCGACCTGTTGGATCCTGGGCCCTGGGGCCAACTGCCCGCGCCTCCGCGTTCTAGCCGTGTGACCTGGGGCTGGTAATTTAACCTCTCGGTGCCATTGCTTTACCATCTGTAAAAGGAGGATGGCGGAAACAGCGATAACAGATTGAGTTGTGTTGCGCTAATCTCTACAGAGCACTTAAAACCAAGCTCTGCAGGGGATACGCAATCAGCACTAACGGTTTTAATTGTTGTTAGTATTAATCATTAAAATAAACAGACTCTTGTAATTTTGAATTTGTGTGTGATAAATAGCTTTCTTCCTCTTTTAACACGGTTTTGGGTGAGCGGGCGAAACTTCCTGCCTCAAACAAATGAAAGTTTGCCTCCTTCTGCTTGAACTGGTGAGGGAAAGAGAGGTCACACGGATTCCGGGGCGGCCTTTGGAGGCGACCTCTGGGTTGAGCTGAAGTTTTGAAGGTGAGCCTGAGCACACGGCAGGAAGGACCTGCGCTTTCTTAGTCCTTATGTTTGTCGCGCTAAAACCTGGAGATCACAGGGGGAGGAGGGGTCTGGTGAGCACGGCTGCCCAACCCCCCTTCCTGGCCTGGGAGTCGTGCCCACTAAGCATTTTCTGCTTCCCTCCTACTCAAGCACAAAGCTGCAGAGCTGAGGTGATCTCTGCAGAGAGGCAGCGAATGGAGAGGTGAGCAATGTTTATTGATTTAGTAATTCGCACGCACTTTTCCGGCCAGATTCTCTTCCCGGAGACTCTGACAGCAGCAGGCAGCTGCTAATGCAGTGCAGGGCTGCGGGCAGGGCAGTGGGAAGGAGATTGGCCAGGAGGCTGGGGGAGGCCTCCCTGGGGGAGGGAGAGGAAAGGGAGGCTTCCCCACTGGCCTGGGGCAGACACAGCAGGGAGCACGGTTCGGCTGGCTTCAGGAAACGTAATGCGCATTTCCACAAGATGCTCCCCAAACTCCCCTTCAGACATGTCCCTAGAAGTACCACTTGGAGATACCCTCAGATGTCAGCCCTCTGGGAGATGCCTCCAAGGAGGAAGACTGCCCCATCCCAGGTCCTGCCTCTAGCCCCGGACTGTCACATCCGGGACAGTCACACTGAGCAACACAAGCATACTCCACCCCTCAGTGTGGACCATTCTTCAGGGCCACCCCAACTCCAGAGCCCCACGGGAGTGGAGTCATCAGAAATGTGCTCCCACTCGCTGCCCTGCGTCCTGCTCCTCCCTCCACAGGTGGTGATCCCAGGAGCACAACCCTAGTAACAGTCTGGCAGGCTCGCCTCGGCCTCCCGGAAGTGCTGCACCCAGGAAGCCCGCAGAGCCAGCCGGAGCCGCCAGTACAGGGCAACTCTTGGGTTTCTGGATCAACACCCGTCTCCACAGAGATGGTCTCCCCATCTGGTCTCCCCACAGTAAAACCTTTTTTTCTTTACGTAACCATGAAGGACAGCTCACTATGGTTTTCGTTCCAAGTGCTGTTGGGAGGTTAGGGACATCAGCCCCATGTGGCAGGGCCCTGGCCAGGCAAAGGTGGCCCCAGGTGGACAGTCTTCTTCATCAACATCACGTCCCCTCCAGGGCTTGTCTCTGTGTTTTGACCTTGGGGAGCCCCAGCACTCTCCTCGTCCGAGGTTTCTCCCGTCAGGGGAGAGTTGCTTAGGTGTCAGAGCTTCTGGTGAAGCTGGGCCAGAGTGTGGTGCCCAACCAAGGGAATCGGCTCCAGGATAGAACAGCAGGCACCGGGCGCAGGTACGGGGAGGCAGGGGAAGCACCCTGGGTTGGGATTCACATCTCTGATCATGCATATGTTCTAGCTTTCCCTTCCTCTGCACCTTTCCTCATTGTCGTCTTCAAGTCCCAAACTCACCCAAGGATGAGTGACTACCACACGTCAGACAGTACACTCAGCATCAAGAGTGCGAGGAAGAGTCAGAACTAGATGGCTTTGCTCCATCTGCGAGTCTCAGTCGTAGGGGAGACATCCATCCATCCATCCATCCACTCGGTAATTACCTCTCAAACACCTGCTACGCACCATTACTTTAGACAGAAAGATAAGGTAGACAGATGATGATGATATGCGGGTAGATAGTCACTGCTGAGTTTTCTATCTTTGTGTTAGCACTGGCACCCCACTGAGGGCAGGGAACGTGTCTATTCCCCCACAACTGCCCCCCAAGGCCCAGTGAGTGGTGCTGACCATCACTACTATAAACTCAGGAAACAGGAGAGATGATTATAAGGTGGGTTTTATAACAGAAACCCTCCGGATGCAGCGGCACCTAAGCCTGACCTTGAAAGAATCGTGAGCTTGGGGTTGGTCCCCAGTGGATCACCCAGACCATCTGTCCTGCCCAATCCTGGGACTGGACGAGGATACAATATGTCGAGGATGGTGGGGGAGACTGGTCCAACCAGCGACAGGGTCTTTTTTCCTTAGGAAAAGAGTCTCTTCTCTCCACAGGCCAGGGAGCAGAGGACTCGTTCACCTTGCTCCTCACTTGTTCAGACAGACTGCTGCGTGGAGGGCTTCGTGGGTACAAAGCCCCTTTGGCCAAGTACGACTGACCCTCTGACCCCAGCTCCCAAGCTGGGGTTCTGCTTCCAAGACCCGGATTCCCAGAGGACCTGCTAAATGCACCTGCCTCTGGAAGTCCGTAGGAGGGTCTCAGTCAGGGCTCATGCACAGCGGACTGGCAGTCTGCAATAACTCTGCCACCCCAGCCCACATCTGCTGTGCACCACGGGCTCTCCTGGTGTCCCCATCTCCCGATGCCCACCATCCCTGCCTCCCTTCCTGGCTCCCATTTCTGGATCAGTTAGGGAACTGCGAGGAGACCCTAACTGTCCCAGTCAGGGGACATAAAGCCCCAGGTATTTTAACAGAGAGAATTGAAGAGGAAGAATTTTTTATGATTTCATAGAAACCTTTATTTTTTCCCAATAATAATTTTTATCGGGCTACAATTGGCACATGACCTTGTATTCAAGAAGTGTTAACTGAAATTGAGAAAGTGAGGGGTACTCTAAGTTATCACAGGTGGCAGCTACAGAAAGCAGCCACCTTCCCTCGGGCCGGGGGCACTAAGGGAAGAGATGGGAATGGTTGAAACCCGGAGAAGCTTGGAGAGGGGGCCTGGCAGAGGGGGGACCAGCAAAGCCTGGAGAGGGCTCAGAGGACGCCCGTGGGGCTGAGACCCAGACTCTGAAGCTTGTGGAGTGTCTCCGGCCAGACAGCAGGCGACGCAGCTAATTCTGCGGAATGGCAACTGGAAAAAATGCAACGTGTTCAGTGGCTGCCGCTGCCAGGGACAAGAAGCCGGGGGAGGTGCTCTCACAGGATTAGAAGGCAGCGGGAGAGGAACCGCTTCCTCCTCCGGCCTCGCAGTCTCTCGAGCGCCCCCTCGTGGTCAGCCTATCAGGCACGTCGGAAAATGAGTCTCGGGGCCCCAGCCTAGCTTGACGCGCGCCCCCGGTCGTCCGCTTGCTGACACCACCACACGGGGCCCCCAAGGCGACAGAGCCCAGGGAGATCCATGATGATGAGAAGCATGCTCTCTCCTATTTTGTGCAAAGAGCTGCTGGGTGACGCTCACCCTTCACTGCTCCAACCGGACACAGATGCCAGGCGACGATGATGGGTCTGAGAACAGATGTGAGTGGGAGACCACAGGGGGAACGCAGAATTCGTCCTCTCTCCCGGAGACAGAGGTCACGCAACAGGGAAAAACTTGGAACAAAACAGGAACGCCTTCTAGAGAAAAATCGTCCTTTGAGACAAATTAACTTCTGAAGGAACTTCTACCAATTGGCAAAGCCCATTGGAATCCCAGAGATGGACATTGCTTGAGGCGAAGATGGGCCCCAGAGAACCGCCAGGACATGCGAGGCAGGCAGGAGAGGGCTGTCCTTCCCACCGTAGAGCCAAGTAAAGCGAGGTGCACAGGAATCAGCCAGTCGGACAGGGGTGGTGCGAGCAGAGCTCTTGAGCTCTTAGTACAATAGTTACTTGATGGCTTGATCCAGCGGGTGGGGGAGGGGAACCCAGCAGCGGTTCAGTGAGGTTACAAGCTTGGGCTGGCCCCACCCCAGCAGAAAAATCGGAGTCAGGGTAGGGCTGGCTCTCATCCTTGCAGCCCCAGGCTGGGAACCTGAGGGCATGGACAGGGTGGGTCCCATAAGGGGCTGCTAATTGCTCTGATTGCAACTCCAGGTCAGAGTGTTTCTGGAACTGCAGAACTCTGACAGAGGAGGAAATACCGGCGGAACATTTTTGATGAATAATTCAGTGAGCTGAAATGGGAAATGAGAAAGTTTTCTCTCCACTAAAGTGGAATTTGAAATAAAAAAAAAAAAAAAAGGAGAAGAAAGAGAAAGAAAGGAGAAAACAATAATAGCAGCAAGGCTTAGCATTCTGGTTTCCCCACAGTAAAACTTTTTCTTTGCATAACCATGAAGGACAGCTCACTATGGTTTGCTCTTTGACAGTCTATAGAATTTGAGCGGAGGTAGGAAGATACTTGGGTCACCCGGGATTGAAGGTAAATTTGATCTCATCACTGCCACCTTCCCTTTCGAGCATTATTTTACAAATATTAATTGGGCAACTACCGAAAGCCGAGCACTGTTCTGGGTGTTAAAGATTCAGTACTGAAGAAAAGAGATGTTCTTTTATCGTGGAGTGTGTGGAAGGGGGAGAGGGAGGTTTTCAGACATTAGATTAAAAGACACCGCAGGTGATAAATTCATATCTACAATTTGAGATATGTGCTAGATCAGTCAGGGTCCAACCAGGGAGACAGAACTATTCTGCATATATAGAGCAGAGAGAATTGAATGCAGGGGATTTGTTACTTACGTGAGTGATGGTGATGAGGGAGCATAAGTCAGGCTGAGGGCAAAGTACAAGCTAGCACTCTCCCCCACCCCCTCGCCCCCCACCAAGTTGGATATGTGTGATATTCCTTGGACACTCCCAGCTACCCCAAAATGGGAAAGGACAAAAAAACAAATGGTTAAACTAATAAGAGTCTGCACAAGAAAAAGGCAATCCCATCCACAGCCTAAAGTCCAGGAACTCCCTACTGTCTTAATGTTAATGTTTTGCTAGAGGGAAAAACAACCTTAGCTTGACAATAGCTAGACCCCCAGTAATCTGAGTCTTTAGTATATTAAAATCCCTTTAGGAACTCCCCCTTGACTTAATCTCCCCTGACTCCACAAAACAGTCACCCCCCATCCCCCACTCCCCACACACACACTTATAGTGCAGCTCTTTCTGCCCCCAGGTCCTATCCCTATGCTTTAATAAAATCACCTTTTTGCACCCAAGATGTCTTCAAGAATTCTTTCTTGGCTGTCACCTCCAAACCCCAAGAACCCCACCATCACCCCAAAACTTCATCAGTGGGAATGCCAAGAAGTCTGGGATAGTGAAGGAACTCCGAGATTATTAGCAGCAGGAAGCCTCTCAACAAAGGGACAATGAGAGGACGCGATGTTATCAGAGTCCAGGACCTGGAACCATCTGAGAGCTAGGAACCAAAATAGAAACTGTCCGAAGAGCATTGGGACCACGGAATGAATAGATGTCTAGTACGAATGGAAGATGCAGGGGAACCTCAGCTTTTGTGCAGGTAAAATAAAAGACAAAAGAGAAGGGAGAAAACCCTACCTTGTCCCTTCTTCTTGCTTTTGTGACATTCGTCAATACCTCCCAACAGCTGAGGCTCTACAGAAGTCAGGAAGTAAGGTAGTCTAGTAAATGTACTCCACAGGAGTCAGTCAGTCCCCCAGAGGTATAGAGTGAGCTGGTTAAGAACAGGGAGATAGATTTGAGAGCATACAAGCCAGGAGGCACCAGCACACATTCTCTGGAGGAAAAAGAACAGACTTGTGAGGGGGAATTAAACAGATAGTGTTATGAAATTGGATGACCATGGGAAGCCTCTTTGAGACATTTAGGTTGAAATATAAGATTACAAAGAGTTATCCAAACAATGAGAGGTGTCCAGGAGAGTGAGAACTTTCTAGGCATGTGCAAAGGCACTGAGGCCAGCCTGTGCCTAGATTGAGGGGAAGAGTGGCAAGTTGAAGGTGGAGATGTGGTTGGGACAGGTGATGTTAATATGTTGTTTGGGGTTTCAGAGAAGGGAAAATTCACAGCCAATGGCCTTCAATAGAAAAGAGATTTGGGAAAGGTTTTTTTTGTTTTGTTTTGTTTTTTAACTCACACAGTGTCTGTTTACTTTTAGACAAAGCAATAACTAAAAACTTTCCAAATGTTCCAAGAATATATGAACAAATTCCCTTTGTGAAGAAGCTAATGCTGTATTTATGGTAGTTCCCTCTGAATAAAGCTATGCCCTGAGAGTCTGTGAAGAAATATTTAATGGAGTAGATTGACTTTTTCTGGTTCAGTTTTTTCCAATTCCCCTAGGTGACTATCTTTGGAAACGAGTAACAATTCTTGACTCCATCTTTGCCTCTGCCACCAACACGACTTGCTTCCGTCCCCTTCTCTCACCTCCTATGGGACCTTATCAGACTTATTTAAATGCCTGGGAAAGTGTGACTTGTTTTAAATGAATTCAAAACCACACTTTTATGCACAGTTAATCTTATTTTGTGCTTCTTGTGAATACATTTTAAACTATCTTAAATTTTAATGAGATGGAATTCTTAGAAATAGATTATTCCATAAACTGCAAACTTCCATTGTACTGGTGCCTAGTACAATGTCAGGAAAGCACGAATGCATGCAATTTTTACGAGTAATAATTCAGTAAATTAATGTTTTGTTAATTTTTTAATGTTTATTTATTTTTGAGAGAGAGAAAGACAGGGTGCAAGCAGGGGAGGGACAAAGAGAGATTGAAACACAGAATCCAAAGTAGACTCTAGGCTCTGAGCTGTCAGCACAGAGCTCTACTCAGGGCTCGAACCCACAAACCGTAAGATCATGACCTGAGCCAAAGTCGGATGCTTAACTGACTGAGCCACCCAGGTGCCCCTGTTAATTTTTATTCAAAAATTTTAACTCTGTAGAGCTAGAATTATGTTAATTGACATGGGTGCTAAAAAGATAGGGGCACCTGGGTGGCTCAGTTGGTTAAGCGTCCAGCTTTGGCTCAGGTCATGATCTCACGGTTCATGAGTTTGAGCCCCACATCAGGCTCTCTGCTGTCAGGACAGAGCCCACTTCAGATGCTCTGTCTCCCTCTTCTCTGCCCCTCCCCTGCTCATGCACATGCTTGCTCTCTCTCTCTCTCTCTCTCAAAAATAAGTAAACATTTTTATTTTTAAGGCATTAGAATGTTCTATTTTTAGCCATGATGGAGTAACTGGAACCAGATTGACTTCTCACTGTTAAGAAATAGAAAATTGAGCAAAATATTCGAAGTAACAGCTTTCAGACATTGGGCAACACTGCTACCTGAGAAAAAGATCAAACAAGATGAGCCTGGGATCACCCTAGCTTTCTGTCTGAAGGTGCTTTCTGCAAGGAAGGGGATCCAAGCAGAGCATTGCTTTTTCTGAGTTGAAGAGGCAGAGATTGCATTCAGAAAAAAAATGAAGGGGCTGAATTTTTTGAGGCATAGCACTGGAGAGGGAAAAGCTGCTTAAGTAAATAGCTCCAGAAGAGTGCACAGGGATCCCTGGAGTCTGTTGCTGATTAGTAAATCACATAAGCATAGAGTGAAGATCCATGAAGCTAAGAAAAGAAAAACTAGGGAGCTATAAGCAAAACAAGTCATAGACCTCACATAGGGCTGGGAGGAAATCATATATCAAATGGAACGGAGGCTTCTCAGACTCTCAGTCCTCTGGTGGCAACCCAGGTAAGTCACACCTTAGCAGTGGAGCTTAACCTAGTCTTAGAATCAAACCTACTCAGGACCACCCCAAGGAAATTTAAAAGCTTGAAAACAAACCTCAGAAGGATCAAGCCTATCTGCAAGGAAGTTAACTGCATGCCATACAAAGATCCAACACCCTTTAAAGGTACACAAAATCCAGGGTGCCTGGGTGGCTCAGTCAGTTAAGCGTCCAACTTTGGCTCAGGTCATGATCTCACAGTTTGTGAGTTCAAGCCCTGTGTCGGGCTCTGTGCTGACAGCTCAGAGCCTGGAGCCTGCTTCAGAGTCTGTGTCTCCCTCTCTTTCTTCCCTTCCCCCACTCGTGCCCTGTCTCTCTCTCTCTCTCAAAAAATGAATAAACTGAAACAAAGTTTTTTAAAAGGTACACAAAATCCAGCGCCTACCAATGTAAAGTTCACAATGTATAACATCCTGCCAAAACGTACAAGATACATGAAGAAATAAGACATTGCAACCCGAGGCCTGGAAAAAAGTCAGACAGTTGAAACAGCCATGGGAAGTTAACAGAGATGGTGGAATTAACAAATCAGATCTTTAAAGCAGCTATTATAAATGTTTACAAAGGTTCAAAGGAAGGCAGAAAAGCAATAAGCATAGAAATAGAAGATAGAAAGATTAATCATACAAAACTTATAGACATGAAAAATAAAATATCTGAAATGAAAAATTCACCAGATAGGATTAGTAGTATATTAGACATTGAAGAAAAATGTTCACTGATCCTGAAGACGGGGATGGAAACTATCCAAGATGAAGCACAAAGGGAAAAAAAAAAGACTTAAAAATATAGAACTGTGGCTTCTGGGACAATATCAATCTAACATATGTGCATGGGAGTCTCAGAAAGAGATGGATGGACAGAAAAAATTTTGAATAAACAACCAAAATTTTCCAAATTTGATTAATATTACAAACCCATGGATCCAGAAAGTTCAATAAATGCCAAGCAAGATAAACACAAAGAAAACCACATCAAGACACATTATACTCAGATTTCTGAAAACCCATGATTAAAAGAAAAATCTTAAAAGCAACAAAGGAAAAAATATGCATTACATAGAGAAGAACAAAGATATGAATCTCACAAACTTTTGTTCAGAAGCTATGCAAACCAAAAAACAATAGAATGATCTCATTAAAGTGCTGTAAGGAAAAAAATCCATCAACCTAGACTTTTATACTCCCCCAAATCTTTCAAAAATTAACGCAAAACAGACTTTTTCAGACAACAAAAACAAAGAAGATAATTTGCCACCAGCAAGATTATTAATGTGCAAAAATATGCTAAGAGTAGCTTTTCAGGCAGAGATAAATTACATGAGATAGAACTTGGATCTACCCAAAGGAGGAGAGAGTGCTAGAAATAGGAAATACATGGATATATATAAAGGGCAGTTTTCTCATTTTTATCAACCATATAAATAAAATTCCTAATGATGTATTATGTGTTTTATAGCATATGTGGAAGCAAGATAAGATGACCGTAATATCACTCAGGCTAGGTAGAGAAAATGAAGGGATGCTGTGTTAATGTTTTTATACTACACATAAAATGAGAGAGTATTTGAAGATATGCTAGAATAAGTCAAAGGTATATTCTATACACTTGAGCAACCAAAAAACAAACAAACAAACAAACAAAAAACAAACAGGCATAACCAATAAGCCACAGTGACAATGTAATAGAACACTAAAAAATGAAATTCAACAGCAAGATGGTAGCTTAAATCCAACTATATGGATAATTACATTAAATGTAATTTGTCTAAGCATCCCAAATAAAACATAGAAATTATTCGACTGCAATTTAAAAAGCAAGGCTCAACTATGTACTTTCTTAAAAAAGACACTTAAAAAATGTATACACAAGTAGATTAAAAGTTCTAAGATGGAAAAATGGCATACTGTGCAGACCCTAATAATAAAGAAGCTAGAGTAGCTAAATTATTATCAGAGAAGGTATGACTCAGTACTAGCAATTTTTACCATGGATAAATAGGGAGATTGCCTAGTTATAAGAGAAATAGACAAATTCACAGTTATCATCGAAGACTTCATATTGCTGTCTCAGTTGTCAGAGAACCCACAGGGCCTGAGAAAACTGGAAGCAAGGTGCCAACCAACTTGGCTCAACTAACATTTGTAGGACACTCCAACCAACACAGCAGAATACTCTTTTCAGGTGCACATAGAACATTCTCCAAGATAGACCATATTCTGGACCATAATGCAAGTCTCAATAAATATAAAAAGATGTAATCAACACAGATTTTGTATTCTGATCAGTATGCAATAAACTAGAAATTAACAATAGAAAAGTGTCTGGGAAATCTCCAAATATGGTGGAAATTAAACAACACATTTCTAAATTACCCATTAGTCAAAGAAAACCCAAGAAAAATGAAAAATGAAAAATTCACTAGGATTTGAGAAGGCAGAAGAAAGAATCGGTGAGCCTGAAGGGAGGTCAACAGTCACACAGGGCGAGGTTGTCTTTCTTCTCCATCTAGATGTTGTCCTAACAGAATGGTGGCCAGAATGGTGCAGCCATCTTGCTAAGGGCCAGATAAGGGAGCCAACCCATGAGGATGGCGGAGCCAGGAAACAGAAAGAGCCCAAGTCCTAAGTGACATTGACAAACTGCTGAATCAAGTAGCCCTTGAGCTCGCCCTTGTTTTCGAACTTCCAACTCTGTTAGAGGCTACATTTCTTTAATGCCTAACCCATTTGAGATAGGTTTTCTGTCTCTTGCAGTTGAAAGAATCTGATACATGTGCCGATATGATGGAATTGAACACAATAAGAGGAATTAAGAGTTTGTGGGGAAGGGACGTATTTGGCTTACAGAAAACCTCCTTACTATCACTATTTTCCTCATGGATGAGGGTGGGGTGGGGGAAGGTTGTTCAGATACCTCAAAGCACAGAATGTCAGAATTAGAAGGGTTTTTGGAACTTTTTCCTCTCGAAGATATTTTTTGTCCTGCCAATCCAAACTGGATTCCCACCACCCTCCTACCACCCACTATATTTCATCACTACATTCTGTTTTCTTGACAGAGCTTATCACCATCTAAAATTACCTTTTAATTTGTTTTCTTGTTGGTTATCTAACTTTCTCTGCTAGGACATAAACTCCCTGAGAACCAGGAACTTGTCTGTTTGTGGTGGAGATTTCTGGGTCACGTTTCTCCCTGTCATCCTTATAAACAGAACCCCTACAATGATGGCTGTGGCAACATATCTGGCTTACAAAGCTACGTTTCCCAATCTGCCTGGCTGGTAGAAGCAGACAATTATGTGTAGGAAATAATTCTGTGAGCTTCTTGAAAAGCTCTTAGCTGGAAGGGGCTCCCTTTCGTCCATTTCCCTTCTTCCTTCTTCATGTGATAGGATGGCTGGGGTTACATTAATTATTTTGGGACCATGAGGTGCCCTTGGTGATAAAATAGCGTAAGAATTACATACCAGAGAAATAAAAAAAATTCTGTGTCCTTGGTGACTACAGAGCCACCATAACAACTCTGATCTGGGGGTCTCTAGACTTGCTTTATGTGACATAAACAAATAAACCCCTGATCTTGTTTAAGTTCTTTGGTCTTTCTATTTTATGGGGCCAAATCTAATCTTCATCGATAACTTTTATTCTCTTCATAGATATATCTCCAGGGCCTTACAATAGCACCAGCCTCATCATAGGTACTCAATTAATATCCACTTCCCAAGCTAACAGATAAGGGCACCGGATCCAATTAAAGGAAACAATCTGCCTTTGTCATATAGCTGCTAACAGGCAGAGGTGGGATCATGTTCATTACCTATATTGCCCAGCTTCCCAAGCATCATGGATGTGGCAGAAGGAAACCATTTGCCCATCACCTCCATGGTCTTATCTGCACTTCCTCTGCCCGTGTGCATCTGACTTCATCTTTTAGCCATACCTGCCACACCACCTTAGTTGAGTGGCACTGCCCTCCATGGTGTAGCAGCAGCAGCAGCAGCAACCCAGACTGCCCTGCTCATCTTCCTGTCAGGACCCAGTTAACTCTACCAGGGCAGGGAGTTCCTCCCTGGCCCTTGGTCCACACCCTCCCAGGATTAGAGTTTTCCAGCAGGATTTGCTATAGGTGGAGTCCCCCCTCTCCCCCAGTTTGGGTGGGGCCCAGCAGGGGCTCAGAAATTTCACCCTGCCCACCATTTGGAGCACGAGGGGCATGATTGGGGGTCCCACCTTATCCCATGTCCACTCTGGAGCTGGCCTCTAACTGAGCTACCATAAAAGGACCACTCTCTTGCTCCCTGCAGGTCGGCATGAGATGCTGGACAGATGGAAAGCTGGACAGATGGACAGCTGCAAAGATGTCTTTAGATAACATCTTCCTTGCCTGCCCCACCCCTCCGCCCCCAGACATGGGAAAGAGAATTTGGGTTCTTACACATCATCCATTCCTAAGCATGTTCTTCTTTTCCTACAATTCCTAGGTCTAAGTTATTAAGGGAGCCACTTAGGGCATTTGTCAAACCTGAGTCAGGTTAAAAGTTTTAGTGCCCAGATCGGCAAACCCTGTTACGTGTAATTGACAGCACGTTAGTTTATTTTCTCCCTGACTGGAAGAACACAAGATGGTACAATAATAATGGTAATAATAGTACCAAGCATTTACAAGTGTTTACAAAACTCCAAGCATAGCGTTAAGTGTTTGACATAGATAGTCTCATTTAATTTTTTGCAATAACCTGATGAAGCAAATATCCCTGTCCCCACTTATAGGGGAAAAAAATGAAGCTCAAATAAGTTAAACAACTTGCCAAGGCCCCACCCAGTCAACAAGAGGAAGAGTGGAAACGAACTCTTAGACTGAACTCTTATTTCCATGTGATGCCACATCTCCATGGGAGGATTCTGTGAGCTACCACATTGTCATTACCCCCCAATAAAGAGAATGCAGCCCTCTGCTTATCTCCATTCAGTCATTCAAAATTTGCTGAATACCTACTGTAAGGCAGGTCCCATGCTAAATATTGGGGCTTTAAAGACACGTACTCTATAACCCCTACCATTTCAAGATGCTTTGTAGAGGCAGGACAGAGCACTTTTCTTTCTTGATGAAAGAAAAAAAATAGTCAAAATTCCAAACCACACTCTTAAAAGAGAGCTGCTCTCTGAAAAACGGGAGCCTAAGAGAAGAGTTTATACCAGGTGGTTTAGTTTGGGAAGTTCCTCCAGGGAACAAGCATATGGAAGTGGGACAGGAAGGATAACCATTAGCGTGTGTGTTCTATGGTTGGTCATTGTTGTGGGAAACTGGCGCCTGATCCTGTTAGGACTTCTGAGGAGCCATGTAGAATGTGCTTGAAATTTGATGTGGCTGGGGGATGGAAGAGGGCAACATTATCTACCAGCTTCTGCTCTCATTGGTCATAGGTTGCCCCATAAGGTGTTAAGTCACATGCACTATCTCTGCAAAAAAGCAGGCTCTCAGTAGGTAGGGCAGGGGGTAAAAAGTGACAAGCAATTCTGCATTTGCTACATCAGATAACTGAAGAGGAGAACTGTTGATCATTGTGAGAAATGTATTGAGCTTCAACCTGAAGCAAATCCATTCTGCAGGATGAAGTGTTGGTGAAAAGTATTTGGAGACGATCCACCCAAGCCCAAGTGGCTTTTGATCCAATTTATTCCCTTCATCTTTCTCCACACAGCTTGATTCCTATAAAAGAGCTGACCAAGAAAGCATCAGCCTCCATTAAAAAATGAATAACATGAAAAGGAATAATACAAAACCGATGTAAATATGCCAAGAGAATAAGGTAATGATGCAAATATGACATACAAAAAGCAAATAAATATGGCAGAACACTTGCAACAAAACAGAGGAAAATTTATAGACCAACACTTCTCCATGCAAGAAAACAGAAGTTATACATATAGCTTTAATGAAAAAAAAAAAAAAAAAGAAAAAGCTCAAAGAAGAGAAATAAACATTCAAGGAAATAGTAACAGAAGGAGATGAAAAATGATATGGCAGGTCTCAAGAAAACAAAGTATTTAAAAATAAAATTAATATTAGAAAAAGAAAAAAGAATGAAATATCATAAAACAAAGATAAGATAATGTAGCAAAAGTTTTTTAAAATGTTTATTTTAATTTTTATTTATTTTTGAGAGAGAGAGAGCACGAGCACGAGCGGGGGAGGGGCAGAAAGAGAGGGAGACACACTATCCAAAGCAGGCTCCAGGCTCCAAGCTGTCGGGGCTCGAACCCACGAGCCGTGAGATCATGACCTGAGCTAAAGTCCAACGCTCAACAGATTGAGCCACCCGTGCGCCCCAATAGCAAAGGTTTTTAATCTCCAGATTCAAATATTTTTTTGTTTCAGTAAAGTTTTTTCTGCTATGACTTTGAATATTATGTTATATTTTATTCTCTTTTTTAAGGATACTAATGTTGGTTCTTCTTTGTCTTTCATATTTTTCATTTCTTTTGAATCCTGTCACAACTCTATTCCAATTCATTTTGCTGGTTTTATTTTTTCATTTTATTTTTTAGTTTGAGTTTTAGTTTTAATTTGAGTTCACCCATTTAATCGTGGATCATGAGAATCTGCTTTGCTTTAGACTTTCCACACAATACTCAAGAGTAGAAGCCAGTAAATCAATATCCACGAAGTCGTCAAGGAAAGAAAATGTAACCAACTTAGGGTGAATTTATTCCAGCAAAGTTGTCACCCAAAAGTAAATGCCATACAAAAAAAAAAAAAAAAAAGATCAAACATACAAAAATTAGGGAATAAGTCTTTCTTCAAAATACCTATCTTTCAAGAGAAGATGGAAAAGCCAAGGTAAAAGGACTAGTGAGCATCAAACCCATTTGCACGTAGAACTAAGGCCACGCTAGGGAAGTGTTAATTACAGAAAAGAACATAGATGTTAAAAACCATGATGATATGAAATAGTATCACTAACAAAAATCAAGAAAAGAATGAAAGATTGAGTGGTGCAGACTACTTTAAGCAGTTCAGTATCCTCAAATTTCACACAAGGCAGATACTAAACACATTATCAGTTACAAGTTAACTAACAAGTGTGTCCGTCTATTGTGAAATCATGTAAGGTAAACAACTAAAAATAATCATATAATTAACACAAGTCCAGTGGTGTTAGAAGCACAAATGTGATAATTATTCATATTTCACATTGGGAAATAAGTCGGCGTTACCTGGTATCTTAAAAATGATTTCAAGTTATTATATAAAAACATAGGATAATTTTTATAATAGCAGTATAAATTTTTTTCAAAATAGACAAGATCTACACAGCCCAAATTACTAGAGGAAAGCACACACACACATACACACACAGCAAAACAAAGAGAATAGAAACAATTCAGTGAGTGATTACAAATAGAGAGCATGACATAGAATATGTCCAAACTCTTTTGTCAAAAAATACTATGTACATAAGATATATTTATTTAAAGCAAGATCCAATACTTCAACTGGGATTAAAAAGTCATACTTAAATATATGCTATATAGAAGAAATAAAACAATAGAGAAAATCAATGGAACAAATAGATGATTCTTTGAAAAAACTTCTAGCAAGACTGACAAAAATAAAAGGAGAATATACAAATCACCAACACAGGGAAAAGATCAAAGGTCATCACCACAGATCCTGCAGGCATGAAAAATAAAATAAGGGAATATTATAAACTTTCCCCTACAAATTTGACAACTTAGGATAAATGAATCAATTCCTTGAAAACCACGCTCAACAAAGATAGAATAATAATCTGAAGCCACTAAAAATTGTAATTCACAAATTAAAAGTTCCCCAAAAAGAAGTCATCGTGCCTAGGTGGTGTCACCGAAGAATTTTACCAAATATTTAAAGAAAAATTAACACCAATTCTAAATAGTATCTTCTAGAAAAACAAAGAAGAGGATACAGGTGTGAGAGGAAGAGAGAGGTCAAGGGTGACTCCATGGAGTTTGAACAAAGGAAAGGAAGGATGGAGTTGCCATCAACCAAGATTGGGAAGACTGGAGAGGCATAAATAAGATAAAGCAAGGGTAATCAAGGTTGGTGTTGGGCACTGCAACCCGAAGATACTTATGAAGCCTGACAATGTCTACATCAGGCAGCAGTAGAAAGTTCGGGGGGAGTCATGCCCAAAGATACTGACCTGAGAATCTTGAGTGTCTGAGATAACCTACAGGGGGTGAACAGAGAGCGTGCCTGACACAGCAGTATCTAGAGGACTGAATTTGCTAATATTTTATTTAGGACTTGTACATTGGTGTTCATATGTGAATTTGGCATGCAATTTTATTTCCTTGTATTGTCTTTGTCTACTTTTCATACCAATATTATGCTAGCCAGTTAAAACAAATGTTGTACCCTTTGGATTAGTGTTGTTTATAATCTCCAAACCTCCCAACCTCCAAACATACCAGATGCATTTTCTAAACCTTCAAAGAATCTTAGACCATTTTTTTGTGGCCTTTGTTTTTTTAGAGCAGCTTTAGGCTTACAGCCAAATGCAGAAGAAGGCACAGATATTTCCCATATACCTCCTGCCCCAACACGTGCATAGCCTCCCCATTATCAACATGTCCCCCCAGAGCAGTACATTTGTTACCACTGAGGAATCTACATCGACACATGAATTATCACCCAAAGTCTATGGTGTTCCTTAGGGCTCACTCTTGGTGTTGACCATTCTGAGTTTGTAAAAATGTGTAGTCACATGTATCCATCAGTATAGCATCATATGACTAGTTTCACTGCCCTAAAATTCCCCTGTACTCTGCCTGTTCACCTCTTCCCACCCCCTGGAAACCGTGGATCTTTTTACTCTCTCCATAGTGTTTCTCCAACATGGCAGCTTTTCCAGAATGCCATATAGTTGCAGTTGTATAGCGTGTCTTTCCAGCCTTTTTAGATTAGTTTCTTTTACTTAGTAACATCCATTGAAGGTTTCTCCATATGTTTTCATGGCTTCATAGCTTATTTCATTTTAGCACTGAATAATATTCCATTGTCAAGATGCACCACAGTTTATTTATCTGTTCACCCACTGAAGAACACCGAGGATATGTCTAGGTTTGAGCAATTATGAATAAACCCTCTAAAAACTATAGCGGAAGCTTTTGTGTGGACATAAACTTTCAGTTCCTTTTGGTAAATGCCAAATAGTGCAATCGCTGAATCATACGGTGTGAGTACGTTTCGTTTTGTAAAAAGCAGCAAACTGGCTTCCACAGCGGCTGTACCATTTTGCCTTTCCACCAGCAGCGTAGAAGAGTTTCTGCGGCCCCGCATCCTCACCAGCATTTGGTGCTGTCAGGGTTCTGGATTTTGAACATTCTAATGGGTATGTAGTGTATCTCATTGCTGTTTTAATACGCATTTCCCCGATGGCGTATGACGTAAAGCATGTTTTTACATGTTTACTTCGCATTTATATACCTTCTTTTGTGAGGTGTCTGTTAAGGTTTATGGCCCACTTTTAAATCAGTTTTTTTTTTTTTCTTTCTTATGGTTGAGTTTTAAAAGTTCTCTGCGCATTTTGGGTACGAGTCCCTTATCAGATTTTTCTTTTGCAAATATTTTCTCCCAATCTGTCACTTGTCTTCTCATCCTCTCAATACTGTCTTTCACAGAGCAGATGTTTTCAATTTTAATTAAGCCCAGTTTATCAATTCTTCCTTTCATGAATTATGCCTTTTGTGCTATCTAAAAAGTCATCATCAAACCCAAGATCATCTGGGTTTTCTCCTATGTTATCTTCTAAAAGTTTCATAGTTTTGCATTTACATTTAGATCATTTTGAGCTAATTTTTGTGAATGGCGTAAGACCTGTGTCTAGATTCCTTTCTTTGCATGTGGATGTTCAGTTGTTCAAGCACCATTTGTTGAAAAGAATATCTTTGCTCTATTGTATTACCTTCAATCTTTTCTCAGAGATCAGCTGAATATATTTACAGGGGTCTATTTCTGAGCTCTCTATTCTATTCCCTTGATCTATTTGTCTATCCATTGTCAATTCCGCACTATCTTGATCACTGTAGCTTCTAGAATTAGTCTGAAAGCTGAGTAGTGTCAATCCTCCAACTTTGTTCTTCTCCCTCAATATTGTGATGGCTACTCTGGGTCTTTTGCCATTTCATACAAAGTTTAGAATCAATTTGTCAACATCCATAAAGCCATGACTCCCCGTATCCGTCTATCCAATCTTGGGGGTAGTGATGCCCTGTGCCCTCACCTCTTTTGAGGATTCTAGAGGGTTCTAGAACAGATTCGGTCTGTTCAGCTTTTTACCTTTTGTCAGGATGGAATGGCAGCTTCCCAGCTCCTTATATGTGGAATTGGAATTGGTTATATTGCCAATTTTTTTATTGTTCATGGGTCTATGAGATATTTTAATTCCTTTTGATGCTATTTGCACTTTGTAATTGCTGATATTGGTTTACAAAATTAGTTTAGTTACACAATTATTGGAATGAGTATATTCATTCACTCTCATAAGATTTACAAAATTCTGTAAAGTTAATGTTATTTGTTCTTATTTCTCTCTTTCTTCCTCAATTATCCTCTGATGCTGTTTAGGTTTTTCTATCGTTGATGTTCTTTTACTCCATTATGATTCATGTAGGTGTTGGTACATTATTATTAACATGCTTGGTACATGATGAGCTTTTCCAGTCTGAAGACTCATAACTTCCTTGATTCATTCTGAAGTATTTCAAACAGACCAAAAAGATTAGAGAATAATTCAATTGAATGTACATGTACCCATCAGTACAACTGAAGGCCAGTATTTACTTCTCCCCAGTCACATTCCTAATCACTATCCTAAATTTGATTGATCAACTCCCGGCAGGTGTTTACAGTTTTCCCACAAAAGAATATATCCCTAAGCAATATGTTTTCATTTTTTCATGTTTTCACAGTTGAAATAAATGACACATTATGTAAACTCCAGTAATGCGGTTTTTAAAAAACGAATCCACTTTCCTTTAAAAAATTTTTTTAATGTTTATTTATTTTTGAGACAGAGAGAGACAGAGCATGAGCAGGGGAGGGGCAGAGAGAGAGGGAGACACAGAATCCGAAGCAGGTCCAGGCTCCGCGCTGTCAGCACAGAGCCCGACGCGGGGCTCGAACTCGCGAACTGTGAGATCATGACCTGAGCCGAAGTCAGACGTTTAACCGACTGAGCCACCCAGGCGCCCCCCAAAAAACGAATCCACTTTTTATGTGAGTGTGAACCAGAGCCACCCAAGTAGTGTGCCACAGCTCACTGGTACGGGACGCAGCTGACCGACCTCTTGGCCCTCTGAGCAGCCAGGTGGGACCTAGAGTCCCTCGACCGGTGCCTCCAGAGCCAGTGGAAGAGGCTATGTTCCTGGAGCCTAAGAAGCACAGTGGGCCCAGTCCACGGTAGCAACAGGGAGGCCTGGTGGGGGGAAGCAGCAGATGCAACTCTAGGTGGAGATGCTCTAGGTGGAAAGCTCCGCATCTCCACCTCCCTACCTCCACCCCTGCTGGCTGCTGCCCTCTATTTTTCATCCCTGTCCTTCTAGTGGTGAGTGGTACACACTGGTGCTTCTGCCCTATTTTAAAAGGCTTCGCAGCATAAAGTTGTTGAGGTTTTTTTGAGGCAAATCTGGCCGTACTCCTGAACAACAAGACCTTAGGATATTTTCAATCTTACAACCTGTCCCTTCTTAAATGTCATTTTTATCGAGTATTTTTTTCTCCTTGTTTCTCTTTTATATCATAAACCAATACCTCTGTTGCTGTTGTTCAATGCAGTCAATGTCTGTTTAGATGTACCCCATGGTTGTGCAGGGCTGATACCAAATACTATGGTATTTTTTGTGCAAGTTAGGAAAAGGTGCTTCTTTCTCAAAAAACTTATCTCCAGCTCTGAAAAGCAGCACTAAATCAGTAATATACATATAACCACCCAATAACAGAGTACATAATAAACATGGAAGCTACACTGTCTGCCACGTAACGGGAGTCCAGACATGACACCTCTGTGGAATACACAACCTCTACAACTGCACATGGCAGTTCAGATTTGCCAGGTCTTTGAGCCCCATTCTGCACTGTAACACGGTTCTTCTTTCTGAGTCAATTTCTTTCCTTCTTCCTTCCTTCCTTCCTTCCTTCCTTCCTTCCTTCCTTTTCTTTCTTTCTTTGTCTTTCTTTCTCTCTCTCTCTCTCTCTTTCTCTCTAAAGAGAGAGTGCACAAGATGGGGAGGAGCAGAGAAAGAGGGAGAGAGAATCCCAAGCAGGCGTCTCACTGTCAGCACAAGCCCTCTCAGGAACAATGAGATCATGGCCTGAGCCAAAATCAAGAGCCAGGATGATTAACGGACTGAGCCACCCATGCATCCCTCTGGATCAACTTCCATACAAAGGGACAGTCTTTAGAAGTTCCTTCAGGTTTCTAGGAAATAGATCCCTCAGTTTTTGTTAGTTTATAAATGTTTTTATATTGACGTTTTATAAATATGATTATGTTGTGTCTCGTGATAGGTTTAAGTAGTTCGAAACTCCTTGTTAATAGTTATTTTTTCTCAACAGCTTGAAGATAGTATTATACTGTCTTTTGCTTTTATCGCTGTTAGTGAGGAATCTATGGTTGGTCTAATAGTTATTCTTTGCCAGTAACCCATCCTTTCTCTGTGTTTGCTATTAATTTTTTGTTTCGTCTTTGAAGCTCTGCCAATTCGTTTAAAGTTTGCTGTGTAGACTTCATTGTGCTCTCTGAATGTTAGGATCTATTTCTTTTATCAGCTTTGGAAAATTCTCTGCAATTTTCTCTTTGAATATTTTCTCTGTTCTGGTCTTTTATCACTCTGAAATTAAAAATAGACATACACTGATTTTTTTCATGCTATCTTTTGGTTCTATTAACCTTGTTCACACTTCTCATCCCATTTGTCTCTCTGAATTTTATTTTTCCTTTATCTGTTCTCCAGCTTACCAGTTCTCTCTTCAGCTCTCTTCAGTCTCCTGTTTAACCTTTCCACTGAGATTTTCATGACTATATCTTCAATTTCTAGAAATTCTATTTGGCTACTTTCTCAAATATAGAAAGATTCTTTCTGATAGAGTATCATTCCTCTCTCCTGTTTTCTTGTCCACCTTCTATTTAAAAAAATTTTAAACATACTTGATTTATGTTCTGTATCCAATTATTACATCATCTAAAAGCGACTGTGGAATTACATTCTGTTGTGTGTTTTCTACTGACTTACTCCTCATATCTTGGGTCCTTGTGAATTTTGTAATTTTGAATTTTGAGCTCATTTTCAATGGCCTTTATCTGTGAAAGTTTTATAGGCTTGGCTGAAACACATATTTCTCTGGAGTGAATTTGTGTTCTTGCCAGGCACCCCAGAAATGATACTGTTGCAGCTGGAGCAGAGAGAAGCTGTTGCCTCAGAGAGCTGCCTGAATGGAAGAGTTAGGCGCAAAATAAATGACTGTTGCTCTTTTAAGACACTAAGCTTCGGCGTGTTTTGTTATCCAACAATATATAGCTAGAACATTATGAAGAAAATCCGTCCTACGTAACAGTCGGTCGTATTTGTAGCATTTGTACCAAAGTTCTGCTGCTTCTGTTATCGTCTAAGAAGGTGAGTTAAACCAGCTTTTAGTTTGGTGTTTTGTTTCGTTTTGTTTTATTGGTTCCATGAAACCTTTGGATAAATTCTATCAACCCATTCTTAGAATAATGTTTGTAAATACATAAAACAATACACCCTAAGTAGAAGTGTAGTCACTAAAATATTAAAAGATCTTTATAAAGGAATTATACATGAGATAATAGGATCCAGTGGGGGGTTTAATAACTACCATAAACTTGAAGCGTGATGAGCTCAAATAATTTTTCCAGATATGCAAGGTAACACTTGCCTGTGATACGGAAATAACTGTAATTTTTATAGGCGGATCTTGCTTATACGATTATGGTTCGTTACCGACATGAATAGTTGAGGAGAATGCAAGTTTTCAGTCAGAATTAGTGAAAATACGGAGGTAACTGTTTTCCCATAGATGTCCGCAAATTCTTAAATTGTGTTCTCATACCTCAGGTTAAGAACTGTAAACTACCCAGTTGTAGTTATACAGCAATAGAATAACTGCATTCCTCAGCGAAGACTGAGTTTGAAAATAATCTCTCTCCAAAAGCACAGATTACAAAAGCAGTCGGGACAACAGCCTCCATCTACCCACTCAGCCTGAATGTCGTAAGCAACAAGGAATCATGTGACTCTTGAAAGTTCTGAGACAGTTGCGTTCTCCAGCCACGAAGGGGTCCGAAGCATCAGCCTAAGCCCGCATGTGCTCACACACCCCAGAATGTTCTGCTTGAACCCAAGGACAATTGATTCACTGCCATGAGATGCGAAGTTATCTGTCATCTGTTTAGCACAGCAAATTACTTTATTTCCCGAGTATGTGCTATGCTGAGTCTACTAAGAAAGTAATATCTGGTAGCGATTAGCAACTCTGCCTTACTTCAGCAAACAAGCAACAAAAGCCAGAGCTTGAGAGCGGCAGGGTGGGAGGCAGCTGACTCAAGGGACGAGGCTGAGTCCCAGGAAAAATTGCCGCTGGGCTAGGATGCACAACGTTACTTGGAGCTCTTGACTTGGCTTTCTATGCACATCTTCATTCCCACCTTTTGGTGCAAACCGGCTTTCTTTGCTACTCAGTCCCGGGGGCAGAAAACTTGGCCAATAACAGCTCTTGAGTTTTTTATGGGCTCTGTCTTTAAACAACTGTAATGAGGCTGGTTTGACTTTCTGAATTCAACACCCAAAAAATCACAGGGACATACTCTGATTGGCCAATCAACTGTGGCTAGAAGAGGAGGCTCATGTGTTAAAAAGCAGCTGCTGTCATAGTAACCATGCACATGGGGGGAAGGGTGGAAGAGGGGGTTAAGTTCCCAGAAAAGTGGGGCAAGGGAGGGGCAGGTCACGCGATTTATCCGGCATAAATACAATGAAGGTGTAAATGAGAATGGCCATCCTCCGTTCATGATGGATGCTGTGGAAACTTACCTGCTACCAAACTGAATGGCTTTGTGGGTGGCCCCAAGCAGAGCTCATGACACTGAGAACAATTTTTTAATAAATCTAAGGAATATATCTTTGAGACTGTATTTTTTGACACCAGCAAAGGCTTGTGGGGGAAAACTTGGGGGGCTTTAGTGGAACCGTCAGATCCCAGGGAAAGTTCTTCAGCCTTGCTCTGGAAAATGAAACCGGGCTGTGGGGACTCTTTCCCTGAGAGCAGGAGCTGTCATCTGAAGTCCCCATTAGAAATCATTCTGTGAATTGGAACAGAGAAACAACGATTTCTTTTAAAAACCTGAAATTTATACTGTGCTCTATGACAGTGCTTCCCAAACATTTATTGTCAGGAACCTTACACTCTTAGAATTTCTTAAGGCCCATAAAGGGCTTTTTACATGGGTTACCACATTAGAAATTAAAACTGAGACATTTTTAAAAGTCTGTTTCACTTACCTATAAATAAAATGTTTATTTAAACATAACAATATCTGATATATTTAAATATTTATGAGAAATATTTATTTATTTTGTTTTTATTTTAACACGACAATAATAAGACCATTCCGTGTTAGTACAAAAAATATTCTTATAAAAAAAGTATATCTTTGAGAACAAAGAAAAATGTAGTGAGAAGTGTAGCATTATTTTATCTTTCTGCAGAGCTCTTAATTGTCTGGCTTAATAGAAGGCAGCCAGATTCTCCTGCCTGCTTCTGCATTCAATCTGTTGAGAAATGCTGTTTTGTTTGAAGTAGATATGGAGTTGGAACAGGGAGGAATATTAAAGTAGCCTTTTCAGAAAATTGTGGCTGTTCTTTCATACTAAACTGAAACTCTACAAATGGTTGTAAAATCATATGCTGTTATATTAAAATCTTCCATTTTGCCTGGATCTTTTCCCCAGGCTTGATTTTGTAGCATCATGCATTGGTCACTTGAAAAATATTGGTTCCATGAACTCATTGCAGATCTTGCAAATGTGGAGACGTTTCGTTATGTAACATGAGAAACCACAACCACACATGTTGGCCCCTTCATCAGTTTCACGAGAACAGTGTTTAAACATCAGGCCACTGTCAAGCTCAGAAAGACAAATACGAGTTTTCCAAAATTCTAATTTCTGCACAAAAGCTTCAACGTTCTCATGGGAAACAAATACTGTCATTTATTTTCCTTGAAGCGACGTGCTCGCTTCATTATTTCTGAGAAAATGCCTGCCGAATGCCTAAGTCTGTAACTTGTTCATTTAAGTAAAAACGGTGTTCGCGAAAACAGCGGCTGGTCCACCCCGCAACTCAGAGAATCACACGGTTGCGTTTCCTTGAGATGAGCACCGCCCTTCAGTATGCGGTGTCAGGGCTTTGCGTGCAGCTCCCACTTCAGCACATAGACTAGTAAGAAGATGTGTACTCGTCAACTGCAACTCAATAAAATCAATACTTTTTACCAGTTGATTAAAAATGTTCTTAATTGCAGCTGGTATTTTTTTCTCTGCAAGTTCAAGGAGGTGAAGGATGCAATGAGCACTAGGCCAGTCGGTGCCACCACCTTGATTCATGTCAAGACACCAGCCCTTTACCTTCCGTTGCTTTTCCGCCATCAGTGCAAATGTCAACACACCGAACAAGACAAATGCAGTCTTAGTGCTATTAAAAACTTTTTTTTTTTTGATCTGTCAGACCCTTTGAAGGGGTCTCAGAGATCCCCGGGGTCCACAGACCATACTTTGAGTTCCACTGATCTACAGTTCACAAAGTATTTCCCTATAAATGTCTTTTGTGGTCTTCACAGAAGCCCTTTGAGATGGGCACTCCTGGGACACTCCCTTTGTAAGGATGAGGAAAATGAGGCTCCTAGATAATTAAATGCCTTGTGCCTGGCCTCAGAGAGCCAAGAACTAAGAGAGAGTAGAGGGAATTCTTGTCATTACTTCCACAGATCCCAGCACAGCATCAAGATGGAAAACACCCATCTCCATCCTGACTCCACCAATTGGTCCCCCGGGGATCAATAGCCAGACTTAGCAGGAAGGAGAATATCCAAACACATGGCATTTGGAAGCCTGGCACTGGAGGGGGGAGTCAAGGCAGCCTTGGGGGGTGGCCACAGGAGCCAGCCATCAGTGGAGCAGACCCTCCTCCCCACCTGTTAGGCCCCTCATCTCCAGTAGATGATTCATGAAAGGTTCAGAGGTTGGCATGATGGCCTCCTCTCTCCACCCATCTCAAAGACAAAGGGATGCACAGCAAAAATGAGGAGGAATAAGCTAGTAATTGTCTACCTTCAGAATAACATTTATTATTTCAGTCTTCAAAGTTGCTCAAGACTTGTGTATCCTGCTAGTGTAAAGACACAACTCAAGCCAGACACAGCCTGCAAGCTTGCCTCTGGCTTGTCTATAGCCCCATTCCAGGAGGAGATCCTTAAGCCTGTGACTTTGGTGACGCTGCTCTGCTGACACATTCTCAGACGGCCTGGGAAGCCAAGGGAAGAGAAGGAAAGCAGGCTACGAAGCATCCCTGGGGCTTTCTACGGAGACCATATGATGAGTGGATCAGCAGTGAAGAGAAGTGTCAGGGCTATAGAGCTCCGTGGGGTAGAAACAGAATCACAAACACTATCTTTAGGAAGGAAGGGAGACATGACAGGAATTGTGGGTAAATACGTATGCAAATTTTCCTCAGGGCTGGACACTTCCAATTTTCTGTCCTGTTTGATCCAATGGATCCCCAGGTGAAGGGAACTGGTCAGCTAGACAGGCAGCGAATGAAATGGCAGTAAGTAAAACCGGACATGACTAAAAAGTGTTAGAGACTTCTGATTTCTAACTTTACTTCAGACCTTGTTTTCCAACCCAGACAGCCAGGAGGACACGGGAAGAAGCAGAGACAAGCAGGAGAGGCCACACAAGGCTGGATCCAAAGGTCTGACCTCCCCAAAACTCCCATCCTTGTCCCTTGGCTTAAGTATGTGTCTGCTGTATAGAAAAGGAGAAGTGCTAAGGGCAGAATCATCCATCCATCCTTCAACACACAGGGTTCTGACCACTGCTGGCAGATTTACTCTCTAGAGGAGGAGAAAAACAAGTGAAAGGAAATTTGACAGAGCGCTGGGTGTCTGACGTGTACATTTGGGGCACCGAGGGAGAACAGGGCAGGGACCAGGGACCAATCCCGGCCCTGAGACGTCAGGGAAGACTTCCACAGGCTGATAGTGTATAAGTGGAGGATGGACAGGGAGTGTAGGAACCAAACTTGCAGAATCATAGAAAGATTATATCTGGGTTCAGGAGACTCCCAGTGGCCCAGTGTAGCCAAATTCCAGAGTGGAAATGCAGTGGAAACTCTGGTGTAGCCTTGACATTTTTTAAGCAGCACTAATGGTGTTCCAGGCCAGTAACTTTCCAATGTAGGGACTTGTAGATCATCCAGGACTCCCGCAGTCTTGGGGGAGGGAAGCAGAGAAAAGTCATAACACTGGGTACAAGGCACAGTGATAAAGCAACATTGGTCCCAGGGGAGCCACACGGGGCTCCATCATTTTTTCCACCTCTCCAGTTCCTGGAAGCACGAGGTAGAGGTTGACTCATAGGAGTGAGGCAGAACACCAGGTTCTAGAAAGTGTATGAGGTCAGAGCATGACACACAGAGAGGCTGACTTAATGGTGGGTCCTCAGAGCCAGTGGGTCATGTCTCCTCGAATATCACTTGACCCAAGAATGGAGGTAGTAATGAGCTGGCAGCTTTGTGCTCATGTGTATCTATATAGGAAGGATCCCAGGAAGTGGAACTCATGGTACACAGATATGCATCAAAAGGCTTCTAGAAGGCTGTTTGCTTTGCATTCCTATCAATAATGAGACAATCTACTTCCACATCCTCACCAACACTAGGCGTTTTACTTTTTCACCAACTGAAGAGAGCTCTTTGATGATCACTTGAGAAGCATTCACAGGGCTAACCTAGAATATCCACTAGTCAAAAGACGGCCCCTTTGATAATAAGAGGGGAGTGTGAAACTGTCTCTTGCATGTTCTATACTTGGGATTTTTTTTTTTTTTTTTTTTTTTTACATTCAAGCTGGTTAACATATAATGTAGTATTGGTTTTAGGAGTAGAATTTAGTGATTTGTCACTTACATACGCCACCCAGTGTACATTTGGGATTTTGGTATGAGGATGGAGCCTTCTGGACTAGTCGGTCTTGACTGTCTATGTGTATAATGATTTTGTCTTCTAGCAATCCCGCTGGTGCCAATAGAAGTCTAATGTAAAATACAGTCTAGGTGTAGATCTAATCCTTGCTATTTGGGAGATTGTCTTGTCTCTCTGATAGCTGTTCTGTTTTGCTTTGTTTAATGTCCTATAGTTACAATCTGATTATTTATGGAGGGTTTGGTTTGGGGTTGTGGGGTTTTGGTGTTATCCTGCTTCTAACTCAGTCTGATTTTTGATCTTGGGGATTCATGCCTTTCTTTAGGTCTTAGAAATTCCCTACCATGATGGCCTTGAGACTTGTCCTCCCCATCGGTGGGAACACAGTTGTCTTTCTTCAAACATAAGCTCATGTTCCCAGCAGTTACAATAAGGAAGAAGTCTGTGGGAGGTGATCAGAAACTTTAGCTGCGGCTCCTCAAGGCAGACGAGTCTCCTGGGAGACAGGCTGGGAATGAACCCCTTGGGCTGAGGTGCAGGCAGGTACGTCCAGGAACATGGAACTATGTGGGATGGCGGACAAGAATGGGAGGCATGTGGAAGGCAGCCTGAAAAGGCATGAATGTGGAGCCTGAATAGCTTGGTCCTCATTCTGGCATAAGCACTCACTACACTGTGACCCTGAGTAAGTCTGACTCATGATAGCGACACGATGATGATACTCCATAGTAAGTCACCATTTTAAAAGGATTTCATCCATGGTAACTTTTGAAATTCACAACAGTGCCATTAAAGACTGGTTGCTTCATCTGTACAGTGGGAGCAATGATTCCTTCTGCTCCCAGAGCTGCTGTAGGGATTAACTTGGGAGAACCCTTGTAAGCTGTAGCATCACATAAATGTAGGATGAGTATGTTAGGATTGTGCTCCGCCTGTGGTTGAGGACGCTGAGGCTCAGAGGGTGTCCGTAGTCGGGTAGAAGTAGCACTTCTAGGAGTCTGAGAACAAACCCAAACTTTCTGACTATACATTCTCACTCCCCCTGCTATGCAGTCTGTCACGACCAAGGCCCTCCAATTTCCCCACAGCCCATGGTTAGCAGCAGGTCATGGTTTCTACGGTGGAACCAGCCTGGGTTCAAATCTTCCCAGCAGCGGGACCTTGAGCCAGTTAACTTTTCCAAGGCTTGGTTTTCTGATGTAAAATATGGGGAGATGATAACACCTTCTCCATCTCGTTAGGGGATTAAATGAGGTAATGCAGATAAACCATGCTTGTTTCACGGTAAACACTTAAGAAACGAGACCCTTATAATTATTTTTGCTTCCACGGAAAGTAGAAATGGAGGCAACTTAGGGGGATCCAGCTCTCCTACAAGAGACTCTCTGGAGTATTTAAACACAGCCTCCCCCCACCCTTTGTGAGGGCAAGGGGGGGGGCGTGCATGGCAAGGGGGACCCTATTGCTTTGGACAAGAGCTGAGCTTCCTGCACACCATGGGGCGTGGTGTTGATGATCCTTATGTCAAGGCAATGTGATGTTCACACAGTACTCAACCATTTCAAAAAAGTATTCTTCTACATTAACTTTTTGAAATTCACAATACTGTGATACGCCAAACCTAATGATAACATCGCCTTTGTTACTTGTCCTACTTATTGATAAAAATAGGCCCACTGAAGGTAAATCATATAGCATGTCAAATATGTTCCTTAATCTTTTATAGAAACCATGTTGAAGATATTTTTCATTATGCTTTCCAAAATCTTTTCGATCAAAATAAATTCCTTTTTTAAAAATTTATTTTGAGAGAGAGAACACATGAGTGTGAGTGGGGGAGGGACAAAGGGAGAGGGAGAGAGAGAATCCCAAGCAGGCTTCATGTTCAGTGTGGAACCCAACTCAGGGCTCATGAAACTGAGAAATTTCATGACTGTGAGATCCTGACCTGAGCCGAAATCAAGAGTCAGATGCCTAACCAACTGAGCCACCCAGGCACCCAAAATAAATTCCTTTTAGAATTTAGTGGTAGATGCATACACAGATAATTAGAATTATATGACCTGGATTTATTTTTTCTTTTTTTCTAGGCAATCGTAAGACTATGGGATATGGTTCATTCTCAATCTCAGCAGTTATGTATTTTGGTATTTTGTACTATGCTTAGGACCCGGGAAGACTATACACAGTGGAAGGCATAGTCTGTGTCCTTCGGCAATTACAATTTTCATGGGGCAGCCAAGTGGTGGCCCAAGACCCATCCCGTGGGTAGCATGTCAGGCCTCCCAGCCGGACAGCCTAGTTCATCTCAAGGTGCTAGGGCTGGGCTCCGATTGCCCGCAGCCATCACGCTCACTATTTCCATAGACTTCCCAAAGTCCTGTAGCTGGGACAGCAGTGCTCAGAACTCTGGCTTTTTGGACGTACATATCAGACGAAAACCAAAGGTAAGAAAAAAGCCTTCAAGATGCCCCCGTGTGGTGCCAGGTCAGGAGTCCTGTCGACCTCCCAGCCAGCTTTTGGAATTAAAATCCACAGGTGAGACATCTCTGGGTCACTGAGAAGGCCCAGTTGTGTTGCCATATGCTTGGGACCCTCACTTCAGATTTCCAGCCTTTCCAGATGGGAGCAGGGGGGAAACTGTGGGAGAGGCCTGGGCCTTCTAAGTTCCTGAAACTCATCCCCAGTTGCCAGCCTTCTCACAGCAAAGCTGCTTGCTCCAGCAAGTGAAGGCTGAAGTTGACGTATGGCTCATTTTCAGTACACAATACTGTAATTTTGTGAAATGATAGCGGTATCGATTCCAGAAGATTTTCTCTTTGCTGAAACCCAGGGCTGAGGTGCTAACTGCAGCCTCAGAGTGAGAAACAGCAGTTCTTCACATCTCATTGATTCAACCGGCCTGATCCTCCACATTGACAGGACGGCTGAGGGTCCCCAGCAGAGGCTGAGGCCTTCACTGCCCGGTAGTTCACAGGCCCTCCTTCTTCCTGAGGGGCCCTGACGCAGAACACAGGGCTGACCCTCCCACGGAACAGGAGTTGGAACAGGGCCCCAAGGAACCTACCTCACTCTGGCTATTGGGAGGCTCAAAGCCACTGTGAAGAACGGATTTGGATCCTCATTCTAAATACATTTACTGTTTCCTTCTTGTCCTCAAGACAGGAAAGGATGTACTGTTGGCCCCTGAACAACATGGGTTTGAACTGTGTGGGTCCGCTTTTACACGGATTTTGTTGATGGATACGGTAGAGTACTGCAAACGTATTTTCTCTTCCTGATGATTTTCTTAATAACATTTTCTTTTCTATAGCTTACTTGGCTGTAAGAATGCAGTATGCAGTACATATAACACGCACAATATGTGTTTATGTTGTCAGTGAGCCAACAGCAGGCTCTTATAGCTAAGTTTGGGGGAAGTCAAAAGTCGTAGTGGGTTTTCGACTATACACACAGGGAGTTGGCGTTTCTAACCCCGATGTTACTCAAGGGTCACCTGTACTTCCTTTAGGATTGAAGTAAAAACAAAGTATGAATCAGTGAATGAATGAATGAGAAAGAGAGAGAGGAGGGGAGATGAGAGGAGAGGAGAGGAGAGGAGAGGAGAGGAGAGGAGAGGAGAGAACAGACAGAGAAACAAGGAAGGAAGAGAGAGAAGAGGGAAGGAGGGAGCGAGAAAACTATAAACTCTGAAGGAGCGCCGTCAAGGCAGGGTGAGCTGTGACCTTGAGTAGAACTGAATTATCTGCCAGTTTCAGCATTAGTTTCAGATCAGGATTCTTTGTGGCAGAGTTTGAGAAGGAGGCTCCACGTCAGAATCATAGGCTCTCGTCCCACCACCCTTGGTAATGGGCCAGGAATTTTTTAGAACACAAGATACCAGGCTGAGCTTCTCAGCTAAAAGGAGATGGGCCAGTTTGGAGGGGAACTACAACAGTCTGGGAGATTATTAAAGGGTTATAAATTAGGAAGCTAAAGGGGCTGGGATAAGACCAGAAGAAGATATCGTAGGGGGTGTCTTGATGGGCAAAATCTGCTTTCAGTGTCCAGAAGAAAGGAGACATCACCATTTTCCCATTAATTTATTCAGTCAACAGGTCACCTAGATGACCAACAGACGATTATCGATCATCTACTGTGAGCAGACACTGCTGGTTCCTCTGGAGTTTACAGGTTAGCAGGGGAAGCAAATATGAGATGAATCAATTCAAATACACATGCAATTACAGGGTGCCCTAAGTGTTTTAAGGAAGGAAGCTGAGTTCTACGAGACAGAGAAGCAGGGGGCTTCAATGACTTGGGGGTGGGCCCAGGGCCAGCGTAATCCATCAGATCTGAGACATGAGAAGAATCTAGCAGCGTGCAGCAAGATGGAAAAGGCTTCTCTACTTGTCAGTGATGTCAGAGCTTGTTGCTTTTGAGGAGAAGCAAGGCCAGTGTGGCAGGAGTTGAGAGGAAAAAGAGGAGGGCTGAGCTCGGGGGAAGACTGTGTAGGGCCTGATGAGCCAGACCCAGGAGTCTGAAGGGTATCCTGCGTCTGACGGGAAGCCATCGGTGGGCTTTAAACAGCAGAGAGGTATGACCTGAACCGCCTCGAAAACATCCCTCACACCACAGAGTGCAAAGTGGGGTGGAGCGAGGGGAGACCAGTTCGAGGGTGACTTGGTCATCTGGGCAAGTGGTGTGGCTTTGCCCAAGGTGAGAGGGAGAGAAATGGACAGATCCGGGTCCCAGTTTGAGGGAGGGTGGACGGGACTTGGTGGAGAGCTGGCTGTGGGAAGGGCAGGGCAAAGGACATGACTCCCAGATGTGGAGTGCGGGCAGCGCTTCCCGGGAGTGGGAAGACAGAGGACTGAGGAAGAGGGAACAGCTTCCTTCCTGACCCTGGAAGCCCACAAGCCCTCCTCTGGCTCTGTGATGGCTGTCCACTGGCCGTCACGCGCCTGCAGAGGTGTGTGGGCCGATGGCACTGAAGGGGCTGCCCTGCCCACGCATGGCTTCAAACCCTGCAAGAAACCCCCTCCACCAGGGAAGAAGCCGACTGGGACTGAGCTTTGGAAAAATATCCCCCGTGGTGATGTCAAGACACTGGAGAGAGGAGTTCTGAGTCACTGCAGGGCTTATCGTGGGACCATGATTTTGAGCATTTATTTACGTAATTAACTTTTAAAATCTTGCGCAGCCACATCCTATTGACCAGGCTGTTACAACCCTGTTGGATCCCAGCATCAGGACTACGAAGTTGGAGGGAGCCCAAGGGGTCACCCATTCCAAACCCTCGTCTCCGCCCGAGTCCTTTCAGTGTCCCAGCAGGGTGGCCATTCCGGTCAGGCCTTTCCACGCACCACACAAGCAGCTCAAGACAACACGAGCCACGCACGGCACACGAGAGTGCCTGGGGTGGTGATCTCCACAACCCACAGTGTGCATGTCATCCCGCACACGTGTGCACACGCACACACACACGCACACGCACGATTCCCCTGAGACGGTGCTCACTCTTACTGCACCCTGACATTTTCTATCGTTCCACTGTAAACGCTGGCTGTCTCAGTCCTCTGAACAGATTTTATAGCTAATATGTTGCGCTCTTGCCCGGGACGTAGACTACAGACTCTCGGGTGTCGGACAGATCCCAACTAACACAATTCTATGCTTCCTCAGTTGCTCTGCTTGATTCTCAGGAGCAGTGAGGTTTTTATTTAGATATTATTATAAACAAACGTAAATAATTTTGATTTTATTTCTCTCTTTGGGGGGACACCTGCCACACAGAATGGTTGTTGATGCCTTTATCCCCAAGTCCCGGGGCCTCTCTCTCTGATATAAAATGCGATGATCCACCAAGGCTACAGTTGCTGTATGTGGGCCACTGACAACTTTATTGAAGGGAACGTTTCTTTTTGAAAAAAGTCAGTCATGTCAGTAATCGATCAAGGTAAACTTTCAGTTCTCTAATTATTTTTGTTCTCAAGAGAAGTATTTAGTGACTCCTGAAGGAGGGAAAAATGATAACAATGTGCATCTGGGTCCATAAACCATGTTAATGAATACACGTTTGAAAGTGGATTCGTTTCATAGACAGTAGTTCCTAGATGATACCCCCTATCTACATATAGGCAAGTACTGGGACGATGCGGGGGGGGGGGGCGGGGAGATTCAGAGAAATGGCGAACCCGCTACAGAGTTAGCTTATACTTGACATCAGTTTGGCCTGACCTTTAGCCCCCAATACAACATGCCTTAGATTCTCAGTTGACGTCATTTTTAAAATAAGACATTTTTTAATTTCAGAAGTATATAAAGGCATATTGTATAAAATGTGCCAAATGCTAACAAAACATAAGAATGAAGAAAGAGGAAGGAAAGAAGAAAGGGAGGGGGGGAACTAAGGGAAAGAGAGAAAAAGAAAGAAAATTAAACTCAACCCAAATCCAATCCCTCGGAGAAAACCACGAATAACATTGAGATGTATTACATGTCAGTTAATTCTTCAAATTGCTTCTGATCTCACGCATGTGAGTTTTCCAAGATTAGTTCTTATTTCAGCTCAATAAGATTCTCCTCATCTTCTCTCTGACCTAAGGGCTGCTCTTGAATTCTGGTTTCACAGCCTTGCCACGGCCTATCATCTCGGTAAGTTTGTGTCGTCTGCCTTACTTTAAACACACATATACAGATAGATATAAAACCTCCGATTCACTCTAAACTTAGCCTTGGTCAAATAATTCCTACACAGTGTGGGGAGTGCAATTAACTGACCATGATGTTGTTGTTGTTGTTACTTTCCACTGGACTTCTGAAACATAGAACTTCTTGAGGGTGGCATCTAAATCATATTAATGTCATCCCCCACAAGATCTATTATAATGCCTGATGCATAGTAGGTGTTCAATGAATGTTTGTGGAATTAAACTGCAGAATGCTGAGTTCATTACTGGGTCACTCCAAAGGGCAGACTGAGAACATTTATTGATGATTTAGTCCAGGCAGCTGGTCTTTTAGAACACATGAGTCAGGCTAGCGTGATTAACAACAACAACAAAAAACGCAAAACAAAGGAGGACCCAATCTTGTCCATTTGACTGCCAAGAAATCCATTACATTCTCTGATGGGAAATCCAAAATTTTCTGCACTCAAGGTGGTAGACGACCTTCCAAGATCCTGCACAGAAACACAGTGGAGCTATTCACCCTTGGGGGCACTGGGGGCATCCATCGAGCCTGGGGTGGCAGCTGGGCACTGAAGGGAGACTCTCACATCACTCTCCCCTTTTCTAAAAACATTACCTGAGAGTTTGGTCTCGTTCTTGTAATAACAGCGGGCTTAGAACGTTTCTTATTTATGTCTTATTTTTAATGTCCTTCAATCCGGGGTGTCCTTTATGTCTTTGGCTTGGACATCCAGACTCTAGCATTTGTTCTGAGCTTCAGAGGTCTGTTTGCTGTTGGGTCAATGGGCACGAAGTTGTTAGTACTTCTCAAGGTGAATGTTGTCTCTGGTTGCTAGGATTAGCCATGAGGGAATTAGTCAGTATTCACTAGTACATTCCACCCCCGTGACATCTTCCTATAATTTAGGGAAACTTAATCCATAGAGCTCAGTCTTTTCAACATCAGTTTCTCCCAAATGACTGCTGCCATCACACGCCCAGAGATTCTCATAGGATAGCAGATAGTGTCGCGGTGCTCCTTCCATATCTTGTTGAATGGTTTCCCCATTGCCCCCCACTGGCTTCCCCATGTGCTTTCACCCCCATTCAACAGCACCTGCTAGCTTTCCTGGAAAGCAGCTCTTGGGCTTCTGGGGCCTCTTTGCCTATATACACACCTGTAGCAGGAAGTGCCTGGATATTTGATTCTAGAGACAGCCCTCAGCCAATGGCCCGGTGACTCTGTCACTGGGAATGACCTCAGTCCTGGGGCAGCCCATCCTCACACTTGGGGATGGTTAATCATTGTACAGACAGGACCGTGTTGCAACCCTAGGTTACAAGCTCGTGGCAACTACCAAATAGTGAGGTATAAATCCCAAAATAGTTATGTGAGGCCTTCTGCCTAAGCAAGAGCCTGGGTTCTCCCCCTGGCCCTCTCAAAAAGAAAAGCGTTGTACATTCCATGGTAATTCATCTTCAGAATACTTCAAGTGTAATTGCTAAGTAATGAGCTGGCATGTGCAATGCAAAGAGGGCTGCATTTACCGCCACCTCAGCCCCGAGCCGCTTTCTTGGTAGGCGCCTTCTGTAGGCAAGGACGTGAGAAGTGATGGAGCCAGTGGCGTTCAGCAGGGGACAGAATGGGGAAGAGAAAAGCGAGGGACCGCAGGATTGCCTTGAAAGGCCTGTCATCCGTCATCCCATACGGAGAGAGGTGTTTACACACGCACAGCAACAAAATAAGAAATTAAGCCTCCCACCCTACCTGAGCCGGCCAGCCAGGTTCATTGAGCAATTCTCCCTGAATCTCAGCTACGAGCAACAGATGGACTTTGATAACCTCACCCGAAAGTTCCGCCTTCTGAGTCCCTCTTCAGCTGCTCGGGTCTCAGGGAAACAGACAGAAGCTGGTACCCTCTCTGCTATGTCTATGAGGGTGGGCTCTCCAAGGCCTCACTGCTGTGGCAACTCAGAGACACCGTACAGTAAGAGACCCCGGAGGACTTTCCAGCTCTGAGTCATCTCAACCACCCAAAGTCCTCAGGGTTGGGATGGATGTCCCTGGAGACACTGCCTGTTGGACTGTCTCATCACTGGAATTTACTTTGACCGCGCCTGGATTCAGAGAAAAGATGCATTTCTGATCTCTTTGGAGACCAAAGAGCAACGATGGCTGGCAGGTATTGAGCTTGTAGGGTGTCCCAGATGCAGAATAGCAAACTGTACGCCTTAATCCTCACCACAACCCTATGAGGTAAGTCTTAGTATCTCATTCTGCAGAGGGGAACACGGAGGCATAGAGAAGCGAGGAACATGCTTGAGTTCATACCAATGTTATGTGTGTTTCTGGGAAGAGGTGTTAGTCCGTTTGGAACCCCAGGATCCTTGCTCCAGAGCTCACCGTCTACCCTGCTAGTTTATGCTGCCTTTCTCTAGAAAAGTTTCACAAGAACTTTTACGGGTTTTTGTTGGTGTTTATGGATTTTACTATAACTTGTGTCCCCTGTTAAACTGCAAACATCCCAAGAGAGCTTTGAAGCTGCCTGCCCTTCACAGCCCAGTATGAGTTAATACCCTAGCTTACCTCCTATAGTCAATGGCCTTTCTCTGGACATCAGTCTGGGGAAGGGGGGTGAATTTGAAGGCCAGGGAATGTCTATTCAGAGAGAGAGGTTAACTGTGGAACAGGACACCGCAGGGCTCTGGGATGGAAGGCTTTGGCAGCCAAAGGCCACGCAGAGGTCACTGGGAGGCTGGGGGAGGAGGGAATGTCACAGCAAAGAGCCATCCCGGGAAAGGGGAGAGCACCAAAAGCGCTGGGAAGTGTGGGGCCACTGAAAGCTGTCTCATGTTCAACCTGGGCATCCTGCCCTGAGTGCTGCTGGCTGCACTATGCCTCAGTTTTCCTTTCCATGTCCTGAAGATTTCTGCTTGGGCTGGTGACCAAGGCACTCACACCTGCCCCTGCAAGGATACGGCGCGAACCATTTCCTTATGCGCAGGTGGCCGCATCCGTTTCCATCCTGCCCCACCCCCTCCAGCTCTCTGGCCACACTGACTGGACCAGGAGAGGGCACCTGCAGCAGAGGTTGTCAAATGCACCACGTGAATTCTCAGCAGCCACAGTAGACAGTTTCCAGTATGCTAACGCCTTCCCGCCTCTGGAACTGTCTTTCTTCTCTGCCTAGGGATTCTTTCTGTCATGGGGACCTTGGTCAGAGCAATGGGAGGAGAGGTGGAGGGGAGGTTTAATGGCTCCAAGGACAGCCTTCAACCAGTTGGGGATAGGAGTTGGGAGATAAAGGCTCCCCTCCTGCTCAGTATGGCAGAGGGGCCCCAGCAAGATGGGAACCTGCTCCTTAGCACGCTTTGATGAGATTTCCTCCTTTCCGCATCTTGCCATGTCCCAGAAAACCCTGAAGTTAGAACCTGGGTGCAGGAGGATTCCAAGAAACCTGGTGAAGGAGCGGAGAAGCAAGGAAGGGAAGGGAGTGATGAGGGATCATGGGGCAAGCTGCGAGCAGAGCACAAGCTAGCATACCCCCCACCCAGGAGGGGTACGCGTGACATTCCTCAGGCGCTCCTGGCTGCCCAAGGACAAAAGAACAGCACAGAAAACAAATGGTGAAACTGATAGAGCCTCCATCAGTTTACAAATATCTTAGTGAATGACAAGAAAAGGCAGTCTTACTAACAGCCTAATCTCCAGAAGCCTGTAGACTGTTTCCTGGAGCCCCAACATCACCCTCCCCTCCCTGTGGGGAACAAAGGCAGGTGAAATGAAATTTCCTTACAAGCTGCAGCCCACTGACAAACACTTGAGGCCGGCAGAGTGAAAGGATTCTCCGGGAGCTCCCTACTGTCTTAATTCCAATGCTTTGCTAGAGGGAGAAACAACCTCAGCTCGGCAAGGCCTCAGGTATCTTAGGCGTCCTCTTTAGCGTCTTCAGGTCCCCCCTGGAGGGTCTCCCTTTTGACCTTACCTCCCCCAACTTCATAGTAAAGAACCAGTCACTCTTCACAGCCCCAGTGCAGCTCTTCCTGCCCACGGGCCTGTCCCGCCGCTTTAATAAAATCACCTTTTGGGGCGCCTGGGTGGCGCAGTCGGTTAAGCGTCCGACTTCAGCCAGGTCACGATCTCGCGCTCCGTGAGTTCGAGCCCCGCGTCGGGCTCTGGGCTGATGGCTCAGAGCCTGGAGCCTGTTTCCGATTCTGTGCCTCCCTCTCTCTCTGCCCCTCCCCCGTTCATGCTCTGTCTCTCTCTGTCCCAAAAAAATAAATAAATGTTGAAAAAAAAAATTTAAAAAAAAAAATCACCTTTTTGCGCCAAAGGCGTCTTCAAGAATTCTTTCTTGGTCGTCGGCTCCAGACCTCCCACCACTCCAAAACTTCGTCAAGAGGAAACCCCGAAATAGAATGTGTTAAGGAACAAGTTGCTTCCAGAGGCTGCTGGGAGGTTTTTGAGAGTGTATATGGAGCATACCTTAGAGCCGTCCCCCAGAAGAGAGCCGGGGAGGCCGGGGGACTAATCTACCTCATTTCTCCCCTTATCGCTTGAGAGTCTCCCCCAGGATGGGGCATCAAATTCCTGGCACGTTCATGCCACGCGAGCTTTTCCTCCGGAGAACAGCCCCAGGCGGGAAGAAAGCCATCAGTGTGTGCAAGGACCTGGGGAAGAAAGGCATCAGTGTGTGCAAGGACGTCTGCAGGGAGCCCTAGGGCAGCCCTGATGGGTATGGGCAGCGCCCATGGGGTCTTGCTACATCCTTGAATCAATGAGGCCCTGAAACTCAAGCCAAGCAGAGGCCTAAAGAGCAGAGGCCTTACATCTGTAGCGTAGACCCCGTGCCCCAATTTCGTTACAGATGATTCCATTCTGTTTCTAAACATTGGCTCCCAGAAGTTGTCCTGTTTTTCTAGAGACTCCACAGGCGGAACCCTGCTCTGCTGAGCTGATAAGTGTGCCTTCTTGGGTCTGCCTTTCTCTCAGTTTACAAAGGATTTGGGTCTTTGTTATGTCGAATGAAGAGGGGGGGAAAATGGAACACTTATTCTGGCATTAAAGATTACTGTTGCGGCATATTGCACCATATCTTTTCTTCTGGTGAATTATTAATAAAGCCCGTTTTTGTTTAATGCCGGCTAATACTTTCCAAAAACAGATCTACAACTCCAGCTGTAAATGCGCGTCCATGAATCACTCTATTGAAAACCCAATTGTGTGGTTAGCAAAAACCTCTGACAATAAAACTTCATCTTTTCAACCTTCCTCTCTGAAATCCCTGTAGAATGACAGACAGGCCAGGGCAAGATCCAGGAAGGTGACAAGGGGAAGTTGAAATAAAGCTGCCCAAGTCAGCCTTCAACGACCTTGTTCAAGGAGTAACGAAGGGGTTGAAAATCTGGGAAAAGGGCGTTGAGACAAGTGACTTTCTTACTCCTGACTTTGAGTCGGGAAGAAAGAGAAGGACAGTCCCACATAACTGAGGGAGTCGTGTGTTCGGCGTGGACTCTGAAATGCCTTGAGACTTCCAAGAGGAAATGTCAAGTAGGCATGTGAAGTACAGAAAGCAATGAGTTGTCCCCTGAGCGGTGGGACTTAAAGCTGCGGTCCTGGATGCGTGCTGAAAGGCCAGGAGCTTGCGAGGGAACTGGTCCCCTCTGCCGGCGTGGCTGCCCACCCAGAAGACCCCCGGCAGTCAGAGAAGGCTTCTTCAGAGAAGCAGGAGGGAGCACAGAATCAAGTGATGTCATGGAATCCAAGAGAAAAGAGTGGGGAAGGTGGGGATGGTCAGCAGTGGTCAGTGCTGTCAGAAAGACAGGCGCGCCGAGAGCCGAGAACCGTCCACGGGACTGGGCACCGTCGGCCGACGGTGAGGAGAGCGGTTTTGTCGGAGGGAAGGGAAGAAGCCAGCCAGAGAGGGCAGAGGAACTGGTGGGCGTGAGGGGATGCGACAGTGGCCACAGAGCTCCGTTCTGGTTGGTCTGCTCCTGAAGGGAGGAGAGAGGAGGAAGTGACGGTGGAGGGTGAACATTTAAGAGCGTGTCGTGTAAGCGGGAGAACTGCGACCGTGTTTAAAAACTGGTGTCGGGGCGCCTGGGTGGCGCAGTCGGTTGAGCGCCCGACTTCAGCCAGGTCACGATCTCGCGGTCCGCGAGTTCGAGCCCCGCGTCGGGCTCTGGTCGGATGGCTCGGAGCCTGGAGCCTGTTTCCGATTCTGTGTCTCCCTCTCTCTCTGCCCCTCCCCCGTTCATGCTCTGTCTCTGTCTGTCCCATAAATAAATAAAAACGTTGAAAAAAAAATTTAAAAATAAATAAATAAATAAATAAACGTTGAAAAAAAAATACTCTTTAAAAACTGGTGTCGAGGACACTGGGGCACGTGTGACAGAGAGACGGGTGCCCGCACCGCGCCCCCGCAGCCCTCACGAGAGTCCCGCAGCTCCAGCCAGTTTTCCGCAAACACCTGTGCGCCCACGTGTCTTTACGCCTTTCTGGGCGCTTCCTCTGGCAGGTGGGGGGCCTGCTTGTCTGTGCTGTGCAGTTGGGAAGCGTGGGGAGACCAGGCCCCAGAGGCAACACTCAGTGCAGGGGGATGGGATCCCGGACAAGTGCCTCAGCTTCCCTGTCCCTGTCCCCACGTGGCATGATTCCAGCTGTGCCCTAACCGCCTCCCAGAAGGACCCGTGAGGCCCTGAAGCCCACTTGCCCCGAGCGGTCCTTCGCTTCTCCCTTCCCTGCCCCACCCTCCGCTTTCTCCCTGGGCTTTCTGGGATCGCTAAACAGCCAAGCGATCATCCAACTTCAAGCGCCGGGGTCTGTCGTAGGAGGAGCCCAAATGGCAAATGTAGGGCAAATTCCCCAGGACAGCAAGAAGGGCTGAGACACCACTGGCGAGCACACGGGAAGCAGAGAGCAGAGGGGGGCGACAGGTCAGCACCTACGTTTGGCATTAAGGTGGTGAGTCTCCTCTGATGTCGCCTATGTAATGTGAGAGGCGGGGTCGCCTGCCGGAAGAGGACGGGGAAGGCCCCGACCGCCGATGGAAGGCACCTGAGCAGGGGAAAGCAGCAGGGTTTCCAGGAATATGGAGGGTCCATTTGTGGCCGGCCACAAATTCCTGGTGACTCCCCCCGCCTGGCCTGTGACCTCCTCCGGCAGCACTTGGCTGCTCTGAGGCAGGTGAAAGGAAAGTGGGCAGCTGGGATCACCCAGAGGGGCCACAGAAGCGGGGTGGCAGGAAGAGTCGTCAAAAGTCTGAGCCTCTGCTGCTCGAGGAGGGAGTGGAGGGAGGTGGAGCCGATGAGTGGAAGTGTTAGATGGGAAAGGCTCTTTCTGCAGACGGCCAGGTAGTAAACAGGCTGGGGGGCCACACAATCTCTGTCACAACTACTCAACTCTGCTCTTGTAGCTCGAGAGCAGCCAAGACGACCCGTACACAGATGGGCGAGGCTGTGTGCCAATAAAACTTTATTTACAAAGACAGCAAGCCACGTGGGCCCATGGCCATAGTTTGCCAAGCCCTGGATTAGAATAAAGAGGAGCGTTGGCCAGGTGAGTTCAGAAGTGGTGCCATCCAGGGAGGACCAGGTCAGGGTGTAGCGGGGAGGGACCAAGGGGAGTGAGGGAGAGCACTGCTGACGAGCGGGTCGAGATGCTGAGGGTTTGGGCTGAAGGACGCTGACGTCACCTAGGACAGAGGCAAGAGGAAGAGTGTAATTGGATGAGCGACAGGAGGGACTGAATGTTCAGCCGATGATGGCAGAGAGAGGTACGAGCACCTTGAAGAAGCAGGGAGGTTACCAGGGAAGTCATTGTCTGGGATTTTCCAAAGGGGGAGAGGAACAGACACAGTGGAGGTTATGCTTCATGAAGGTGAGATGACCCAGTGGACGTGAAAGCTGTGCGTTCTACAGTTTGAGATCGATTTCCCCCCCCGGAAACCAAGGAGATCCTGAAAGTGCCCACATTCTCTCCCCGTTCCCAACCGATTCATTTGCAAGGAGCCTATTTCTACTTGGCCTCTCCTCGGCCCTACCGCCATCTATAGCTCACCGTTGCCTAGGAGGTAGACCCCAAATTTCTTAGCAAGACGTTGAAATCCATCACCACATGTCCCCTAGCTACTCCTCCAGCTCATTTACCATTATGCTTCAGGAGGCCAAAGATTTACTGCTTCCCATACCCACTCCACAATGCTCACTTCCTCCCATGTCCCTTCAGCAGAAAGACCCTTTCTCACCACCTCCAACACCTGTGCATTCTCCCAGGCCCAGCTGGGGAACGTTTCTCCAATGACCTGGGCAGAAGATGACCTGGCCCTCCCTCTGTGTCTCCAGAAAGGGACTGGGGAGGGTTTATAGCCCGCGCCGGCTAAGAATGTGGTATCCCTTTAAACCTGACATTTTCAAACTGTCCGTTGATGCTGGGTGGGTGGCGGAGGGAGCAGAAAAGCAGCCCGAGGGAGGGGTCAGCGGGGACCGTACTGGTGGCCAAGGCAAACCAGGACAGCTCCCGCTCCGCATGCCACTTGGCAAAGCAGATGTCCTTCCGCAATGCGCTCTTGTGACCTGCGGCAGCCCTTGGGTGCTCTCCAAGCCACTCGCTCGCCATCTCAGACCCTTCCTCCCATCTGGGCGAGCCTTTCCTTAAAAGACCTTCTGGTAAAGAGCATTTTCTCCTTCCCCGTTGTCCCTGAGTGCTGTGGCAGCTGTAATCGGAGCGGGTCTCGGCACCTGACTGAGCTGCCTGGCCCACCCCCCTGCAGCACCTCTCTCTGCTCCCTTGTGCTGTGGTCCGGGGCTGCCAGCCCTCCCCTAGGAGACTCTGAGCCCACGAGGCCACCGTGTCACCTCTGGTCCCTGCGCTGTACGCGGGAGTCAGCAGGGGCCTCCCAGCACGGTGCCGGGCCATCTGAGCGGCCCCGTTTGTGCCACCCTCTCTCTGGGCGGCTCTCCAGTTTGAAGGACCCTTGGAGCTGAGCCTTGGTGGCCGAGGGGCGCCTGAGAGATATGGCGTGGGCCTCAGTGGCATGTTCAGGAAAGCAGCTGCTTTGGGATGACACCCCTGGGCACTGGGGATCAGAGCTCTGGCCTACGTGGACCCTATCGCTAGCATGACACTCGGACCCCCCTGGAGAGCGGGAGCCCCACGCCCAGGACCCTGGGTTTGATCCTGGACGAGCCCAGCCCCACAGGGAAGCTCATGGGAAGCTCCGTGGCAGTCAGCCCCAAGAGCAGCCGGCGGTCCCCCAGCCCCTCCTCCCTCCCGTCCTCCCGGGGCCGCTGGGGCGGGTATTGCCCTGGAGACCCAAGGCCTTGGTGGGTGTGGGTGCAGCTCCAGGCGGGGTCCAGCTCGCTTCCCTGGAACTAGAACAATCTGGAGGCACCCACAGGGGCCAGCTCCCCTCATCAATTCTGCATCTTCCTGAAAATGTACTTCTAAGCCCCTTAATTGCATTTTAGAGATAACCCTGCAAGCAAAGTGGCAGGAAGAGAAACCATAGAGAGAGGCTGGTGGTCAGGCTCTTTGTTTTAAATCAATCAAACATCTGCGACTAATGCAGCTTGGGGCTGCTCCTCAGGAAGCATTAGCCCTATTAGTGGGGGCTGGCAGGAACACAAAATAAGATATTTATGGGCTGGGCACGTGTGCATTACCACGGGGACCAAGGGGCCGGGGTAGAGAACGGTACAGGTCAGCACGTCTGCTCACCTCACCTCGCCTTTGCCGAGGGCGTCCACGGCAAGCAGGGGACGGAGGGCCCAGGTTCTCCGCCTCGTGCCACGCGCACCCCGGCACAGTCACCGGAGACGATTCTGCCTTCCGGTCCTAGCCCCGACCACAGCCAGGAGCAGGGGCGAGCGAGTCTCCCCATCCTGCCGGGCTCTGGGCCTCTGCGGTGAAACGGTGGACCTGGGCAGGCGACGGCTCTGAAGCCCCGTGGCGGGTGGGGACTGGGGTGTTCTCAGGACCAGGGTGAGCCCGGGTGGGCTGGACACGACACACACATGGTGCCAATGGGACAAAGTAGCGGCTGAAGACAGGACAACTGATACGTGGTTTTAGGTCATCTTAAGAGCGGTGTCTGCTGGGGCGCCCGGGGGGCTCAGTCCGTTGAGCAGCCGACTTGGGCTCAGGTCACGATCTCGCGTGATCTCGCGTGAGTTCGGGCCCCGCGTCGGGCTCTGTGCGGACAGCTCGGAGCCTGGAGCCGGCTTCGGATTCTGTGTCTCCCTCTCTCTCTGCCCCTCCCCTGCTCATGCTCTGTCTCTCTCTGTCTCAAAAATAAATAAACATTAAAAAAAAATTAAAAAAAAAAAAGAGCAGTGTCTGACAAAACTCTTCACGATCCACGAATGGTTAATAAAGGTGCTGGGTTGTAAGCAACGGCCATATGCTGGTCACTTTGGGAGAAGAATCTAGAAGGAAGGAAATGTGCTCTGTGGTGGCTAGAAATAAGGGTGAAGCTAACAGAGGAGTCATAAAGACAGGACAGGGAACAAGAAATCCCAGAAGTCCTGAACCAGGCCTGGGGGGTGGGGAGCGGCCCGCGGGTGGGGGCAGAGCCTGGCAACTCGGTTGGCCTAAGCAATGAAGGACAGGGGCAAGCCTGTTTTCCCTCTCACGCTCTGAGCGCTGCCGCCTCATTCTCAGGGCCGGGAAGGAGCCAGGGTGGAAAGCGGTGGAGGCCGCGCCCGCTGGTCTCCACCACAGGACCTCGTGAGCGATTTCCTCTGCGTCGGGACCACAGAAGTGGTGGAAAACGGCTTCCTTCCCGGGACCATTGGCCTCCTGAAGCGGGATCGGGGGTGTGCCTTACGCATGGAGTCAATTGACCACTGTCGTGTGACACACGAGCACACACAGACCACGGCTACTTAAGACCACCACTTTCCGCTCCGGAAAGTCCAAGCTGGGGTCGATGGCAGTTCTCCGGCCGGTCATTGCGGTGGCCGCTCATTACTTGTCTGAGACTCACCTGGGCCCGGGAAGGCCGAGACGCCCCACTCACACCGGACACTTTGGTTCTCCTCCACACGGTCTCCCCGATGCGTGGGCCAGAATTTTCTAGATGGCTGTGCGTGCCAAAAGGCGAGCCCCCATGCACGGGGCTGCTTACGTCACGTTTGCTGCTAAGCCACAGCAAGTTACATGGCCAAGGTCAGGATGCCCACGGGAGGGGATCACGCAAGGGCGTGGGCGACAGGAGGCACAGCTCTTCCGGGCCCCCGCTTGTGACAATCCGCCTCAGTCACCGGTCCCAGTGCTTGCATCACAAATACGCAAGAAATGGGAGTGCCACGGCTCTTCATGTCCGTGCTCTGGTGCCCTCTCCACTCCCAGACAGGCTTGGAGGAGGAGTCTGAGAGCACTGGGAGGTGTGTGTGTGCACGGCCTCCCCCAGAACGGAGCAGCAACCTGCTAGACGGCCCAGTGGGCATCCACATCTGCTCAAAGAGTTGGCCGCTGGCTTCTAGCCGTAGCCCAGAGTGGAGAAGGCCCTTCTGTGGGCAGCTGGCCCCAGGGACCCCGGTGGAGGTGGCCTCAGCCTAACCTACGCCGCAAAGGTGGAAGGACGCGTACGGTGACCAGGTGGCTTGGCGTGAGGTCCCATCCGTGCCCTGCTCACCTCTCCCCCGCCCCCCCCCACCCCCGCTTGTCCACCCAGCTCTTTCATCCAACTGATGAGGAAGCTTGACAAGCCAACATGGCCCGGGAGGAAGAAGAGAGCCATCGCCTTGGCCTCACCGGCTCCCTCACTCTGCTTTGCTGCCCCTTCCCATCTCCCTCACATGCTGCGGCCTGGGTTTCTGCGGCCTCCCCAGCCTGGGAGCATCGCAGACCCCGGCCATCTCTGGACCCCAGGACCTGGCACGTGGAGGTGCTCAGTAAACACGCACAAAATAGATAGAGATGGTTACGGCCCAAGAGTGGGTATGCGGGTTAGACCAGAGGATAGCTCCTTCCCTTTAGGAAAGCGGAAATGGACGGAGCCACCTAAACCCACTGTACAAACGCCAGTCCACAGAGTCCCCCAGGCACCTGCACAGACGCCGAGTCCCGCTGGCCCCACCCAGTCCGCGTCGCACTTCAGTGTGATCGCCGGGCGCTTTGCAGGTGGAGTGGTTTGGGAGGAGCCGGTCCGAACGGCAAGCACCCCAACTGATCTAATCCTGGGCTGGAGGTTCGGGGGAGAAGGCCAGGAGGTCACGCCTGACTCACTCCCTAGGCCTCCGCCAGCTCCAGACTGTGCTTGCGGTCGACATGCTAACTTCTCCGAGACTATGCCCGCCGGGGTCCACTTCTCCCGTTCGGAAGCCTGTCTCTTCTCTGCCCGGACGCCTGCGGCTGCAGATTCCACCTCAAGCTCCGTTCCGGGCGGAAAGACCAGACACGCGCTCAAGTGTGGGGTGGATATGTGAAGTCTTGCCGGCCCAAAGGATCTAAGGGGCCAGGTCACCTCAAGAGCAGTGAAGAAGGTGGCGGTTGCCATTCCTATCCGCTCAGCCCTTGGAATCCATGGGCCGAGGGCTCCCGTGCAGAGTTTGCGCGTAAAAAGAAGCACGATATCGTACGGGAATATTGTACACAGCACCCACCTTTCTGCAGGGTCTGCCGGGACCTATCTTCCCCAGTGATCTGTGACTCTTGTGTTCGACATCGGCTCTAATTTGCTGGGCAACCTGAGGCGAGGCCCTTGACCTCCCTAGGCCACAATTCCTCATCTGAGTAGCAAGGAAAACCAAAAAAAGATTGTTGTAAAATGTTGGCTGTGTTTGAGCTGAGAGACTACTTCTCTCAGAGGAATTTCTTCTCTGCTGGGAGGAGGAATCCCTTAAAGGACCCCCTCATCTGGAAAACTATCCGAACAAAAGAAAACAACTAGAAATCCAACTCCGACATGGAATTAATCACCCTAGAGCAACCCTTTGACCGTGTCACTTTGCTGCTCACATGATTTCCAGGACTTCCAAAACCTGTCGTATGGGTCCCAAATTCCCCAGCAGGGGTCCCTGCGACACCTGCCACATCCCCTCTCTCCAAACCCTTGGCCCAGGTCTGATTCTCCTGCCAGTGACCAAGCATATACTTCCGAGTGTATGTTCCTGGGCTCCTAACATCTCACCTCCTCCTCCAGGAAGTCTCCCGTGATCACCTTCAGCCAGACATAAGCCTTCGTTCCACGGCACCTCTGTGTTCCCGGCTGGCCTGGTAAGGAAGCGGCCATCCGCCACCCCCCCCCCCACGCCCCCCAGGACCAGGCCTCTCTCCTCAAAACCACTGCTCCTCCTACGAAGGCAGCACAGCGCCCTCCCCACCACACTACACAACAGTGCTTCTCACGTTTGCCAGTAAAATATCTTCAGTGGCAGGGCACAAAGTTGAAGTCCCCAGGTCCCGTAGGAAAGCAGCGTTGGGCAGCCTTTACTTCCGTCCGCCAGCACAGAGGCTCTTTGTCCCTGTTTTAGCATTAAAATTCACAAACTTTTACATTCCACACAGTCGTTATATATTTGTTTTAATTTTTAATTTTATTTGAGAGAGAGAGAGAGAGAGAGAAAACACGAGTGGGAGAAGGGCAGAGGGAGAGAATCCCAAGCAGGCTCGGAGCTCAGTGAGGAGCCGGACCGTGGGATCACGATCTGAGCCGAAATCAAGAGTCGGACGTTTAACCGACCGAGTCACCCAGATGCCCCTATATATGTATTTTATACAAAAATCACGATTTTCCTATGTCCCAGGCTTCCAGCCCACTTAATACGCCGGGAGGATGTGTCTCTCCACAAAAGAGGTCTGAGGCTGAAATGCCCATTGCAAAGTGCAGGAAACAGAACCGGGCAGACAGTTCCAAGGGAAGGCCAGCTCCCGACCCAGCGGGCTGAGCACCAGGTGAGTGTGCTGAGGGGTCCGGGCTTTACGCTTGTACCTCGTTCCCCGGCAAAGCCCTGGGCAGCTCACAAAACAGCCTCCCAACGTGAACTTCATCTCATTTGGGATCATGACGAAATGGAAGGGCAGCGAGAAATCGGAGATATTGACCTCATTTTATGAAGAGGTTCTGGGCTACTGGGAGCCCCGTAACCAGAAAACTATGGAGGCAGAACTGAAACACCTGCCTAAGTTCCCCAACGTAGGAGCTCCCTGCGACCAGGACAGCCAGTCAACGAGCACCAGCCCAGGCAGGAATTCTGCTTCCTAGACACATGGCCTGGAGACAACTCAGCCGCAGCCAAACGGAGGGCGGGACCCATCTCCTAGTCCCGCACACACACGCACACGCACCCCACCCCCTTGGGCCTGCCTTCAGGAGCCCCTCTCTCACACCCATCCTTGCTGTCATCCACGCCAGCAGACAGAGCCTCCAGCCAGAGCTGGGGGGCCTGGCTCTGGCCACGGGACACCGAATGGACTGGAAAGCAAGTCTGTATCCATTTCCTCTTTCCTCCAGACCTACTTCCCATGTCCAGGCGCGCAGAGGGAGCGGCTCCTGAGGAAAACGGCCTTCCACAGGACATGAGGGCGAGTGTACGTGTGGCTCTCCATCGGAGCTCCGTCCCCGTGGTGAGTGACTCTGGGCGTGGGTGATCACGCAGCACACGGGCCAACTGGGACCCTGGCCCTTCGCGTGCAGGGCTGCAGTCAGCGTGAACCGTCTTGGGAGAGCACGCTGAGCTCTGGGTGCGCTGTGCCGGTGCACGGGGATCGGGGACGCGGGGTCGCCCCCCTGAAGCTCCACGGCCAAAGCCGCCCCCCCCCACCCCGCCGTGGAGAGGGCTCCAGACGAATCCCCTCACACGTGAGACAGCCGCCCACTGGGAAACCACTCTAAGACTCTCTTCATCTTCAAAACAGGGGAAATCACTGGATCCAACCATCCTTCCTTGGGCTATGGAGGCGGAGAACACACCTGAAAATGTGTTTCTAAAGGTGATCAAGTCCTGGCCCCAAGCCAGAGGAAGGAAACTTAAATCAACATCCATAAATGCCGCAACCCCTGCGAAGTACACAGGCCATTTCAGTACAGAAGGGGAAGGGCCAAGACGATGTCGGTGGGGATGCTGCAGGGAGAGGAGGCCCCGCTCTGCCCGGGGAGGTAGTCCAGGGGGCAGAATGCTGTCACTCCTGTAGGTGTCCGGTGAGCCCGCCCTGACTCAGGGGCCCCCACGGGCCAGGCACACGAATGGGATATGAAAATGCGCGAGGCAGGTCTTTGGCCCTTAGAGACGGTGCACTCAGCCCCTGACCAGGCGGGCACTCAGGCTCAGTGTTGCCAGGGTCGCCCACTCTCAAGAGAAGTCGGAAGGCTGGATGTATATGTAAAATTTCCCACTGTTTAGAGGTTGGCAACTAGTTCCGTTAGAATAGCCACCTCATCTGAGCAACTCTTCATGGACCACACCACGCTGTCTGCATGTGCTGTGGCTGCAGGAAAGCGGCCCCTCCGGGCACTGGGATCCCTGGAGGGAGCCACCAGCTCGAGCCCTGGGGCCAGGAAGCCAGGGTGTGACGGACAGAGTCAGCTGGTAGGCCAGACGGTTCTGAAGCTGCGGTGGAGAGTTCTAGCTTAACGTGACCCTGAACGGCTCCTCCTCGTCCCCGCCAGGGCCCGCCTGTCTCCAACCGGCATCAGCTGCACAGGATGACCTACGGGTTTTGCTGCCAGAGCACGGTGGCTCCTGGCTGGGGGCAGAGCAGCTCCTCCAGCTGTCCCCGAGCCGGGCTGCGGGACCTGTGAGCAGGACTGGGGCAGGACTGGACACCACGCGCCCCTGTCTGCACAGCCCAGGGCAGCCGGGCCCGGCCAGCTCTCCGACTTTGGGGAATTCATCCTCCCTTCCCTGCCAGATGGGTCTCCTTTCCGGCTCTGCGTCCCCGGCCATTCCCAGAGACACAGTCGGCTTCAGTCAGTGGCTATTGGTGGATCGATCGGGTTTGTGTCCCTTCTGCTCCAAAGGCAGCCGGGAAAGCCCCCGCACATCTCTCTGAAGGGGAAATAGGATGAAGGTAGAGGGATTTGTAAATGTCCTAAATGCTGCTCTTCTGGGACTGGAAGGGGCCTTGAAGTGCACCCCAACCTGTGCTTCCACCCAGGGGTCCAATGAAAACATGCAGAGAAGTGAGAAGACACCCAGACCCCCAGCCTCCAGGGAAAGGCCGGCCTCCTCCCTGAGTGGAGGGGTCTCTGCTCTAGCACAGGACAAGTTGCACACAACAACCCCCCTCCCCTCGCTTAACAGAAATAGTTCCCTCTTTTTGAAATGTGGGATTAAAAAAGCCATTTCTCAATTAGAAAACAGACTTGCCGGCAGAGGCTCAGGCCGCTCTTGCAAAGGCTTTGTTGATTTCCTCCCAAACATTCCCAAGTGCTGGTGTAAATAATGAATGCTAAGCTAAATGTTGCAAAAATAAGTGATCTGGGTCCACTTGCCTTCCTCCAGCCTTTCGGAATCTGCAGACGTTAGGCTTTCCCCTGAAGCCTGTCCTGGAAGCTTTTTTTAACAGATTCTGCTCAAGACACTTCAGAACTGTCATCCCCCAAAAAAAGACTTTTTGTACCGATTTCCTTCTCATATAACCACTTGAGGTAATGATGTTAGTATGATAAAAGCCTTGCCGTTTTCCGTTAAATTGTATGGCTCTCAAATGAAATCAAAATCAGAACTTTAGATAAAAAATCCATTTCAAAACATAGGCATCACAAAATGGAAGCTACTGAGGGTTCTCCGGGAGGCGGGAGGAGGGTGGGGGATGGGTGACATAGGTGGAGGGGATTAAGAGGTACAGACTTCCACTTAGAAACTAAGTGAGTCTGGGGTGCCTGGTGGCTCAGTCAGTTGAGCGTCTGACTTCAGCTCAGGTCACGATCTCGCGGTCCGTGAGTTCGAGCCCCGCATCGGGCTCTGTGCTGATGGCTCAGAGCCTGGAGCCTGCTTCGGATTCTGTGTCTCCCTCTCTCTCTGCCCCTCCCCTGCTCATGCTCTCTCTCTCTCTCTCTCTCTCTCTCGCTCTCAAAAATAAATAAACATTACAAAATTTAAAAAAAGAAAAGAAGTAAGTCATGGCGATGAAAAGTACAGCATAGGGAATGTAGTCAATAGTATTGTCGTAACGTTGTATGGTAACAGATGGTGATGCCACTCGCGGTAATGAGCACTGAGTAATGTATAGAATTGTCAAATCACCATGCTCTACACCTGCAACTAATACAACATTGTGTGTCAACTATACTCCAGTAGTAAAGACCTCCAAAATGAAAAAAAAAAAAAAAAAGACAAAGATTTGAATTGTCACCTCACAAAAGGAGAGAGAGAGAGAGAGAAATAAAGGGAGAGAGAAGGGGCGCCTGGGTGGCGCAGTCGGTTAAGCATCCGACTTCAGCCAGGTCACGATCTCGCGGTCCGTGAGTTCGAGCCCCGCGTCAGGCTCTGGGCTGATGGCTCGGAGCCTGGAGCCTGTTTCGGATTCTGTGTCTCCCTCTCTCTCTTGCCCCTCCCCCGTTCATGCTCTGTCTCTCTCTGTCCCAAAAAAAATTAAAAAAAAAAAAAAAGTTGAAAAAAAAAAAAGGGAGAGAGAAAAGCAAGCCTCCAGCGTTGGCTGCGTGAACAGACCTGGGAACACCACTCAACGGCTCTCGGCTCCAGTTTTCTTCAGGCAAAAAGGGATGGGAACACTTGTCCTTGTGACCGTCCAGAGAGCTACGCTTGCAGCAGGCACACTCTTCTGGCTGCAGACTGAACTCTAATAAAGTCCTCGTCCACACCTACCTCCCAGGAGACCTCATTGGGTGACGGACGTGGCAATGACCTGTGACCTCTGGGCCGCCAGCGCAAGAGGAGGGGATGACCATTGTCCCGGAGCAGGTGGCCCAGAGCACCCACACCTGTGAAGCCCGGCGAGCGGCCGTGGGACAGCAGGCAGAGAAGAGGCCGGAGGAAGACGGGTTCCGTCCACACCTGGTGTGCCGCTCGCACACGTAACTTCTCTGCCCCAAGTCCATCTGCCTGTGAGGCGGGCCCGGCGATCATTGCCTCACACGGTAGATGCCGGTGGGGCTGCGCTAAGGGTGCAAATCCGACTACCCAGCCCCCTGCCCTGCGGTGCCTCCCGTCCAAATACCCAGCGGCCTAGGCGTTAGCTCCTTCCCCGCGCTCTCAGGGGCGGCCCCCCACACCCCCTGCTCACCCTGAGCGGGGGCACCTCTGGGGTCAGACCGTCAGGCGGGATGGCGTGGATGAGGCGCCTAGAGCCTGCCCTCAGTGGCCCGCCCTGCGTCCCTGCCTCGAACCTTCTCAGCCTCCGTCCTCCGGTTCTCTGTTCACAGACCACCTCCCTTCCCTGTTCAGGAACGGGCTCAGCCTCCAGAAGCCTCAGTAACCTTGTGTGAAAAGTAAAAATAAACAACAGATTCAAGATAACAGCTTCAGGCAGCAGGATCGGGACAGAGGCACGGCCTTCACTGTCTGGAGGTCTCTCCTGGCTCCCGGGAGGGCTGAGCGATGCACCCGGGGCCACAGGGTTGGCCAGCGGCAGCCAGCCGGGATTTGAGCCTAGGTAGCCTGGCCCTAGGCCCGGTCCCCCTCTCAGAGGAGTGGAAGGTGGCCTGGAGCGGGGGCTAGAACCCCACTCTCCCCTGCACCAGTGTAAGCACTAGCCGGGGGCTCTAGGACACAGCCGGCCAGCAGCCCGGCCTGCGCACCGGCCCCAGCCCCTGGCCTGCCCGCAGCTCTGCGGCAGGGACAGGAGTTGCGCCCAGGCCCCCGCCGCGTCCAGCCCGAGGGCGCGCAGGGTGGCGCTGACGCCAGTCCCGCAGGACCTGCTTTCCCAGTCCCTGTATATAGGTCACCCTTCAGATCCTGGTGTGATGGCTCACCTCTCTCCTCCGTCACAGCCTGATAAAGAACCCGGGCCATTAAGAAATGGAACAAATTACTAAATGGGAGGCACAAGAGAAACCCGGGATTAAATTAGTTCGTTATTCATAAATCATACATGACTCTTCCTCTCACTGATCCTTGTCTGTATCCCTGTCTGCTGGGCCTGAACCGGTGAGAGCCTCCAGCTGGCAGGAGGGCAGGGCAGGCCTGGAGGCCGCATTCGCCCTAGTGGGGACCGCGGGGGTGGCGGCCACCCTCGGGCGGGGCACCAGAGCAGGACTGTCGCAGGCCTCTGAAAGGCGGGCGGTAGGGGGCGGTAGGGGCGTCGCTGCAGGGCCGGCTGCGCCTGGGCGTGCTTCTGCCCCCGGAGGTGGCTGGGGAGGGCTGAGGGCAATGCGGGTGTCACCTCTGTGCGCCACGTCACCCCTCTCCAAGGTATGTGTCAGCCTGGCACACGACCTGTCTTTGAGGGACGTCTCGGCCCCCGACGGGCGCGTCCGAGGACCGAGGGTCCCTGGGTGCCCCCTGTCCCCGGCCGGGGTCTCTCTCCAGAGGCCTGTCCTGCCTGGGACGGAGCCGGGAAGCAGAGACACCGGCGCACCCAGAGCCACGGACGCCAGGGCGTCGGTCGCGAGTCTGGGAGGAGATCCCGGCCCCGGCTGCAGCCCCCGCCGCCGCCTTCGGGTCCGCCCGACGAGGAAGGAGCCGAGGCCGAGGCAGGGGGGAGGGGGGAGAGGGAGGCTCGGAGGCGGAGCCCGAGGAGGCCGGATCGGCCGGAGGGAGTGAACCCTCCCGGGAGGAGCGTGTTAACGGCCGAGAGCGAGAGGTGCCTCCCCCTGCTGGCCGGAGCTGGGAAAGACACCGCAACAAACGGAGCCCGGGCCAGGTGTCCTGCGCAGCGCTTTCGGCAGACATCTGCTTGTTGCTTCCAGCTTCGCCCCAGCTGCAACACTATTTTGATATTGCCTGACTCCTATACTGCGGGCCAGGGATTCCCCCACAAACAGCAGTATTGTTCTGGAACTATGTGCGTGAGGGTGTTTTCCTAAGCCGAGCCTTGCCGTGGCGGTGCAAATCGCCTGGCCGTCTCTTCTGTGCTCCAAAGGGCCGGCTGCATTTCAGAACTGAGAGCGGGCCGGAGCCGTGGGTGAAAGGCACATCAAACCGTCAGCAGTGCGCCGAGTCCCTGCCGGCAAGAAGTGGGCACAGGTTCTTGCATAAAAGCAGTCAGTGTCCCACTTTGAGGGCCTGCCACGTGCCGGCTGCACCCTGCTGTCTGAATCCTGCAGTGACCCTGTACTCACTGTACAGATGAGGAAACTGAGGCTCAGTAGGCAACTTGTCTGAGCAAGAGGCCGAGCCATGATTTCAACCCAGCTCTGAAGCAGTTCAACCCGCGCTCTATTCACATCATCGTGTGACCTCTGAAGGCTGGGCCCATTAGGGACACCCGTGTGCTCGTGTCTCACTGCAGCCCAGGCAGGCGTCTGAGGCACCCTCTTGGTCTTGCCACACCGTCCTGGCTACACTGACGTTCCACTGGGCAGAAGGTCAGACTTTTCCCCATCCTCAGTACCCCAATTCATCCTGCCCCTTTGATTCTCGGATTTGGTCACCTCCCACCCCTGCCTCTTGCTTCACCGTTCCCCGGGCGAACTTCCAGTCTTAGCCACAAGGGCACCGTTCCCACTGAAGCCAGAGGTCAGAGCCTTCCGCCTGCAGTGTCACCCAGCTACCCCGTAGCCAGCTCACAGGACCCGGCTGCCACCGACACGCACACTGCCCTGGCCCATCACTGCAGCGCACCGGGACCCCACGAGCCATCTGACTCAACACTGATTTTCACAGCTTTGCAAATAGTTGCCTCAGTTCCCATCCTCTGAATGCATTATAAAGTTAAAGGGAGAGAAAGGAGTCTTTTTAAAATCCCCCAGCTATCTTAATTAACATGCAGAATGCTTTTCTAGCAGTGCACAGGCTGTGATAAAACGGGAAGCTTCTTAACACAACATATATTTAATCTGTGGCATTCACTTCCACATGAAATTCAATCAGATATTTTAAGGGAGTTACCAGGGCTCTCGTATCGAACTGTGAATAAATGCAGGTGTGATAAATACACTCAGGCTACTGAGATGCTTTATCAAATGATAAAGGTGTAGAGTGTGGGGGTGGGTTGAAGGACAAACCTTAATTCTAATTCTGTGCACTGTCAAAGAGGGTCAGGGAATTTATTGGACAACGCTTGGGCTATCTAATGACCCAGTGCCTCTGAAAAATCAATTAAACTTGCTCATGTGTTCTGTTTTTCTGAAAATTAATTCAGGCCTGCTATGTGTCAGGCACAAGGGAGGCGGTGACTGATGAATGATGTGGTTCAGATCTCCGCCCCTGCCCCCCACTCACATTCTAATGGGACAATAAGCAGGCACACAAATGGAATCGTGCTGCTTTACAAGCTCCTGGGGAACATCTCAGGTGGAATCTGAAACTGGCCTCCATACTCAGAGGGCAGGGAAGACTGAGGAGAGAGGCCGGCCACTCAAGGTTTGTGGGTGGCAGGTTTTGTCAGCAGAGGAACTTACATGTGAGGCTCGTCTCGAGCGGCACCAAGAGGAGTATATCGCGGACCCGCACGCCACGTCTTAAAGGCTGGTACAGAGGAGTGAACTGATTCAGTCACGTACACCATCCCGATGGTCTCCACGGCACATCACTGTCCCTGGAGCAGCCTCTGGGAACAGGAAGGCAAGTGGAGCCCACGCTCCAAGGACAGGAGAGGGGGTGAGGAGCCTCAGATCAACCAGTTTCAGCTCACAGGCCAATTGGTGGTCGCGCTTTCTTTCTCGATGACCTCCCCTCTAACAGAGCAGAGATTAACAGTTGGGTTGAAATACGGAGTAAATGAGAGGGAGTTCAGATAAGGCATCCGCCAGGAGTTGAAACTCGAGATGAGACGTGAAGCATGACAAAGGGCCCACCACTGGAAGAGGGAACAGCCTCTTCAACGTCCCTGAGCCTAGAGGCCCTGGGTGTGGGAGAGGGGGGACAGAAAGGGCACGGGCGGAACTGGGACCCGTGAAAACGGCAAGCACTGAGGACCCGCATTTGGTTGCAGAGTTAGGCCTTCCAACTTATGCTTTCCCCCAGCCCCACCCCAACTAACGTTTCCATCTGCTACAGATCCACAGGGAAAGGATGACTGGTCTGGCTGCTCTGTGAGGAGATAGCTCACCAGGGGGGAGAAATTGAGCAGCATCTCACATCACACACAAATGGGAACACCCGACAGATCCAAGGGCTCGCTCAGTGTGAAAGCCGGCAGAAATAAGGAGTCGATCCCAAGGAACGGAGCAGAATATCTTTGTCTTGTTGGGATGAGAAAGGATGCTTTAATCCAAGGAACACAAACTTCAGATAACGATTGGATGAATTTCGCTACATCAGAGTTGAGGATTTTGTTCAAAAAAAAAAAAGAACACTTTAGACAAAGCTAACAGCGGGGTGAAGACTTGGAGAAGATTTGCATTGTCTAAAACCAAGTGACTAATATTAGAATAAGGGTTGGTAAAGCCCACAGGGCCAAAGGCAGCTGGCTGCCTGTTTTTGTAAATAAAGTTTTGTTGAAACACAGCCACACCCGTTTGTTTATGTGGCTGCTTTTGTGCTGCAACACCAGAGTTGAGCAGTTGTGATAGACCGTACAGCCCTCAGAGTCTGAAAGCTAGTAGCTAGCCCTTTATAGAAAACATTTGTTGACCTCTGATCTGGAACGTGTAGGAAATGGCAGGCAATACACAAGAAAGTTTGCAAACCTATGAATAGATAGTTCATCAGGGAAGAAAGGGACTGGCTAATTATATATGATATAGTGAGTAATCTCACCAGAATTCAGAACAGCACATATTAAAACAATATGGAGATTCTCTCACAGATAAGTAGTCAAGTGCTTGTGATGATGGGAAAAAATGAGAGAAAAAAAGATGAGAACCCACAAGCCATTAGGTTAGAGCATAAACTCACATAACCATTCTGCAGAGTCTCCTGACTGTATTGGTGCAGCAATATGAAATTGCTGATACTGAACCTGAGAAATCCCCAGGAAAGCCACCTGTGCCCAACCCTATCCCAGTCAATAGGACAATAATGCCATGTATGAACATTGTTGACTGCCCACCCTTCATGAGGCTCTCCTGTCCCTCACTTCCTAGAAATGAGAGATGGCGTTGTTCGTGTATTCCTGGCGTTGTTTGTGTATTCCTCTTCTATAAACAGCTCAAGTGGTTGGGATGGGAAGCAGACCCCGTCCCTCCCCGGGCCCAAGGCTGGGCCAGATTGGTTAAGAAATGGGCACAGGGCCAAATTTATGGTATTGAGATTCAAAGCAAGGTTTGTCAGCAGATTTGGGGGGAGTTTTTCCTTACTCTGCTGAATTAGCTTCCAGAATCAGTTCTGTATCTCTCTCTTCCCTCAAGTGTGAGCTGTAGACACAATGGCGGGAGTATTCAGGGTCTTACATCTGCACAGAAGATACATGGAAGAGAGTAAAACAAAAAGAATCCCAGAAATTAGAGCTGGGATTTATTTTTTTTTTTATGTTCATTTTGTTATTTTTGAGAAAGACAGAGAGGGACAGAGTGGGAGTGGGAGAAGGGCAGAGAGAGAGGGAGACACAGAATCTGAAGCAGGTTCCAGGCTCCAAGTTATCAGCACAAAGCCTGATGTGGGGCTCAAACTCACAAACTGCGAGATCGTGACCTGAGCCGATGTTGGTCGCTTAACCGACTGAGCCACCCAGGAGCCCCAAGAGCTGGGATTTAAACTACCTTAACCCTAAAGCCTGCCCATCTTCTGGGCCTCCAGATGAGCAACAGAGAAATCGTTTAAGCTGGCTTGTGTTGGATTTTCTTACTTGAGCTTAGGGCGCCCTAACCAATAGAAGCTGTTGGAAAGCTGTAAGATTTGAGAAACCAGGGAATCTATGCCTCAGTCCTAAGCTTCAAAGAAGCCAGTCCCCACCACACACACTATCACACTAGCCTGGTGAGGAAGATGCAGAGGAGAAATGGCTGAAATGTGTGCAGCGAGGACTCCTAGCCTGAGAGTTCCCTGCATCGCCCGCACTCCTGGGCCAGAGCAGTGTCTCAGGTCAGGTCACCAGAGGCAGAGACGAAGATGGGAATTCTTATAGAGGTCACATATCCAGGGCACACCCTAGGAGAAACCCGTAAGAAAGTGAGGGGAGTAAGATAGGGCAGAAGAAAGAGCAAAGTCAGGATGTGGTCCCACGTGGAGTCCAACTGCATCCTGGTCCCACAGGGAGTTCTGCAGTATGAATTATACCACAGAATTGGGCCATGTTGGTATAATACAAAAATATATATTTGATCTCTGTCCCTGTTCCTGGAGGAGAGCTTCTCGCCCCCTTGCGGTCCCCAGAATGAGAGGAGTGTCTTTTTGGATACCAGTGAGATGACCGTGACTCTGGGGCCCCTAGATAGCTTCCAGATGGGGCTGGTGGCCAGAAAAACCAAGCTGTGATTAGAGGGTGGGAGCCCCCACCCCCTGATCTCCAGGGGTGAGAAAGAAGCTGGAGAGGAAGTTCAATCACCAGAGGTCAATTACGTAATCAATCACTTAATAAAGCCTCCATAAAAACTCCTCAGTGGTGGGGCGGAGAGCTTCCAGGCTGGTGAACACATCAAAGTCCTGGAAGGGTGATGGCCTGGAAAGGCCATGGCAACGCCACACCCCTTAACTGCCCTCCTCCTCCTCATTCCCTGCCCCGGGTATGTCTTCTGTTCGACTGTTCCTGAGTTGTGCCTTTCATAATAAATCAGTAATAGTAAGTGAAGCACTCTCCTAAGTTCTGGAATGACTATTCCAGCGAATGATTGAATTCGAGAGGGGGGTTGTGGGAGCCCCTAAATTTGTAAGAGGCCGGGCGGAAGCAAGGACGGTCTGGGCAATCTGTCTGCGGTTGGCATCCAAAGCAAGGGCAATCCTGTGGAACCGAACTCTTAAGGCCTGTGGAGTTGGATGTTAACTCTGGGCGGTTAGTGTCGGAGTTGAACCGAATTGTCGGACGCCCGGTTGGCGGAGGGGAGTTGCAGAATCGGTGCTGGGAAAGGCACACCGCAGTTGGTGACGGGGAAAGAACATCACACCACCTTAAGGCAGAGGGTGGTCTTTTGCACGCTGGCATCAGTCCAGGCTGTGGGCTGCCGTGGGGAGGAAGACCTAACGCGGCTGAGGTGTGGGCCACTCCCGAGGAAGGCAGCTATGAACTCTTAGCTTGCGATGCTCAAGCACCAGGGGGACCAGTCCCCAGAGAAAGGGTCCTGGGTGGGGGACCAACGGCACCCAGTATGGGCAGGGCAGTCAAATATTTCTATTCCCTCTGAGAAGGCACTGAAGGCCGTGACAAGAGGAACCTGTGGCAAAGACTTGTGGCCAAAACAAGCAACACAGAGCAGTCGACCAGAAGAGGACCGTAGGCCGCGGACAGACAAGGACGTCCCGGCAGATGCCAGTGTGACGGAAGGTCAGCGTGCATTGTCACATCGGGAGGCTGTCGTCCCAGGGGCACCGGTGTGGACAGATGACAATAAGGAGCCGCACGCCTCCCGCCCCTAGCACCACCAAGGCCCGGACACCGCACAGCATCACCCCTGCACTCTACCCAGGAACCGGAGGAAAGAGAAGAAGCCCCACGTTGACTAACACGAAGCTTTTCACCGCCAGGCAGAACGGGCCTCCGGGCCAGAAATGGGAAACAGTGAGAGAAAAAATTAGACCCGTGTGCTCACTCGCTGATCTGCAATCACCACATGTGCTCCCGCTAAAACATAAAAGAATGTCATTAACAGGAAAACACTCTCGGCGACTTCATTAATCATGGTCATTTTCACACTTCCGTGGTCAGCTACAAGCCTGGTAGCTTAGGCTGAGGCCTCCCTACTCAATTATAGTGTTTCGCAATTAACTGCTCATCCCCTGCCCTGGGCCTGCCCCGGCTTTCAGTAAAAGATAAAGTGCTTGAATTTCACAAGTGTTCTTGGTAGGAAAGCCCCCCTCACTTGGGCAGAGGACCGTGTTCGGTGTTGCTAGGACAATCATTTGCTGCTGAGTGAACAGGCCTTTTTCAGTGACGTTACTAATGGCTTGGCCTTGTCTCTGAACCCCAAGGTGATTAAGGGCATTGATGATTTCCCAGTCCCTCACAGGGCAGTTGGATGATCCCAGAAAACTGCCTCCTTTAGCCTCAGTTGGCTTATCTGTGCAATGGGGGTAATAATAGAAACTTCCTCAAAAACTTAAATGGCACCATGCCCGCGAAGTGGTCAGGAAAGGGCCTGCCGTGTAGCACTTGATTAATACTACGTATTAATATAATATACATTAAATCTTTTAAAGACTTTTATTGATGCCCCCATACAGAAAAGTGCACATACCGTACAGGTACAGCTCCGTGAGTTTCCCCGAACGATGCGCCCATGCAAGCAGCACCCAGATCCCAAGGGGGAACACGGTCAGGGCCCCAGAAGCCCCTTCCTGTGGCCTCGCCCACAATGGCAACTGCTCTCCTGCCTTCTAATAGCAGACTGTGCATGCTCCATTTTGCATTTATGCAAACGGACCCATACTGTGTGCCCGGCTTCGGTCGCTCAACACTAAGCCTGTGCCATTCATTCATGCTGCGTATAATTGTGCTCCACTCACGTTCACCGTTTTGTACTGTTCCACTGTGTGAACATACCTTCATTCGTTCATCCACTCGTTCTTTGGTGTTACGGGCCTCGAGGTGGTTTTAAGTTCAAGGTGATTATGAGTAAAGCTGCTCTGAATATTCTTACCTGGTCTTTTTTTATTTAAACTTTTTATTCTGAGACCATTGTAAATACATATACGGTTGTAAGAAACAATACAGGTAGAGCTGGTGTGCCTTTTACCCAGGTCCCCTCAATGATAACATGTTGCAAAACTATTAGTACCATATCATGGCCGAGATACTGGCATTGATAGAATCCACCACAGATTTGCTCAGATTTCCTGTTTCCCCATACTCGTGTGTGTGTGTGTGTGTGTGTGTGTGTGTGTGTGTGTGTGTTGAGGTCTGTATGTTTTTATCACGAGTGTAGGTATATTCACCACCAGTCAAGATGCTGAACAGTCAGTTCCATGACTAACAGTCAGTAAGGATCACATGAGTGAACTTGAAAGTGAATGACAGGCCAATTGCAATTTGGGGAGAAACCTGCAGTCAGAACCACCCAGCTAAGCCACTCTGGATTCCTGGCCCTCAGAAACTGTGACAGATATTTCGTTGTTTTAACCTGCAAAGTACTGAGGTAATTTGTTATACAGAAATAGATAATTAATACAAAAGCTTATATCAGACACTATTTAAAAACGTAAGTCTCTGAGTCTCCCCCCAGACCCAGAACCTGCCTTATATAAACTCCCCCAGGCAATTCTGATGAGCATTCTTTTTTTTTAAACTTATTTATTTATTTTGAAAGAGAGAGAGAGAGCGGGGGAGGGGCCGAGAGAGAGAGAGAGAGAATCCCAAGGAGGCTCCACGCTGTCAGCACAGAGCTCAGCTTGGGGCCCGATCCCACGAACCATGAGATCGTGACCTGAGCCAAAATCAAGAATCAGACGCTTAACCAACTGAGCCACCCAGGCGCCCCAATCCTGATGAGCGTTCTTTATTTGAATCCCATCTCTGCCATTATCTTCAGGCAATTTACTTTCCTACCCTTGATTCCATGCCTTAAAAATGGGCATAATCATGTCTGCTTATGAGAGTTTCTGTTTCGTTATTTTGTTTTGTGTTGTGTTTTGTTCAATCCTTGGTTTAGGGGTGAAATACGTACAGCACGGCAGTGGGCACTACAGGTGCCCTGCCCATGTCCCCTCGCTCTTTCAGCATATGTCTGGTGGGGCGGGGAGACTGCAAACACCTCACTGCCTTGCCTGAGACCTTGCCCTTGCTGCCTTAGCGGGGAGCCTGAAGTGCTGGGGATTTAACACCCTCCCCACCCCCACAACCAATGGCTGACAGGAATTGTATAAACACCTCAGTTCCCTTGCCTTCTGGGTAGAATGACTGAGCAGCAAGTTCCACATTACTCCCAGAAGTGAAGTTCACCTCACCTGGGGGGCTCCTTGCTAGAGAACTCACCCTTTACTGGCCCTCCCCCACTCCCCTGCAGGCATGGTCTTCTCTGCCCAAATTAACCACTTACACCAACACCCTTGGCTCAGGGTCTGCTCCAGGCAAGCACCTCGCCCAGGGTTGGAACAGTATGTGCTCAGCTAATGTTTTCGACTATATATCAAATACTTCATGTCTAGTTAATTAAGGATGCAGGAGAGAATTGATAGGCTAATGATGAACTGTGAGAAAGTATATGCAGGATTGAAAAATCCAAGTATAACTATCCAGACTCTCAAATACACAAAGTCTTCTACAAATCAACAACAAGCACAATTTCCAGAGGAAATCAAGAGGGGCGTCCTGCTCTTGATTTTGGCTTGGGTCATGATCTCGTGGTCTGTGGGTTCGAGCCCCACATCGGGCTCCACGCTGACAGTGGGGAGCTGTTTGGAATTCTTCCCCTGTCCCTCTTTCTCTGCTCCTCTCCCTCTCAAAATAAATGAATAAACTTTTTGAAAAAGAGGAAATAAATAGAAAATGGTGATCAGGATTGGGCAATGCACAGGAGGGGAGGCCAAATGGCCAACGAGTATGTGAAGAGAAACTCCAGATCAGCAGTGATCAGAAGAATTCAAATTCAGGCCACATGTCCTCTTACATCCACCAAGGGGGCAAGTATTTGACAGGTGGGGATGTGGGACCCCTACCGTGCTGGGAGGTAGATGCTGGAGCCACCACTGTGGACAGCTTTCAGGCAGCATTCAGCAAAATTCAGAATCCACTGTCTCCACCTGCCCACACACACAATCCACCCCTGGTCCCATAAATCCCATGGAAATTCTCACAAAACACCGGGTGGTTTACTGTAGTGTTTTTATGTTGGGGAGCTGGAGGCAGGCTGGTGTCTTTCGCTAGGGAAATAAGTAAACTGTGACAATGCATACTTTAGAATAACATTCAGCACTCAGAAGCAAAACAGACATCTGCAGAGCAACACGCAGAGCGAGAAAAGTCGAACCAGGATGAGATTTATAGCAAAATTCCATTATGTAAATTAAGAACCGATGCAAGGCAGTCCTGCATATTTCACGAGGCTATATACATATGCAAGGACGTATACCAAACACATTTAATGGCTAAGGGTGGCTAAGGGTGGGGTGGGATGGAAAGCAGCAACCAGAAGTTTAAAAAGGACCCTCATGAGAAGAGCAAAATTTTAAACCATAACATGATAACACAGGAGAAGATCCTTATGACCACGGAGTAAGAAAAAATTTCTTATGCAAAGCATAAACCGTAACGAAAAAGACTGCTAAATCTGGCAATATTCGAATTTAAAGCCTTTCGTGCAACACACTCCATGTAAGAAATGAAAAGATAAACCACAGACTGAGAGAAGATAATTGGAACGCAGGAGACTGAAAATGGATTGGTATAAAGATTATACAAACTCCTCCAAATAATGGCCAATATTTATTGCATGCTATTGAATGCTTACAAAGTGCCAGGCACTGTACTGCTCAAGGCACTTCACATGGGTGGATTAAATATAAAGCAATTAGGAAGATACACACTGGCAAAGGCAATTCAGAACCAAGGCACATTGCACAAGCAGTTCTTGGGTTATTTTGTGTGACATTATGCGAATATTACAACCCACAGAAATTGTGTTCCCTCCTTGCTTGGCATCTCAAAATCCTGCCCCAGCTCTCAGGAGGTAATGTGGCTGAGTAAAAGCTCTGTCGGCCACGGGGAGCCAAGATCTCAACCCAAGATCCTGACCCACTCTGACCTTCTGTCTCCCCTTTGGTAGGATGATAATATCTCCCAGTGTGGTTTGAAGGGCCTAGCCCAGGATTTAACGCACAGTAAACACCCAATAAATGGTTGTTCTTTTTCTGAAGCAAAATGACAATAACTCGCATGTAGTAAGGACCTGGCCCCAAGCTTTCCGTGTGCATAGTCTCAATTAATGTCCACAGCAGGTTTCTCAAGTTAATTGCTGTTATTATTCTCATTTTGCAGATGAGGAAATTGAGTCTTGGGAGGTTAGGAGACCGTCTGGGTAATGCAGTGAGATCAGTCAGGCCCACATTCTGAACTGCCATATGGCGCCTTCTATCATTAACACATAAGCTTACCAAGTCCAACTTTCAATCCAAAAAAGTATCTGGAACTATAGAAATCTTCTGTTGATGAAGCTGAATACGTTTCCAAATAACGCAGGGCAGGGAGAGGGATGTAGACGTTAAATTGTGCATTCTGACCCAGTAGGTCTGGGGGAACCCGAGAGCGTGCTTTTCTATCAAGGTCCCAGGTCGTCTGAGCCTATGGGTCCTCACATCTCACTGGGTGATTCTGGTTCTAGTGGTCACTAAGCCACTTTTTCCACACCCAAGTGGGCTCATCTTGTTATATACACTAATCCTAAAGTTGTGTGTTTGAACTTAGGGACAACAGGGGCTCTACAAGCTTTAGAAGACGGCATATGTCCTCACACGCACAACAGACGCCAAAGTTCACAGCAAATTGTGGATTAAATTCCTCCGCGCCTCTGTGGTTCACTGTTTTAATATAAGATTGCTGGGATGACTCAGGCACTGACTGTTCTGGGCCTCGGTCAGGTGACAGCTGATTTACAGGAAGAATGCTGTGTCTTGAGAGAGTCACCTGGTTTGTTCATCGGCGATGTAGCTCCTGCTATGAGCCAGACCCTGGACACTCACAACGGGGAAGGCCAGGATGAATGCACCTTGTGGCCGGGAGCTTGGAGTGTTTCTGGAAATGCCTTTGGTGGACCAGGTGGACGAAGCTGGGAAGATCAGGCTGCCCAGGGGTTTGCCCTAGAGCCAAAGTCAGGGGTCACCAGCAGAAGCCCTCTCCCAGGGCAGGGAGGGGAAGTTTATGGGCGGGAAGGAGCCGCCAGGGGAAAACAACAGTGGAAGCACCAGGGCCAGGGAGGAACAGGTGCTGAAGAGCCAGCTGGCCCTCTCATCCCCTCCTCCTTCCTGCCGGGCTGGTTCACCTTGCCCTGGCCCTATAATGGGGCCACACCAGCCTGACTACATGCCAGCCGCCAGTGACAAAGTCTGTGTCTCTTGGCTCCAATTCCTGAGAGGTAAGAGCTGATTGATTCATTTTGTTCCGTGGGCGGATGGTTTCTTTAGAACTGGCCAAGGCAGTCCAGAGCAGGAAACCTGCCCACGGCGGTCCACCCCTTTGCCTGCCAGTTTCACAGCCCATTTTCCGAAGCAACACTTCTAAAGGATCTTCCATTTACCACGATCTAAAGGCACAAATGCACAAACACGTACATCCTTGCCACTTGCCAATGAGGGACACCCAAAGTCACAGCCAACTGAGTACAGCTGGGGGTGATACCGCTCCCCACTGTTCTCAGAGTCCAGCATTTCCAGTAATATCTTCACTCTCTGGGCCCCCAAACAGTCAAGCCCAGTGTTACCTCCCCACAGTTGTATAACCTAAGGATTCCGGCAGTAGATTTCCCTTTCGCTAATATGCCTTACACACAGTAATGAAATACAGACAGAGCAAGTTCAAAAACACTTCCCATTTGGAAAGGGGTGGAGCAGATCCGTCTCAAGGACAGCACCTTACATTGTCCCTCAGTCCACAGCAAATTTCATCATGTCATACAATGGCACACAGCAGCACAGGCCCTCCTCATCCAGTTGCCGCCGAAAGGCAAGATTCTTGTGAACAACCAGGAACGCGATAGGCCCAGAGAGTCCCACGAGCGTCACTTGTTGACTGGCCTCCGTGGCGCGGGAGTGAGGTCTTTGGTCAGCAAACCTGGCTTCCAGGTGGGCAGGGACCATATCCTTGTCATTATATTCCTCACAGTGCTTACTAAGACAGGCTCTCTGCCCACACGAGCTTTGGTTCGTTGTAAAACTATCTTTCAGGGTTGAGACGGTGCAGAATCTCAATGCTTGGTGTTCAGGATGGAGAGGAGAAGAAAGGAGAATGGCTGGGGTGTGAGCCGGTGGCTGTTGGCGGGCAGACAGACGCCTGGACTGATGAAGTGTCAAGGAAGGAGCCTGGTGTGGGACGGATAGCAGGTGGCGGCCTCGAGCTGCTTTTGCACTCCGAGGGGCCAAGTGAGGCAGAAGCAACGAGGCTTCGTTCTGCTCTTTATACCCATGTCCTTGGTCCCGTCCACTTCAGAGCCCGCAGATGGCTGCCTCTCCCACCCAGCTCAGGTAGGTTGATAACGGCTGCCGGGCAGGAGCCCGGCCAGGGCGAGGGTACGGAGGCAAGCTGCTGACTCAAGGGAGGGGTACTCACTAGGCCACGGGCCTAGAATTTAAGTTTGTGCCACTGTTCAGCATAATCCTAATATTTTTCACCGAGTGTTTCCCGCATCCGAGCAACGGCCTATGTGCTTTTCAGGTATGTGCCATCTCATGTCATCTTATGCCAACCCTGTGAAGAACACACAGCGGTAGCCCCATTGCCTTTCCAGGTGGGTCTCGTGGACCTAAGTGGATTCCTTGAGGTCACGTGCAGTAGACAGTCCGTGCCTGCCCGCTAGGCAAACAACAACTCCCACGTGCCTCCACGGCAATGGCCAGTCCCCGTGTCACTGTGGGGGACCCTTGCCCTCAGACTGCCAGAGTCCACTTTGTCCCCCTGCAGGAATGCCTTTGGTGCCTGGGAATTGAGGTCTTCTGGGGGGACGCTGAAGCTGGGGCTGCCGGGTGCGGGAGTATAAATGTTCTGCTGCGTTGCCTCCGATAGAGAACCCTGAGGGATGACCTACACTGATCCCAGAGCTCCCAGAACCAGCCAAGCGGGAGCCCTCCTCCGTGGGCTGTCGTTTGCTGCCTCGCATGTCGCCCCTGCCTGCTCCCACTTCCCTTCCCTCCTGGCTCTTCCTGGGAGCATTTCCCAACGAAACACATGCATGTAAAGTCTCATGTGGAGGTCTCCTTCTGGAGAACCAGGCCTTGGACACCACTTGGCTGCAAGTGCCAAAGCCTCAGTTCAAATTCAGGTCCAACGACCTACCGTGTGAACCGCCTCAGAAAGAGCACCACCCTGAGGGGCTCCCGGGTGGCTCCGTCACCTAAGTATCGACTTTTGATTGTGGCTCAGGTCATGATCTCACAGCTCATGCGTTCGAGCCCCATGTTGGGCTCTGCACCGACAGCGCAGAGCCTGCTTGGGATGTTCTGTCCGCCTCTCTCTGCGCCCTGCTCACTCTCTCCCTCCCTCTCTCAAAAATAAATAAAGAAACTGAAAACAAAGAGAGAGAGAGTGCCACCCCGCCAGAAACAATGACAACAACGTAACAGTAAACTTCCAAATAGAAAGACGGAAGACCTGAATTAGAACTCTCACCAGTGCCGGGCACGGACAGCCTCTGCCTGTGGGCCACGTGGACCTTTAACGACCACCCCCTCCCCCCCCCCCCCCCGCCCCCCGCCATGCTTCCTCCTCCATCAACATGCCCAGCATAATTACAGTGGAGACAGGGATTCCAGTTTGGGAAGCGAGGAAGGCTTTCCCAAGCCTGCTAATTTTTTTGTTCTTTCTTTCAAACCTCTCTGCAAAGAGTAGAAGTTAATTGATTGCCCTACAGCTCGGTGTGTTCCACTGTTCTCTTTTCCACAACCAAATGAGTGTGCAGATTTGATGTGTGCGAAGTAACATCTTCTGTAGCTCCTCCCACTGGCCGAGAGAAGGGAAAGACACTCACCATGGCATTGTAGTTGACACATTCTTCCACTCAAGTGGCAGGGAAGCAAAATGCCTCAAGCTGGGGGTGGAGGTCGAGCGGGGAGCAGAGCGCTTTCCCTGTCTCGCCATATTTGGGAAATCATCCTAGAGTAGGGAAAACAAGATGCCATCATTGTGAATATAATGGCACATAGAAAGAAAGGAAAGTGTCTTGTGACTGTCATGAAACCCCACCTATCCAGAGTCTCCTGGAAATGCTGAGGTCTGTGAATCTCAGGAACGCTCTCACTTAACCCTTCCCCGGCCCTCCAACTCTCTCCCAGCACGGGCTTCACTTCCTCCCCGCCACACCCCCCACACCCAGCCAGAGAACTCCTGTGGAAGAGTTTCGAGGTGACTCCTGAATGAGATGCTCTAGGGATTACGTGAGGTGACAGGAGATCCAAGATCGGCTGAAGTAAGAGTCTAGAACATTCCTTACTTTAATTGTGGGAAATTCTACCTGTAGAGCTAAAGCCAGGGGCTAGGTTCCCCTTTGCTCACCCCGACTCAGAAGCCAAGCACCTTTCAGAGGGACAGTGGCTTCCTTCAAGAGCAGTTGTCACTACGGGTTTGCCTCCCTGGTGGAAGTTTGCACCAGGAGCAACACGAGTAAACTTGAATCAGTCATACCCCGTATCTGGCCTTGCCTACACACACTGAGTATTTTGTCTGCTGTTTCCCAGACATTTCTGGTTCACCTCCCTCCATGAATATGATGGGATTGCATGCCTGGGCCCCCGTAGTTGCTTGAGGACATGACCAACTCTAGCCAATAAGCTGTAATGAAGTGGCATTTAATTGCCAAGGCGAGGTCCTCCAGAAGCCTCTTTTCCCTCTGGCGTGAGACCAGCAATGCTCAAGATAGCAATGCTTCCATCAGCCTTTGCTCTCTGAATGACTATGAGCAGATCCTTCCACATCCATGATGACCCACGGTGGACATGTGAACAAGCAGGAAATTAATCTCTGTTGCTTTAAGATACTGAGATCGGGGTTGTGCAGCATCACTCAGCCTATCCTGAGTTGATACACACCTGATATTATCTCTTGTTTGGCAATTGATGTAATTTTTCTAAGGGATGTAGGTAAATTATGACTAAATATATCATATTAGGAAAATGTCCTTAGGGGGAAAAAAGTGTCTATCAATGAATGGTACAAAAGAACACAAGAAGGGCAAACACTGATGTCAGAGGAGATTAAAAGATAAAAGCAGGGGATAGATTTGCCATGTGGATGAGTTTTACCAAGGATGCGGCCGGCTCCAGAGGTGCCCCTATTGGGAGTATGAATCAGGAGGGTTTGGGCGATAGAAACAGCAACCCAGGTTATACACCGCTGACGCCAGAAGCCCATTGGAGGAAAGAACCGTGTGAAATTGTTACCAAAAGGGCTGCAGCTCCTCCTTGGCTGCTACCAGCAGGGGCCAATCAGTCAATGTCACCCAGAAAACCAGCACGGCGAGAAGAGAAAGACGTTGTTACACAATAGTCATTCTCCCTCTGTAAGTTACGAATAAAAATGCAAATTATGTCCTGGTTAGTGCGGCGTTCAGTTTAAAATACTCCCTTTCCCAGACTCCCTTGCAACTAGGGGGTGGTCAGGAGACCAATTCTAGCCAGTGGGATATAAGCTGCAACGTACTGGGTGGAGCTTCCAGGAGGATTCTGCTCCCCTAAAGGCACAGACCCAGCACCTTGTGCCTTTCCCGGAAGCGATGCCTTTCCCGGAAGCGATGCCTTTCCCGGAAGCGATGCCTTTCCCGGAAGCGATGCCTTTCCCGGAAGCGATGCCTGGCGGCGCTGCCTCCGTCCTGTGAGCCTAAGGGTGAGCGCCACGGACCCAGGAGAGTGGAGATGAGCCAAGCCTGGGTTTCTGACCCAGCCCTGCGAACCGCCACATCAGCCCTGCGCCATCTCCTGACACCTCGGCCCTGCACGGCCACCTGACACCTCGCGTTGAGTGACAAAGCCAGCTTCGCTGGCTTAGGCCCCCCTTGGCGGGTTCCTGCTGCCCACAGCTGGACCTACCCCCACCGGCCACCTGGGAAAGTGCAGCTCACGGCTAGGGCCTGACCCACAAAAGGGTCTGGCTTGGCCAGCAGAGCGTTTTAGTGGTGATGTTTTAAATGTGGGGAACTGCATTCCAATTTCAGATTTCTGGCTTCTTTTGAGGAGCTCTAGGATATGAGAAGATTGGGCATCCCTACGTGGCGGTGCCGCCCTCTCTGCTCCTCGGGCTCCCTCTGACTACGGCGAGGGTCCCCCCGAGTTGGCTTTGCTCATGCAGACCCTCAACCCGTCCCCGAGCTGCTCTGGCCACTGTTTTGCTTGCCTGGCCCCCGCAGCCGTGAGTTTGAAGCCCTCGTGGAGGAAGGAACGCAGGCTTGGCAGTGGCCACTTCAAATCCCTGCTCTGAGCCAGTTATTCGGTGTCTCTGAGAGATAAACAGCTACCAGAAAGGGACTGTGGGTTTAGAGGGGACGGTGTAAAAGCACGTCACGCGTTATCTGCTATTTCAAATAAATCCATACAGCCCCTCGGTAAATCTTACTTCCTCTTCTCTCCTCTGTCCTTGAGTTCTCACTCCTCCTGTGACTGAATAGCTCAGGGGTATGCCTGCCCAGGCTTAAACACACCAATGTCCCGTCCAGAGGTGACACCCCCAATTTAGCCACCAAGTTCCGCCTCTGACTTCTGACTTTCAGGACGGTCCCGGGCAGAGCCTCCTTTACAAACATCAGAGTTGGATTCTGAAAAATTCCCTTCAGTGAAATGAACCTAATGTGACCAGCAGGTCCTTTTTGTGGCCCCCCTTTCCAGCCTGGAACGTTTGTCGAGGTCTCTTGTCCATCGCAGTCTCCTAGGGCTTAATGGTTTCTGTTGGCCCAGGGTCCAGACAGCTCCACCCCATCCGTCAGGGGTTCTGGGCCACAAAAGGGGTGCACCTCTTTCTCTGCCTTCCGCCCTAACGAGCTGGGTGAGGCTGAGGGTGGGAGTCAGGTTGAGGCGGGAGAGAAGGGCTAAGCGGAGGGAGGGTACGAATAAACAGTGGCTGACAGAGGGGCACAGTTACCACATCAAGGGGGGTGGTCTCTCTCCCCCCCCCCCGGTTCTTTGACTCCCCTCCCCCACCATATCTGTGACACATTTGTGCCTTCACAGCACCCAGCCCAATCCCCAGCATAACACCACCACCTGGCCTCCCCGCCTCTCCTCTGACTCGCCAAGCCACGGGCACCACCCCCAGATCAGGTGCCTTCTGGACCTGACCATCCTCTCTCCTGACTGTACTTCTATTTCTCCCCCGCCGTGGGGCGTGGTGGGAGGGTCACCTCCTGTTCTCTCTTGCAGGCCATCAGTCCCTCGCCCCCACCCATGCCTCCCAAATAACATCTTTCCCCACAGAAACCTTCTCCCCACAGCTACAAAGACATCATTTGCGCCTTTAAATGGGGTCACATGGGAAGTTTTCACGCTTGCCGTATCAGAGAATTCAGTTTACGGTTGGCCTTGGGAACCTGCACACCTCCACCTGAGGGTCCCCCTGATTGCTGGGCCCTAACTGCCTGGAGGGGTGAATGTGTGTCTCAGAGGCTACGTCTGACTCCAGAACCAGCAGGACCAAAATCTCAGGATCTCGGGCCCTTCACCAGTCCCCAGCTGGGACTTGGAGGAGGTGCAGTTCCTCCTAGATGGCAGAAGGCTGACCCACTTCTCTGAATCCCAGGGGCAGAGGGGACCACTACGGGCTCTGGTGAAGGGCAGGTGTAGCCTTCCTCACCCGGCAGCAGCCTGCGGAGGGCTGGGCGACTCAGAGACCTCACCGAAGGTGTTGGTAAGTTACTGACTAGCCAGGAGCCCCAACCAATCCCATGATTTGGATAATACATATCCAAGAATCCCTGTGGAGGCCCTCTTTTGCCAGAGCCGGAATTAGAGAGCTTCTTTGTGAAACCCCCACCTGTATAAGGAAAATAAATGCATGGAATTGGTCATATTGATAATGAGCATGCCGATTGGGGTTTTCTGTGTGTTAAACATTCAGATGCATTTTCTCAGCTACAACTTAAAACTTCTTGACACTTCTCATAATCTCCCCAAACAAGAAGGGCCCCCAGCCACCACACGCCAACACTCATGCCCAGTGTGGTCCCCTGCCGCCTTCTTATCCGCTAGGCAGCCACAGGCAGGCAGGCAGGCATGCACTCGTTCAGTCAGTTGCTGCCCATCTACTAGGTTCTTACTCTGGATTTTCCAGAGCGTTGGAGGTATTTCCCAGGTATTGGGGGAAACCACCGCAAACAAGACCAACAGCAAAATCAGCCCGTGGATCCTCTATGCCATGGGCCGAGAGGAATAAACCAACAAAAACTTCAAAGAGGGCTAACGAAGAAATACACGGGTGCGAGGGATGGGGGAAGGAGGGAGGAAGAGGGGTCTCTCTGGCCTTGAAGCACATCTCTTCATAGGTGACTTCTCCTTCCTTCACTCCTTGATGCAGCATTTATTAAGCACCTACTATGTGCAGGGCCAAGTGCTAAAGGACTAAAATAGAAGATACGTCAGATGGGACAAGTATGGTGGGGACTCATCTCGAGGTGGCAGTTGAACAGGCCACAGGGAGGATGGATGGGGGAAGATCCTTCCAGGGAGAGGGAACAGTGTCTGCCAGGGGCTCTGGATAGAGCCCACAGGGTACCGAGACAAGACCTAAGTGACGATAAGGAATCAGCCTCACAGAGCCAGAGCGGAGGGCACCGGGCAGAGGGGAACAGCAAGGGCAGGCCGGGTGTGATCGAGGAGCAGAGTGGGTCTGGCCAGCAACAGCAGAGTGGCAGCTCTCGGGGGGCGGGGGGTCCTCCTCTATGGCAGGAAGAGGCCCAATACTTCACACCTTGGCGTCTTGGCTGACGCTGTGCGTCTGTAGGGATGCCGTTCCCACCCTCTTCTTAGAAAGTGGAAAACAAGCACCCACTGGTTCGGGCTCACTCCTGATGCTCTGTCCTCTCCTCTTGGGCAGAAAGATTTACTCCGCCTTCAGAGTTTCATCGTTAGCTGAGTCACGTTGTGAGTCACATTAAATGGCAGGCAGTCTAGTAGGAAGGACAGTATTTTAATAGTCTCGGCCATCGCTCAGTGCCTGGGCCGAGCTCAGTAGCTGCTTAGTAAATAAGATGACACCCCATTCCTCCTGACACCCCATTTCCTGTCGCACCGGTCCACAGCTCTGGCAACGCGCGCCTCCCGGCTGCCACCCTGTCTCTGTCGCACAAACGGGTCCCCGTTCCCTCTGTCTCGAAGGAAGAGAGCCTCCCTGAAGCCCGCTTCCCTGCAGGTGTGGCCCGTTCCCTCGTTCCCTCTGCAGCAGGCACTTTGGGGGGTTGTGTGGATGGCCTGTCTCCAGCCGGGCCCCTGCCGGTCAGCTGTGAGCCCCGTCCCCCATCCCCGCACCGCTCAGCAGCGCCCCCACCCCCATCTGGCTGGTGCCGCTCTCACTGCTGTCCGAGAAACGTGTGCCTGCCGGGCACAAATGCCCCCACGGCCTCTTGGTTCCCCCGGCCTGGCAGCTTCCTCACCTCCCCAGCGTCGACACAGTAATGAACAGCCAGCTCTCAGTCTCTGGATTCAAAATATATCAACGAACAACCAGCTCTCAGTCTCTGGATTCAAAATATATTAATGAACAGCCAGCTCTCAGTCTTTGGATTTATTATATATAATATATAAAACATATATTGCATATAAAATATGCATGTATTTATATATAGTATAATTTTACATGATATATTTTACATAATATATATAATACATATTGCATATATTTCATATATAACGTATATCTTATATGTAATATATAAAATATACATATATAGTATATAAAATATACATGTATTTATATTATATATGTGTATAGGTATGTGCTGAGTGCTGGCTGTTCACTAACGTGTCTAGATATATGTATACTCATTCCCTTGGTGACCTCATCTAATCCCACAGACTTAAATGCTATCTATATGCAGCCCAGTATGCTTTCCTTATATATACGGCCACCACCAGACGTGGCCACTTGGAGGTTTATCGGTCAGGAAAAGCTAGATTATGATGCAGAACAAACAACGCCCGCTCCCACATCTCAGTGGCTTAACACTACCCAGATGTGTTCTTGCTTGCGCTCCCTGCCCGCCACAGGTCAGCCGGGGCTCGGGAACCCCTGGCTGGTGGAGGCCCCCCATCCTAGGAGCAGCCCTGCCCACGCAGAGCCTCGGGGCGTGTCGTGGCAGGGACGGGAGCATGGAGAGCCACGCACTTGCCGAACCCCCAACCTCTGGCATGTCTAGCTGGTGTCTTCTCTGTCATCAGCTTAAGCAGTTTTTAGAAAGAAAACATACAGTCACACACACGTGCAAATAAACGTCCACTCCATAAACTTCACACACAACAATCCACATCCACAAGCAACAGAGTTAATGTTTTCACAAACTTCCCTACCTAGGAAGGAGTTACAACCAAGTCTTGTGGGCAGTCAGGATTAGACCTTCAGCAAGTGAGGGTTTCCCAGTTGGGTACTGATAAATGTTTGACAACCCACTTTCTCAGAAACCCAAAAGCCCTGATTCGAACCGTTTGCCAATCACCGCGGCGTAAATACCCCCGCTGTGGCTGATCTTCACCAAGATTCTCACAGCCAGCTCACAGAGTTACTGAGTATTTCCCCATTAGCTCCCATGAGCTGATAGGAGCCAGCTCTGGCACCGTCTGACCTGCTCTCCTGAAAGACAATGAACGGGGAGAGGACATATATCCAGTCACTGTGACAACATTTTGTGTGCACTTGTTAAGACTGGTATTAGTTGGTATTTGGGTTCCACTGCTTTAACCAAAGACCCAAAATAACCTGTGCACCCGTGTTCACAGCAGCATTATTCACAATAACGAAGAAGTGGGAACAACCCAAGTGTCCATCAACAGACGGATGGGTGAATACAGTGTGGTCTAGAGCCGCAATGGAACACCATTCACCCTCAAGAAGGAATGAGGTCTGATACATGCTGCCACATGGATGAGGCTGAAAACTGTGCTAAATGAAATGAGCCAGACACAAAAGGACAACCATCGTACGATTCCGCTTGTATGAAGCCTCTGGAATGGCCAAATTTGTAGAGACGGAAAGTAACACAGTGGTGCTCAGGGGCTGTGTGGTGGGAGGGAATAAGGAGCTGGTGTTTAACGGGTACGGAGTTTCCGTTTGGGATGATGCAAAGTTCTGGAAATCGATAGCGGTGATAGTTGCACCACAATGGAACGTGCTTAGTGCCGCTGACGTACGCACTTGAGAATGCTTGAAACGGTAAGTGTTACGTTATATGTATTTTACCACAGTAAAAAAACTTTTCAAGAGTACTCAAAATAATAGAGGCTTGAACACCCTTTCTGTCGCTCACAAAAGGCTGGTGGTGGCCCAGGGCTGGCCCGGGGACTCCGGGCTGCTGGCCAAGTCCTCTTCCACCCGGGTACCATGCCGCTACCACATGGGCTGTCCCCGTCACGGCCTGTGCGGCTGCTTCCTTTCCCTCCACCCCACCGGCCTCGCAGGCAGCAAGAGGAGGGCCCGTGGCAGCGGGAGCCGTGTTCCTTCCCCTCGGGACCAACGGCCTGGATATCTTCCATGCGACTTGCCTTTTATCCCGTTCACCAGAAGGTATTTAGCTGCAGCAGAGGCTGGGAAGCGGTAGCCTTTCATCCAGACAGGTATGTGTCCAGCTGAAAATTCTACTACTCTGTACAAGGGGGAGAATGGATATTGGGTCACGGTTAGTGGTCCCTCTTCTGAGAGCCGTAGTGACCCTGTGGAGTAACCGACATTACCCCACTTCAGAGAAGACGCGTCTGAGGCTCAGAGTGATTAACTCCCCCAAACCCGAAACCCTGACAAATGCCGCCACGTCGGGCCCCCCGCAGCCTGTGCTCATTCCCCCCAAGAAGCGATGTTCCTCTGACGTCACCTGCAGAGCTGATGCGCGAGAGAACGCGACGGCTGGGGGTGCAGGAGGGGGGAGCTGCACCGCGTCACCTCTTATCGGACCTGAGCCCCCAGACTCAACCCCAGGGGCACTTGGGTGGTGGCTGAGAAGTGACTTTGAGCTGCTAAATGGCAGTACGTGTGGCACGTGCTGGCGTCGCGTCCCGTGAGAATCAGGACGGGAGACGTGAGAATTATCGGGAGTTTTGCGAGCTGGTCGGTAATCACGACCACCCCAAAATTAAGGTGTGTACGTTGACGCTGAAATTATATGAAGAGCAAAGATGAGACTCAAATCTGCCACCTCCCACTATCTCACCACATTTTACCATTTCTCTGTGCTCTTGGGGTTACTTCTGTGGATTGCTGTGTATACGGTGGAAAGACCGTCAGCCGGTGAGCGGCTGGCCGCCTCCCGCCGACTCTGTGTTCGGTAACGGCACTTTGGTAACTGGGGATCAGCCTTGGGGGGCGGGGGGGGTGGGATGTCTGCGGTACAGAAATCAGCCAAGGTTACAGATCAGAGCCTGTAGCCACTCACGGACACGTCACTGTATGTATGTGCAGAGGTGATGACAGCGGGGTAACTGGGAGACAGCCAGCTGGGCCGGCTCTGTCCCTTCCCGGCTACGTTCCGGCATCTCCTCAAAAAGGCCCGCAAAAGGGAGTTGCCTGACTGCATTTTTTTTACAGCCGTTCACATTCGCTTGAAGGTCAATTAATCTTCGCCTCGCATAGTTGGATGCTCTGTTCTGACGCAGGAGCACATTAAGGATTAGCGTGTCTTCTTGGACAGCTGACCCCTTTAACATGATGTAAGGCCCTTCTTTATCCCCAGCAACCAACCTGCTCTGAGTTGATGCCTAACTACTCCCGTTGGCACATTTTCCTCTGCCCGTTTGCTCTTAACCGATAAGTATCTTTATATCTGAAGTGGGCTTCTTGTAGGCAACATACAGTTGGATCTGGTCTGACGATCCCTGTCTTTTCGTTGGGGCACTTAATTGTGTTTTAATGGTTATTTTTGAGAGAGAGAGAGAGAGAGAGAGAGAGCGAGCACAAGTGAGGGAGGGGCAGAGAACGAGGGGGACAAAATCCGAAGCAGGCTCCAGGCTCTGAGTCAACACAGAGCCCGACGCGGGGCTGGAATCCAGGAACCCTGAGATCACGACCTGAGCCGAAGTCAGACGCTTAACCGACTGAGCCACCCGGGAGCCCCTAATTGGGACATTCAGACATTGACGTTCCAGGTGATTTTTTATATAGTTGGATTCATATCCATCTACTCGCCACTGTTTTCTATTTGTTGCCCTTGTCCTTGATTCTTATTTCTGCCTTCCACTCTTTTTTGGCCTTTGTGTTTTTTTATTATTCCATTTCCCCTTTTTTGTTAGCATGCCAGCTACACTTGCTTTCTCACCTTTTTTTAGTTGTCACCCTAGAGTTTGCAACACGCACTTGCCACTGATCCCAGTCCACTTTCAAACAATACGATACCACTGCACAAGCGCCGTGGGGACATCATGGTGCACTCCTCACCCCTTCTCTCACTGCCCAGCATTCACTTCACCTGTATACAAGCAGACACGTACATCGTCAGACACCCCGTTGGTATTGTTTGGAGCAAGTGTATCTGTCAGATCAATGAAAAATAAGAAACACGAAAGTTTTCATTTTCTTCCCATCACACACGTGTTACACAGTCCCAAGCTCCTCGCATACCCTGTTCTTCTTCTAGTCCGTGTTCTCCTTGCTTTTCGGTTTTCAAGGAATCTATGGATGTGTCCTCCAGCCCCAAGCTTCTTTCCTTAGCTGTGCCCAGTCTACTCAGAAGCCCACCAAAGCTTCTCTGCTTCTGTCCGTGTTTGGTCTCCGTTGTTTTTCGTTCTTCGTTTTCTGTGCTGCTGTTGCTGCTGTTGCTGTTGTTGTTGTTCCTTGTTGGGATTTCCCTCCCCGCTTCCATCGTCTACCCGCTCTTGCGTGCTGCCTACTTTATTCTCTGGAGCCCTCGCATGTGAATTCCAACTGTTTTAAATTCCTGGCCTAATAACGCCAATATCCCCGTCGCGTCTGGTGTTACTGCTTGCTCTACTCCGTGCTTCTGTCCTTTGCTGCACCTTGTGCTTTTTACTTCAAGCCAGAAATGAGATACTGGATGAGAGGAAGTGTGAATGGGCCTTTGGTGGTGTGCTGGCGAGGTAGGGGGAGGGGGAGCCCCCGTCTTCCTGGGGGCGGGCTCGGTCTCCCCGTGAGCCAGTGCCTCTGGACCGTGAACTTCACAAGAGTTTCTCAGTTTTCGCACCCCCTCCCAACTTAGGTGGAACGGACGGCTGGAGTGGGCCGGTGCTGGGGATTCACCTTCCCCCAAGTCACTTAGGCTCTGGTTCACTAGCTTCCCCTGAAAACTGGTCTTGTTGAGAAAAGCAGAGTGCTCGGCACATTAAAAAATGGTCCCTTATCCCTCCCTGTGCCAGGAGCCTGATTTTTTTCCCAGATGTTTGTGGTGGGAAACCAGTGGAGCCACGGAGGCAAGTCTCACAATAGGAGCCACTGGAGGCAAGTATCGCTACAATACTGTGGGGACCCCCCTTCGTGGGGTCCCCCTGGAGTTAAATCTGAGTTGTGTCCCCTGAGCTCCAGCAACTGGCCGGTTATAGTGGAAGTGGAGGCTTATCCCACCCACGCGCTGGCCCCCACCATGCTTCCTCGTCCCTTCTCAGGGAAGCCAAGACCACCATACTCACCTGCCTCCCCAGTCTCAGGGGCAGTGATTTGCCCTGAGTCCTCCTCCCTTTTATGGGTCCCAAAAGATTTGTGGGTCTCAGTCTCCGTAGCTTGTCACTTGTTGGGATGACACTTGTTGGCAACTTCCAAGCTCCTTACATGTGGAGCAGAAACCCTAAATCCCTGCAGCTTTAGGGGTGGGATTTCTGGTAAGGTGTTCAGGGATCGACAGAGGAAAGTGATCTGGGCTGGGATCCACATCCCTACTATAGCTTTCTGGGGCTCCACTCGTGGCTGCCTGATCCCCCTGTGCCCTTCTGTTCTCACAACCTGCTGTGTGACTAGCGGGTCCTCTTCCTCGCCAGAGGGCCGAGGCAGGTGCCAGGAGGGAGGTCTGATGGGCGGGGATGAGTGGCTCTCTGCCCTTTGAGGGGACAATGTCCATTTCCCTCGTGAACCATGAATCACGTGATCACGTGAGGCCCCCTGCCCAGCTCTGGATTCATTATGTGACCTGCGGGCAGCGGCGGGGGCTGGAGGATCCGGAAGAGAAGACGGACCGCGGGCAGAGGCCGAAGGCAGGCCCGAGCGTGGCTCAGCCAGGCAGGCCGGTGCTGCTTCCCCAGGAATCCACGGTCACCGGGCCCGAGAGCTCGGCTTCTTGTCTCTTATCAAGACACACGCGCACAGGCGCCCACACGTCACCTTCAGAAGAGAGAAAACAAAAGCCAAAACACGCAGTGAAAGATGAGGGGCTCCTGCCTCGCTGTGTTTTCTGTGCTAAAAACAAAAGCAGCAGGGAGAAAGCCCTAGAATGCAAAGCTGAGTCCCCTCGGCCCCAACCACAGCTTCCTTCTCGGCAAGGACTGTCCTCACTGTCCAGAGACGTGTTCTTGTCCTGCGAAGGGCAAGGATGGGCTGGCAGTGTCCACATCTGGCCCCCACGGCTAGGCTTTTGTACCCTTGGCTGGCTCGAGTGCCAAGTGTAGGCTGTGACCTTGGGCCCGGCAGATGCGAGACAGTTACGCCAGGGGCTGTGGGCCACCCCCCTTGCTCGTGTCTGCCACACGAACACGAACATTCTGATGCCACGTGTGGGACTGAAGTTCTCAGCAGGGCTCGGTTTGCGTCTTTAAATTTTTTTTTAATGCTTATTCATTTTTGGTAAACAGAGAACACCAGCAGGGGAGGGGCAGAGAGAGAGGGAGACACAGAATCGGAAGCAGGCTCCAGGCTCTGAGCCGTCAGCACAGAGCCCGACACGGGGCTCGAACCCACCAACCGTGAGATCGTGACCTGAGCCAAAGTCGGACGCTCGACCGACTGAGCCCTCCAGGCGCCCCCTCCAATTCCTTTTTATAAAATGGGGTTGAAGACCCCATGAGCTCACGGCATTGGAGCCCTGGGCAGACGTGTGTACCTTTGTCCCCTCACTTCCTGCCTCTCGTCCCCACCCCCCAGGAGGCGGCAGGACCGTCCTCTCCTTCGTTCTCTGCATCACACATTGTTCACCCTCTTTCTCTCACTTCCTCAGGGTCCCGGTTCCCGTCGGCACTGTTGGCAGAGGGGACCCTTTTCAAAGCACATGTTCAGCTTCCAAACTTCCAGGATCAAGGTCTCTGAAAGAACAATGGCCACCGCTGCCTTGGCCACTGCCCACGCCCCCACTTAAATTCTCAGTGGCGTCCCAGAGCCTCCCAGACGCATCAGCTTCCCTTTGCCGCTGTACGGATGACCCCGATTTAGTAGCTGAAAACAACAGAAATTCACTATCTTCGGGGCGCCTGGGTGGCGCAGTCGGTTAAGCGTCCGACTTCAGCCAGGTCACGATCTGGCGTGATCTCGCGTGATCTCGCGTGATCTCGCGTGATCTCGGGCCCCGCGTCGGGCTCTGTGCTGACAGCTCAGAGCCTGGAGCCCGCTTCCGATTCTGTGTCTCCCTCTCTCTCTGCCCCTCCCCCGTTCATGCTCTGTCTCTCTCTGTCCCAAAAATAAATAAACGTTGAAAAAAAAAATTTAAAAAAATAAAAAAGAAATTCACTATCTTCTAGTTCTGGAGTTCAGAAGTCCAAAACGGGTCTCTCCGAATCAAGATCACAAGGCTTATGCCCCCGTCCAGAGGCACAAGTGGAGGGTCTGTCTCCTGGCATTGCCCGGCCGGTGGCCCCCTCCCGTCTTCAAAGTCAGCAGCGTCTGGCCGAGGGCTCTGTGCCACCGTGTCCCCGTGACTTTGACTCTCCCGTGTCCCTCTTCCGCCTTGTTCAAGCCCCTCGTGATTGAATCGGGCCCGCCTGATAATCCGGGCGACTCTCCCCACTTTAAGGTCAGCTGATTAGCGACCTACTTCCCTCTTGCCGTGGGCACAACGTGTTCACAGGGTTCAGGAATTGAGGCACCGACGTCACCGGAGGAGCCGTTATTCCGTCCATCACGCAGGCCTAGGCCAGAGCGCCCTCCCGGCATCTTTCCCACACAACGCGGCAGGACGCGAGTCAGTGGGTCATCCCCCGGCTGCGTCCGTCCCCTGATGTTAAGGAAGCGACCCGGAACCAAATCCCTCAGGCCCGAAGGGTCTGGCCCCTGCTTTCCCCTTTCACCTCGTCTCGGGCCTCTCTTGCCTCCTCTCCCGCCTCCTGACTGGCAAGCTTCAAATAGTCCCTCATCCTGACCCAGCCCTGTCCTGCCACCCGGCCTCCGCAAGGGCCGCTCCCTTTGTGCGACTGCCCTTCCCTTTCCACTCTGCGTGATGAGTCCTCCTCAGCCTCCAGGCCTCGGCCTGAGGGCCACTCCCACCTCCCTGATGCCTCTGTCCGCCCCTTCCCCAGAGATGCCCACCTCCAAATCCCCAGAACCTGCAATACGGTACCTGCTGGCACAGAGGGCTTTGGGGGTGTGATCGACTTCGGGCTCTTGAGGTAGGGCGATCAGCCAAGACGAGGCGTCGTGTCATCACGGGGATCCCTATAGGAGGGAGCAAGGGAGCCAGAGGTCAGAAGGAGCAGATGGGAGGGCAGAAGTCGCGGCAGGCAGGAGGGAGGTGTCGCGAGGGTGGAGGAGGGGACACGAACCGAGGAGTGTAGACGGCCTCCGCAGCTGGAGAAGGCTGGAAGCAGGCTCTCCTCGGAAGCTTTCGGAGGGAACCAGCCCCACCGACACCGGGATGTCTGCCTCCGGAACTACCAGATGATAAGTTTGTGCTGCTTTAAGCCAAAGTCTGTGGTAACTTATTACAACGGGCTAGAGGCAACCGATCCAGACAGGAGCTGTGTTTACGTCTACTCGAAACGGTGTTGCCTGAGCCCAGGAGAGAGCTTCTGGTATAGTAGAGGCTCCGTAAATCTTTTTATTTTTTGATGTTTATGTATTTATTTTGAGAGAGAGAGTAAGAGGGTGCACGCACGAGTTGAGGAGGGGCAGAGAGAGAGGGAGAGAGAGAGAACCCCAAGCAGGCTCCCTGTGCAGTGCAGAGCCCGACGCGGGGCTCAATCCCATGAACCGTGAGACGGTGACCGGAGCTGAAACCAAGAGACGCTTACCCGACTGAGCCACCCAGGCACCCCGAGGCTCCATAAATCCCTGATGAATGAGAAGTGAACCCAGCATTCAGGCATAGTGGCCCCCAGCTTCTCCCTGCCTTCCCGTACCCGAAGGAAGTAATGTGAGAAACCACTCCTCCAACTTCCCATGCACAAGACAACAAGAGGAAGGCCAGAAGGGTGCCTGGGGGGCTCAGTCGGTCGGGCGTCCGACTTCAGCTCGGGTCATGATCTCATGGTTCATGGATTCGGGCCCCTCGTCGGGCTCTGTGCTGACAGCTGGGAGCCAGGAGCCTGCTTGGGATTCTGTGTCTCCTTCGCTCTCTGCCCCTCCCCAGCTCATGCCCTGTCTCTCTCTGTCTCTCAAAAGTGAATAAAACAAAATTTAAAAAAAACAACATTTTGGGGTGCCTGGCTGGCTCAGTCAGTCAGGCAACCGACTTCGGCTCAGGTCATGGTGTCTCAGTTTGTGAGTTTGAGCCCTGCACTGGGCTCTGTGCTGATGGCTCGGAGCCTGGAGCCTGCTTGGGATTCTGTGTCTCCCTCGCTCTCTGCCCCTCCCCCACTTGTGCGCGCGCTCGCTCTCTCTCTCTCTCTCTCTCAAAAATAAATAAAATGTAAAAAAAAAAAAAAAAAAAATTAAAAGGAAGCCTAGGAAGACGGGCCGCTGCGTCGGGAGAGATGGGGGGGGGTTGCTACCCCCCAGCCTAAAATGGCCACAGGGTGCAGCCCAGATGCCTCTGATACCGAGGAAGAGGCTGTCCCGTGGGAGAAGACTTTTCCAGGTCACTTTGTCACGGGAGGGGCAGGGGGAGCCTCCCTGGGCCTCTGACTGGGTGGGGGTGCCTTTTGACGTACACGGTCACAGGGAGGCGGCGGGCCAGGCTGCACAGACAGGCTCGTGGGGGAGGGAGTGGGCGCCCTGAACACCCCTCTCCCCGCACCCCCTGCTGCACTGGGCGCACAAATGAATGGAGCTCAGAGCCAGAACTCTGACAGCTTCTCCCGGTAGGAAAGCAGAGAACCAACCAAGGAGGTGCGAGTGTCACAGGAGGCGGTGGGTGGAGAAGATGAGCTGGAGGGGGTGGGGGTGGAAGGAGGGAATTCAAACGTGTCCACGATGTTTACGTTCTTAAAAAGAAGGGAATCCGAACATGGCGAAGACAATAGCGTTTGTGGGATCTAAGAGTTATAATTGGTCATTTTTTCTGCCTTTAAAATGCTTTTTAAAAGAACAGAAGAACGGACAAAGTCCTGCTCTCTGATCTACGTGCATAAAGGAATCCCGCAAATTCTCTATCACACACACCGGTTTCTACAGGGGCTAACTGCCCACCCTTTCTCCTTTTCTTCCCATCATTAAATCATTTTCTGTGTATATAGAATTTATATAATTACAGTAAGTAGTTTTAGTGCTTTTTAAAAATTCAATGAGTTTTCTTATCAATTTAATTATTTCAACACATTGTTCGAGTTAATTAACTTTCACTGAGTTGATTTACTTTTATAGTCAAAAAAGGTTTTTAAAGCTCAACAAAAAAGATTTTTGGAAGTCAACATAAAAACGCATGTTTATTATTGAACCCGTCGTTTGTAAAACATGTATCTGTATTTTCCAATCACCCTACCAGCTACTGCCCAGACATAAACTCTTTTAAGATTTTATGTATTTCCTTTTGATTGCTTTTAAGCAATCTTATTTCCTTTGACTGCCACGAATCTGTATTCTTTTTTCCCCTTGACGCTGTACCATACGCATTTTCATCAAATTTTTAAGAACTTTTTCTAAGCAGAATTTTAATGGATCCTCAACCTTCATTATAGTATATATTCCATAAATTGTTTACACACCCGCTTCTCACCAGCATTTAGAATGTGCTGAGGCAAACATCTTTGTGTGTGAATCTTGACCCGAAGTGTGTTTGTCTCCTCCAGGCATTTTCTAGAATTGGAGTTACCAGGGAAAAGGGCACCCAGTGCGTAAAGTCCCTGACACCGGCTGCCAAATTGCCTTCTAGAAAGGATGTGACCCTGTAATGTGGCCACCAGAGAATATGTGCATGCCAGCCAGCTTAGCAAGAATTTCAGAAACCTATCTCTTTGGTATAACTTGCTTTTCTAGCATCATGAGTGAATTTGAACATTTTTTTCATTTTTTTTAAGTTTATTTATTTATTTTGAGATTGGGAGGGAGAGGGAGAGAGAGAATCCAAGGCAGGCTTTGCACTGTCAGCGTGGAGCCCAACGCGGGGCTCCATCTCACGAACCATGAGATCATGACCTGAGCCGACATCAAGAGTCGGACGCCTAATTGACTGAGCCACCCAGGTGCCCCAGAACATTTTTTTCTTACCTGCCTGGGGGGTTTTTTAATGTCTAACTGGCGCGTGCTCTCTCTGGAATCTGTGCCCAGCCCCTACCCGCAGGTACAAGTCCTTTATCTACCAAGGACAGCATCCCTTTGTCTGTTTTGTCCTTGAAAATCCTCTTGCCCCCGTTTACATTAGCTTCTGCTCCACGTAAACCCACCTCGGCCGTGAGTCTTTGGCTCTAGAGTGGCAGCTTGCCCTGCGGCCTCCGTTCTGTGAGGAGTCCTAGAGAAGCCCTGGGCTTCCGGGTTTTCCAGCTTTCTCTTCAGGGCGGGAGTAAGGACTGCTCTGTTCTCTACACGTCACAGCTGAAACCAGGAGACGCTTATTTCTTCCGGAGCTTTTACATTCTGAATTCAATTTCTCTAATGGTTATAGGACCATTCGGCCGTGAAAGAAGTTGGGTTTGTAATTAACAAGCTCCCAAAAAGACACCTCCAGGCCCAGATGGCTTCACTGGAGAAGTCTAGCAAATGCTGAATAGTTCTGTGCCTTTTTTAAATGCTCTGCCTGAGTGATTTTCTGGATCTAATCCTCTATTCCTGCACATTTTCATTCTAACCCAAAATGTGCTTCCAGTTTGTATGTCCAGTCGGGTATTTGCCTTCCGTGGTGACCATCAGACTGTGGGTTTTGCCGTCACTCTGCCTTGCACACCGTCTTCATCACCCGCGTGCACTTTATCTTTTAGCACATTTTCCAACTCTTCCAATGTCCTCTCCTTTCTCTTTGTGCACTCTCTGACTTTGCTGATAGAATTTTGAAGGTGCTCATAGAAACGAAGGACCCCTTGTATCAACTGCCTTTGAGAGCGGTACGACATGGCCCCTTTGGATTTTCATCGGCATGTAAACCAACAAACACAATCACGACAGAACACAGTGGAACAGCTCAGTCCCTTTCCAGCCTTGTCGTGGTTGCTCCGTTCGAGGGCTGGTTCCCCTCCCTCCCTTCTGTGGGGGTGGAAGGCACGCGGCTGGTGCCGTGATTAAACATGGTACTGGGGGCTCTTGGCGGCTCTTGGCGGCTCTTGGCGTCCTAACCCTGAACTTCCTGGCTCCGTCTGCCAGACCGTAGCAGAGTCGGGCAGAGAGGCCAGGGGCAGCATGGGCACAGTTTGGGGGCAGTCACTTCAGCTCTGTTCTAGGGCCAGCAGAAGTCTCGAGAGGTCCGTAGGCCAGGATTCCAAAAACCAGGCTGCATGTCCGAGGCACTCAAGAAACTCGGCAAAGACAGACCCCTGACCTCCATGCCGAGAGTCCGATTCAGTAGGCTGGGCCTCGGAAGTTTTAACACGAACCCCAAGGTTGCTCTGCCACGTGACCAGCTTCAATGCAGGGCATTCCCTCTGCCTCCATGAAACCGCCCACGTGTGCAGGTCTCAGAAGCCCTGAGAGGGCTCCTTTCTCTGGAGATCATTTTTAGAAAACTATTTTTGGTTCCCCCTTCCTGGTGGTGATCAATCCGTAGACTTTCCTGAGTAATTCCCCTTCAGCTCCTGGGTACACGGCCAGCTTCGGAGCGGGACACCCCCGGGGCCTTGAGTCAAAGCCAGAGATGAGAAGTTTGCTTGAGTTTAATTTCTGGGCAAGCGGTATGAACGTTACGGCCACGTGATGGGTCCCCCGTTCCACAGCCGAGGTCAGGATTTTAAAAGCAGCACGGGGAGATGCCTCTGTCCTCAGCGGAACCAGGCCTGTGAGTCTCCCTTGGGAGGTAATGCTCAAGGCCCTGCTGAGCAGACCGGATTCCCAGGAAGCAATGGCCTTACCCATCTCCCAGCAGGACCTCCTTCCTCTCCCCACCTCTCCCTCCCTGGCCCACGTCGATTTCTCCAGCCTCGTCTCATTCGCCCCCGACTCCTGAGCATGGCACTGTGTCCCAGCACGTGCTGGGCAGAACTCGTGATGGGCTTTGCCAGCAGCCTGGAGCTTGTCAGACAAATGCGTTTTCCACCCGCCTTGTCCAATCCCGGCCCGACCCGCTCAAAGCAGCTCCTTCTTCAGTCTGTCTCCTGCATTTTGTCCTGTTCTTGAGCTGCTGGAGTAGCTGCTGCTGGGAACAGCCGAAGGTTTAACCAGCTTTGCACTGGCCCACAGCCCCGGGAGCCCAGGAATGGAGTTCCAGGGAAGGGAGGACTAAGACCTTTCTAGTCCATTCCCACATGTGTGGTGCTGCCACGCCAGGGTCTCCTTCTGTAATGCTGACCCGGCCGCACCCCGCTTCCACGGAGGAGCAGAGCTGCACCTACGAAGCAGGGTGGCCAGACTCCATGAGAGCAGGTCACCAGGTCCACCTGCTTTCCTCACACCCTGGGAAACAGGGCCTCACGTCATCCTACACCCTCTTGTCAACTGCGGAGAGCCTGATTTTCCTGGAGGGCATAAACCTTTGGTGGGTTAGGTGGCCATCCCGCTTTCTTCTCCAAGGTCCTTCCACATTCCGTCACTCCCACCCCACCAAGGACTAGGGTGCTGCTGTCCGGGCCCCAATATTTAGCCTTTCCCAGGGTAGCAGCACCGTCTAGATTGTAAGCTTGTTTTCTTTTCATCTTACCCTCGGGACTGTCATGTATGATGGTGCAGTCTGTGCACTGCTCAAGCCCACAGGAGTGGGCAAACTTTGGCCCACAGACTGGGTGGCTGGTTTTGGAAAGCTGTATGGACTCCCAGCCACACCCGTTCCTCTACATATTGTCTATGGCTCCTTTGGCACAAGCCCAGTAAAGGGGATCCAGCTGGAGAACCACAGCACCTAACCATGTTCACCCCTGAGAGCTCACTGTGGACTGACAGATCCCTGAAAGGCTCAGAGAGATTTTTCATCTGAACCTCTCCTCCCACGAACAACAAAACCGTAGTACAGACGGGGAGCTCATCTGTGCTAGAGCTGGGACAAGAGTGCGGGCTTCCTGACTTTCCGACATGGCTTTGCAGGGTGAGCACCGGCCTGATTCTTGTGCCAGGAAAAAACCGGTGGCGGTGTTAGAGAATCACGTCTCAACGAATGTCATCTAACAGGCACCAATGGGGGGTTCACCTAACGCAGTCAGTGCGCTTTGCACACAGTCTTTTAAAACGTTATGGCACTATTCTTGTGGAAAAGTATCTATGTATCCAAAAATATGTTTTTCCTCTCTGAGAAAAGGACATTTAAAAGGAAGTGCTGTATTTGTTCCAGTTTCTTCGAGAGAAACGTGATTCCGATGTAAATGGCCGAGAAGGGCAAGACTAGGACAATGGTCCAGATGTGAAAGGCAAACACAAGGGTGTACTGTGGAAAATTTTGTTCTTGAATGTTTAAGCTCTTTTTTTTTTTTTTTGTATATTGCATGGCTTGAAATTCTGACCTTTTAATACACAAAACTGACAAATCGGTTTTATGATGCAAATCTAAAACAACTATTAGCGTGCCAGACTCTGTTTTCTCAAAGCCGCCTTCATTTGCAACACATTGATATGTTCATTCGACAGATAGTGACTACATGATTGCCTTTGAACCCACGCGTGATGTTTATGGGCAAGACGTTTGCTCTGTCGACTTCAGGGAGACCAGGCGGGGCTTTCTGGAGACCGAGGGCACCTCCGGGTCTCCGGCAGCTGGCAGACCCTACTGAGAATGCATACAGTGGCAAGCAGGCTGAAAGCCGTCCCAGCAACCTCTGCTACCCGGTGTGCCTCTGTGTGAGCCCCTCCCTCCCTGGAGTGTGGGGGAGTCACGTGACTTCTCCTAACCAACAGAACCTGGCAAAGCTGAGAAGGTGTTACTTCTGTGATTACAGTGCCTAAGATTGTAACTTCTGTCTTGGCGGCCCATTCCACTGCCTTCTTAGCTTACAAGCTTTGGTGAGCGCAGTGACCACACTGGGGAGGTTCACGTGGCAAAGGACTGAGGGTGGCCTCAGCTGACAACCAGGCAGGAACGGAAGCCCTGCGTCTATCAGGCCGAGTGGAACTGAATCCCCGCCCCCCCCCCCCCCCCTCCGCCCTGGTAACCACTGCGCCTGGAAAAGTCCTTCCCCACTCAAGCCTTCAGATGAAAGCCCCACCCTGGGCACCGTCATAATTGCAGCCTTGGGAAAGGTCCTGAGGCGCAGGTTCCTCATCCAGGTTCCTCATCCACAAGCTGTGAGATGATAAATATGTTTTGCTTTAAGCCGCTAATTTTGTGGTAATTTGTCACACAGCAGTAGGTGCCCAAGGCCTTTGCAGAGGAAAACGCCTCCAGAAGAGAGGAAGCTGGAGGAGGCAGGTCGGGCTGACCCGTGTGAAAGGGAAGACAGAAGAAGGAAATGAGACATGGAGGTCACAGACCACGGTGAGGCTCCAGGGAGGCTTCTGGCAGTGGCCGGGGAGTGCCCGCTGGGCGAGCCCCATGTCAGGCAGGGACGCCTGGCTGCTGAGCCCCCCACCACGCTCGGTCACTGGGTGGGGCTGGCTGGGATAAGTGTGGCCTCGAGGGGAACACAGAGGCGGGTCTGGAGGGACCGCTTCTGGGGCCATCAGTCCATCTTGCCCCAGAGCAGAGGCTCCGAGCGGCACCTGCCGAGGTCACCTCACCCTTTTCTGAGAAGGGAGGCCGCAGCCTGCAGCCTCTCCCCCAGCTGAAGATCCACTCTTCGACGTGTCCCCCGGCCACCAGCCACAGAGTCTCAACGTCAGCGCCCAGTGTGTGCATCCCAGTGCTCCTAGGAGCTGTAATTATTCGCGTGGATCTAAACGAATGCCTTTTAAACCGCTCCTCTCCCCAGCCTTAAGTGCCCGGGACACGTTCAAGACCAGAGGCTCATCTGTCCTGTTCGCTTAGTTGGCTCCCTGGCTGGCATACATAACACGTAGAACACGTACGTTCGAGTGAAGAAAGCTTCACAACTCGTTTGATGTCGTTGTTCTCGTGTCGATTGCAGACAACTGAATTTCCACCCCGGCGTTTTGGAGTATTTGCTTTATCTCAGCTTTGATTTTGTATTAGTTGAGAGTCTGTCTCTGTCACTGAGGGCAAAATAACTTCCCACTGCTGCTGTAACCCGTTACCACCAAGTCGGTGGTTCAAAAGAGCCCAGATTTCTTATCCTACAGTTCCGGGGGCCCGACGTCCAAATGGCTCTCGCTGGGCTAAAATCAAGGTGTGTTACCTCAGGCTGCTCTGGGAGACAATGCACGCACTTCTTTGCCATCCCGGCTTCTGGAAGCTGCCTGCGTTCCTTGACTCGGGCCCGCTTTGCCCCTTCAGAGCCAGCAATGGCTGGCAGCCTTTCCCTCATCACATCACAATGACTCTGACTCTTCTGCCATTGTTGCCACACTAGAATTCCTAATACAGTTTTTAACGAGGGGCTCCACAGTTTCATTTTCCACTGCGCCCCACAAATTGTACATCCAGCCTCAGCTGGGATTTTGCAAGTTCAAGAGCATCGTTATTTTGCTCTCTCTTTTTTTGTTTTCATTTTTTAAAATGGTTTTATTTACTTTTGAGACAGAGAGGGATAAAGCATGAGCAGGGGAGGGCCAGAGAGTGAGAGAGGGAGACACAGAATCCGAAGCAGGCTCTAGGCTCCGAGCTGTCAGCGCAGAGCCCGACGCGGGGCTCGAGCTCCCGGACCGTGAGATCATGGCCTGAGCCAAAGTCGGAGGCTTAACCGACTGAGCCACCCAGGCGCCCCTGGAGATACCTGTTAAATGTACCTTGTCCCACCCCCCACCCTCCTCATATACACTTCCGCAGCTGCACATTGGCCTTAGGATGGAACCCACGTGATCATGAGGTCCACGGAACCGGTAGCGAGGGTGGAACAGGCACCGGCTTATTCCTTGCTGCCCAGTCTCTCAGGAGCCAGGAAACCCTTGCCTTACAAGCCTCCCAGCAGATTGAAAAGAGCAGTTTCGATCTGTGGTGAGAACGCCAGCTGCTTGAGTGTTGAGGGAGGGTCTCTGCGTCTTCCTGCATCCGGGGTCTTATGTTCAAGGCTCAGTGGTGGCTGTTTTCGGCGCTCAGGCCTTATTCCTCTTCCGGGCACTCAGCGGTGTCTCCGGTAGTTGGAGGAGAGGTATGTGTGTGACCTCTGACCTAACGACCGGCTCCTGTCCCCCCAGGCCAAAGATTAATGATGAGGTACGTGTCAGAGCCCCAATTCACAGGTCACAGGACTGTGATTACCAGAATTCCAGATCCTCCCTCCTCCGAATCAGCATAGGAAACAAACCCCTTCTTAGATCAGATCATTATTTTCAAATTCCTTTGTGATCGGCATTGGACGGCGGAGATGCCGAGGGAATGTGTCAGGAGCATCACCCTTTAGGGTTTTGGGGGTTAGTTTTAGGGGACTGGGAATTGTCTCCGTCAGCAATGAGGAAGTTTGAAAGCGTTCACCCCTCGAGACTGTTGCCGGCTTCCAGGCTAATAAGACTTCACTAATCTTCCACTACAGTTGACGCCATGGGGTTCCTTCCGAGTAAGGCAGAATATTGCACCTCTTCACCAACCGAAGTCGAATTTGGCATTCCTCAAGAATTCAACCGTTTTGCTTCTGTTGGCTTGGTAAAAATTTGCAGCACTAAGGCTCCTGGATGACAACGAACCAGCCTGGCTCCAACCATAAAAAGGAGAAGTAAATTCCAGAGAGGGCAGAGGTCTCCGGAACAGTGTACCAGTGAAATGTTGCAAGTTTCTGGAGCCCTCGGTGGGCAGAGAGAGCAAGGCCTGTGAGGCCACTGAAAGCTAAAGATAGATGGGCTTAAAAAAAAAAAGAAAAAAGGCAGCCTTAGAGAGAGGAGACAGAAATGGTGGTTTCCAGACGGGATATTGACTGCAAACTATATTTGGTTTTCATCTCAGCTAAGTGTGGGGCCTCATTCTCTAAAAGCAGCGCAAATACCCACACTGCTTTTCCTGCCTGGGCTAATTCTTATTTACATTTTTCCGGTAAACCGAAACATCCACAGATCGCTAGATGTGGCCACAACAGTCTGAGGGTGAGTAAAGTAGGTACAGAAATAACACGCGAGCGTGTGTTACAGCAAAGCCCGCCTCCACCTAGCCAAGTCTCAAGCTTGTACGGAAAGAACACTAGGGGACAGTGATTCCCGAAGCCTGGGAGCAAACAGCTAAGTCCCAGTTCTTAGCCTGAGAGAAGCCACAAGGTGGGGAGAGGCCCAGGACTCCGGTGGAAACCCGGGAGTCTGTCTGGGTTTTAAGAAGCAGAAGACAGAGTTCAGGGCAAGCACGGCCACTGCAAAATGAGGAGGGAGCCCTGCAAAGCCACAGACCGGGGCCCCAGGTCTGACTGTGACCTCTGCCCGTTTCTGGCTGTGTGCAGGGCAGACCACAGCCGATGAGACCTCAGCGGCCGCCGAGAAACAGCGTCTGCAGGTCGAGTCCAACCCAACCGACTGATGAACCACAGAATCGACACTCCCCGCTCCGACGTATTGAGGAATTGGGGGCGGGGGGTGGGGGGCGCCCGTTGAAAATGTGGATTCCCAGTCCCTACCCACAGATCTGCAGAATCAGAATCTCTTGGGTACAGTGCCTCGACTGTGCGCTTGTAACCAGCAGCCTCGATGACTCAGACACACGAGAGTTTGTGCTTCGCGGCTCTGAGCGCTGGCACGGTCCACATCTCATGCTTAGCTTTTGCCAAAACAGGCTGCGCTTGAGGGTGCGGCGTCTGTCGTGGCCAAGGAAGTCTGTCATCTGCCAAGATGTGTCAGCTGCCTGAATCCTCGCTGCCGGCCACACGAAGCTGAGAGGTCATTCGGAAGCACGGAGGAGATGCTTCTCCCCGAAGAGCATCACGGAAACCTCCTTGATATGGAAGAGCGCCATGCAGAGACGGGACAGCCGTCCGTCAGCATGAGGCCTTCCCCGCTGCCATCTTGGACTCCCCGTACTCCCCCCCCCCCGTACCCCGGTGCTTCTCCCACTTCACTGAAAGCAGCTTTTGCAAGTCTTGAGCAGATAGGTGTTAAAGACCTGCTGGGGTTCTCGCAGGCCAGCAGGCATCTAGCAAGCTGCTTGGCTCAGGAAGGTGAGATACCGGTCATTCGTGTCTGGCACCCTGGTCGCCCCATTTAGTTGTTTCCGTGGCTGTATGTGCCAATTATAAAAACACTCACAGAAAACAAAACAAGGAAGCAACTTGCAATCAACACGACGGACATAGCAGCGATGTCTGTCACGCAGTTAATCTCCCCACCCTGGTCATTGTGACTGACGTGTCTGATTTTACCAAGGAGCAAAGGGGGCCCTGTCTCCACGAGTGTCCAGTGTCCTACAATTGTGGCAAAACTGCCTTGGAACTCCCAGCCCTCACGTCTGTCAGCCAAGCGACCCCTCTCTCAGGATGAATGCAATGGTTACTAAAGAAAAAGTAGGCATGGGATATTCTAAATTTTCAATTAGTGGGCTCTTCGTGGAAACCTGGTAAGCCTTGAAATATGTAGAGTTTTTTGAAGGATTAAAACATACGGTGGACTAGAATTCCTCACCCATTCATTTGGAAAACTACTTGCTAAGAATGTTCTCCAATCCTAAATCTGGGAGCTGATCTAATTAAGTGATCCCAAAGCCAGGCTACAGCCGGAAAACAGACAAATACATTTTAATCAGTTCTAATTTAACATTAAAATAGCAGGAGAGATATGGTGGTGCATATGAGATGGGGAGAGAGAGAGAAAAAGGTAGAGACATCAAGATATACACATATATATGTCTATTATAATATCTATTATATATTATATACAGTAGACAGATATATCTTATCTTAGTAGACATATATATTACATATAGTAGACTTAAAAGTATAGAGAACTATATATATCCTAATTCAGATGCCCCTTGCTACAGGTGTATGCAAAATTAAACAAATGAAGAGAGCAGTTTCCCATCGGGACCGTGTTTCTGTTTTAGAACAGAGACAGACAAATTGTGACTTTAGAGCTCAGTTTTAATTAAATCACTGAGGCTTAGAGCCTTACCAACTCTGAACGCCTGCCCCTCTTCCCCCAGTCTGGGTCTGCACATCCACACAGATAACACCACAACTGGTAAGTTGCTTTCTTACCTAGTTAGCATTAGCCAAGGTGTTGGGTTTTTCTTTCCTATTTATGTATTTCTACCAAAACAATGAATACACAAGGTTCCGAAATTTACAAGAACATATAAAACAGGCTTGCCCTTGTTCAAAGCTAACTGCTATTAACAAACTCATGTACATGTTTATCCTCCCAAAAATGTCTATTTATATCAGCATGAAAGTATATCCTTATGTAACTTCTGAGACACACGCTCTTCTATATGTATTTATATATGTGTGCATATATGTATGTGTGTGATATATATGTATATTATACACACACAATTCTGAATTCTTTTTCATTATTTTCATTAAAGATATTTTGAAAATTTTCCATATTTTCACTTAGAGATCTACATTATAGATCTACCTCGTATTTTTTCAGCTTCATTGAGATGTTACTGGCATATAACATAAGTAAGTTTAAAGTATACAATGTGACGATTTGATACACTTATATATTGAGACCTACCTCATTTTTTCAACGTTTTTTATTTATTTTTGGGACAGAGAGAGACAGAGCATGAACGGGGGAGGGGCAGAGAGAGAGGGAGACACAGAATCGGAAACAGGCTCCAGGCTCCGAGCCATCAGCCCAGAGCCCGATGCGGGGCTCGAACTCACGGACCGCGAGATCGTGACCTGGCTGAAGTCGGACGCTCAACCGACTGCGCCACCCAGGCGCCCCGAGACCTACCTCATTTTTAAGGCTGCATAATATTCCAGAGTATGAATGTATTAGAATTTAGGCATATATTGGGTTCCAGACTTCTAATGTTAAACATCTTGTAGATGTTTTTTGCACATTGGTGCTGATGTATTTGTGAGACTGAGAACTGGAAACAAAATTGCTGCGTCAGGTGACATTTATAATTTTACCATATAAATTACCTGCCGAGGGTAATAGCTATTTACAGTCCTACCGGAAGTATGTGGGAATTCCTATTTGCCCTCAGCCTTGCTAGTGCATCACCCCCACCATCCTCTCCTGCAACACCATTTCCCCCCCACCCCTCTCTGCTGGGTCATTCATCAGGTTCCCCCTCTACTATTAACACTTGTCTGCTCTTTACTTCTAAAAAAAAAAAAAAAAAAAGTTGTCTATACTGGCAGTCTCCGTCTCTCCCCGTTCTCGTCCATCCTTAAATTCCTGTTATGGAAATTCTTAAGCATGCATCAGAGTAGAACAGAATAATAACCCCCGATATAAGCCCCTCTATATCTGTCACTCAGCTTCAACATAACATTCTGCTCATTTTATTTATTTCCTGCCCTCTTTTTCCTAAGTATTTTCAGTCATAAATTCGACCACAAAGACTTCAGTGTGTGTGTCTAATAGATAAGGGCTTAAAAAAAAACCAAATGTAGTCACTGTATCATTTTACCCACCATAATTAATAATTATTTAATATCATCTGATATCCAAGCCATCTTAAATTTTTCTGTCTCAAAGAAAGTCTAAGATGGTTTTGTTCAAATCAGGATGCAAACAAGTTATGTTTCCTAGTCTTTAAGTCCAACCATCCATTGTCTTTATTTTACACCTGCAATTTGTTGAAGAAACTGGGTAATCAATCTGTCCTGCGGAATTTCCCACATTCTGGATTTCGTGTGTTGACCATGTTCTTCAATATCCCACACCTTTACGACCTGATCTTCCGACGTGGAGGCTTGATTACATTCACGTTTTGTTTTGACCAATAATTCAACACCGCCGGTGTTGGGTCCTTGCTATTGCAACACATTGGAGGCATTAACCTCTGGCTGTTCCTTTTTTAGTAACACTCAGATCGATCACTGGGTTCACATTTATCAACCCGAGCCATTCAACAAAACGTTTCCCGTCAACCTTTCACCTTTCGGCAGTCTAGGTCCATTATTTCACTAGAAGTGACAAAATGGTGCTTTCTTAATCCTATCATTTCTCTGACATCTAGCTAGGACTCTCACGTGAAGAACTTTCCCTTATCAGGTCAAGTGGATCCACAAAATGCTCAGGGTAAATGCTTTGTTTTTCCAGTTAGCAATTTTCAAAATAATGGGTTGGAGCCCTAGTCATCTCCAAATAGTTTGTTTTTTTAAAATATTTATCTACTTTGCAAGGGAGAGTGAGTGGGGGAGGGGCAAAGAGGGGGGAGAGAGAATATCCCAAGCAGACTCTGCACTGTCAGCACACAGCCTGACGCGGGGCTCGAACTCATGAACTGTGAGATCATGACCTGAGCTGAAACCAAGAGTTAGACTTAACCGACTGAGCGGCCCGGGCGCCCCTAGTTTTGCTGTTTTAACCATCATTGTGACCTCGTGCATCTTTCTGCATTTCTCATTTCACTCCACTGTTTTTTTTCCTAGTGTTTATTTTTGAGACAGAGAGAGACAGAGCATGAGTGGGGGAGGGGCAGAGAGAGAGGGAGACACAGAATCCAGAATCCGAAGCAGGCTCCAGGCTCCGAGCTGTCAGCGCAGAGCCCGGCGTGGGGCTCGAACCCATGAACCGTGAGATCATGACCTGAGCTGAAGTCAGATGCTTAACCAACTGTGCCACCCAGGTGCCCCATATACAGAGGCGTTTCAAAAGTGTTTTCTAAATTATATTCTGAAACCAACTCTAGGAAAACTTTGTTCTGAAAATTCGTTTTAGAAGGAAGCAGACATCCCACTAAGGGAGGCACTAAGCCAGGAACAGCCGTGCGTGGCGGTCGGGGTCCCGCACAGCAGCCTTCCCTCCCAACGCCCACCAGTGTTCCTTCCCGCACACCCACTGGATCCATGGTCCTACAGTAACTCGTGTAAACAGACCGGGCCACACCAAAACCCCAAGAAAAATACAGCAGCTTTGTGCAACTATCACAGTAAAATTTATTCTGTAAAATACAGTTAAAGTACACTGTGCATAATTTAGCAAAGATCAAATACTGTAATAGGATTTTTTAAGAAAACATTTAGCACCCACTATATTCTCAGGAATTTTGAGGACCGTGGCCGTCTCTGCTCGCTCAATTTTCACAAGGTTACATGTTGTACAAACTAAGGGAAAATTCAACTTTTAAGAAGTCTGACAATATTTTTCAAATAAAGCAAAATCAGTTAGCAGGAAAATAAGTTCCACCTGACATCTGGGTACATCTTTCCCCCGAATCACCTGGCATGTCGTGGCCAGAAACTCCACTTGCTAAGTGAACTAGTAGCTTCCCTCCAAGGGTTGGGACCAAGTTTCCTTCACAGAGATCCTCCTGCACCATGAATGAAATGAAATGAAATGAAAACTGTCATTTGCCCAATTAAGAGAGACTGCAGAGCGTGTCAAAAACGCAAAAACAGTCCCCAAATTATCTGTACCACTTAAAGGTTTGGAGCTAGCCCTCAGAGACACTAACTGCAAAGTACGGACTACTTTTGTTCATCAGGCAGAGAGCTCGGGCAGCGTGCCTGGGCTCTCGTGTTACCTTTGGCCGTAAGCTAGTTTGGGTGCCAAGTGAGACAAACTGTTCGCTGGGAACTATCTGTCGTGCTTCAGTACAATTTGCCTTTTCCTTAGTAGGGAAGGTAATGTTGAAAACAGAACATTCGGTCTTCCTGGCAGTTAATCAACAGGATACAACCTTACGTTTCTTAACTATAGATTTCCCAATTAACCATTTAAAAAAGGTAACAGTCAAAACCATTAAACCTTTCTTTGCTCTAGTTCACTGTTTTTATTTATACAACCACCTTTCTCCCAGACAAGCAATGTTACTGGAACGTAAGGCCAAGATGCCTTGCTGCTCACAATCCTATTCCACTTTCTCTTTTGGAGCGTCTTCTCAGCAGCCAGTTACCACATGGTAATTTTCACAGTTTCAAAGTTCTCCTCGTTTTAAAACAGCGACAAAGTGTTATACTTGATGGTAGTTATGGTCAAATAGTTCCATCAACCTTGTACAGTTTTTATAATATAACTTCAAGTATGTGCATCATTTCATCAACACAAACCTCAAAAATGAAAACCAAAGAACCCCAACCACCTAGTGCCATCTCCTTCTGGTGCCTTGGGACATAAGAGCACCACCTGTTTGTCTATTTCAGTGGTTAAAACGTAATCCCGTCTTAGCACCATCTACAAGAGTTAGAGGTTAATGACAACGCATGATGGCTTACCGGAAGGTAACAGTCTTAGTATCCCCTCAGAAGGAAGTCTCTTCCTTCTGCTGCAGCTGGCTCACAGAAAAGAGTATTAACGGGGAAGAAAGGACAGACTTCTAGCTAGGGCTGTGCAGTACTTAAGTCACTTAAGTATTAATGTCGTGTTTCCCTGTAAGTACACAATCATACCAGATATAAAAGAGTTCAAGGAATTATGTTGTTGAGATACATCCGGATGAGCCACATTTAAGATGTTGACCATGGCTTTGCAGCCTTACATAGAGGACAGAGGAAAAGCACAGAAATTAATGCTGGTGATCAAGTCCCATCTTTTTAAACCAAAATCTGTTTCATCAGCACTCCATTTCAAAAACAAAGTGGAGGACTCTAAACAACTGATCGATTTTTACACAAAATTGTGATTACCTAGATCAGTCATTAGACATGGTAAATACAAGCAAAGAAAATAAAGTGCACCTTTCCAGGATATAAAATTATAGACCCAGTAGTCACGTTTTTAATTGGCAACACAGACTGAAATATAAAAAGTACTAGACACAACGAAGCTAGATAGAAAGTAATTACATTTCAGTGAAAAGTGACAATCTGTCAGTACAGCAGAGGGACAGATAACCTTTTATTAAAGCTATTAGGTTTGGAGACTCTTGAATATTTTGATTTTGCATAGGAGAAAGGAAAGCCATTCTTCTAGAAGGCACTAACTGATTTAAATGTGCAGGCAACTCCACAAAGAAGGTGTGTGCGAAGGACAGTCGAGAAGACCGCTTGGTCTTCTGCTGTAGTCCTTACTCTGCATGGTGGACTGTGCACTATCGCGGAGGCACCGAATCGGTCTGCAGGCTGCCCCACGTCCCCGCCAGTACGCTCAGTCGACGGTCTCACAGATCTCCTTGACCTTCTGGTTGAAGTCTTCCGGTTGATCTGCATACACATAATGCCCCGCCCCGAGAATGGCCTGGGAAAGAAAGGAAGGCGTCAGGAGGTCGGTGAGCAAAAGCATTTAAAAAAACACGATGACATACACAAGGCACCTAGCAATGAAAGGGAGAACAGCCATACAGAAACAAAACCTAAGAGGATGAGCAACACTGATCTGCAGTAACTTGTATGTATCTCCATCAACTAAAGAATCTGAGACTAAAGGGAAAGATCTATTGGACCTTACTACAATTTTACACCAAGAGCCATTCTAAATTGACCTGCGCCAGCAGATCGAATGAACCGAGGGAGAACGTGCTGCCTGGTGAGGGGGGAGCTGGTCAGGGGCCACCGGAGTGTCCTTCTCCCGCTTGGGAGATGCCACAGCTCTGGGGACAGGCCAGGCTGGCCTGGACAGGTGTGCGCGTCAAGCCCTGCCCGTCGTCACACGTGGCATCGGGTCCTGACGGAGGCCCTGAAAGCTCGGGGATGATGCGGAATCTCCCCGCAGGCCGACGCAACGGAGCAGGCTGCACCTGGAAGCGGAAGCCCAGACGGAGCCACACACTTACGATCGTCTTCACATATGAATGTGGCCGCAAGGACTGGATGCTGGTGCCAGAATTGCCATCTATGCAGGATCGGGCGCCATAGATCACCGAAACCGGAATGTCAGGGTGCATTTTGCCAATTCGCTGGAGCATTGGCCTTTTTGCCCATCCGTAGGGAATGGTCATATTTTTGAACGCGGTCTCACCACTTAAGGAAAAGGAAAACAACGCACATGTGACTTCGGGGGAGGAGCATGCATCGCACTCCCACCGTCTCTATCAAAACACTCATATTTAACCTCTCCCGAAGAAAAGCCTCAAACAGAAAATGACTCACTAGAAAGTGTAAGAAACAAACCCCACAGAAGGTACACGCTTTTGTTAGATAAACAAGATTTTCTCAACTCTAGCTGATTAAAAGTCACCCTCTTCTTTTTTTTTTTTTCAACGTTTATTTATTTTTGGGACAGAGAGAGACAGAGCATGAACGGGGGAGGGGCAGAGAGAGAGGGCGACACAGAATCGGAAACAGGCTCCAGGCTCCGAGCCATCAGCCCAGAGCCTGACGCGGGGCTCGAACTCACGGACCGCGAGATCGTGACCTGGCTGAAGTCGGACGCTTAACCGACTGCGCCACCCAGGCGCCCCAAAGTCACCCTCTTCTAAATGAAAGACGCAACCCTAGCTGCCGATCATTAAATTATTAAATTCCCTATGGGGAGAGTTAAAATGTTTTCTTCACTGTAACTCATTTTGAAATGTAGAACATAGCTTTCCAACACGTGCACGGCACCAACTTTTTACCTGCAATAGTAAAGATACCAAGATGAGAAGAAATGCAGATTGAGTATTCCTTGTGTGTTTACATCTTTTCTCTCCTGCATATCATGACATTTGCTGTTTAAAAAGCCCTTTCTGGCAAGGGAGAGGCCGCCTCCTGGAGCAGCCCATTCTCAGAGACGGCAAAGGGCTCACCCGGGACCACGCCTGTCACCTGCCAGCTAGCAGTCCGGTGCCACGCCTCTTCCGTCCTGCCCACCACCCAGGAGGCAGCGTCCCTCTGCCTCAGTCGTCCAGGGCCAGGCACCAGGCAACGAGAGACCAGCCCCGGATCTCAGAGCCTACCGAAGCCGGTCCACTAGCCGGTCCTAAACCGTCTGCCGCGGCCGGCCTTGCCTCTCCTGAAGGACCCAATAAAAGTTCTGGCCTCACTTTCCCTTCACGCTTGTTTTCTGCCACGTGACCAAAGTCTCGTGCTTCCCTGTTCCGCCTCGTGGCATTCAGTGACCCCTTTCTAGGTCCTGTGAGTATAACAAACTTTGCTTTCTTGAGCCTGCGTCTTCTCTTGTGGCCACACCTGACCGCCCGTCACACAAAAGAACACAGCACACTCTGCAAACTCCCAGGACGGATCCGCTCAGCTGTCACTTCGGCTTCCTTGCAGTACCAGGCAGAACTCTGAACTGCCTGTTGTGAAGAATCCAAGTTCCACCGTAAGAAAGACAGCGAACTGGCACCGTGCCGGCACACGCAGTCACGAAACGTAGGGGGACAGGAAAGCAGGGAGACCACGCAGGAAAACAGGTGAGGTACCTGGGACTGGCCGCTAAAAACTGCTGGACCAGTCCGTACAGGGTGCCGTCCTAATCCGCCAGACCCCACGGCCCAGTGAGTCACAAAGTCGTCAATCTCTTCGGGACCCCAAGCCTCCCAGCCTCCCTCACTCCTGGCAGAGAAGCTCTAACCCACTTTACTAACAAGACCGAGACTTCAGCACAGCAGTGGCCACGGCCTCGCCCCTTAACTAAGCAGGCGTGCGCGGTCCACCTGGCCTCTCGGCATGTCACCCAAGTCGGAACCCTGGAAGGCTGGGGTACCACCTGCAGGTTCCGAAGTGTGGCCCGTGACCCACCCACACTGGAGTCATCTGAAGGATTTAACATGCAGCCCTGCCCACCAAATCAGTCTTAGAAACAGAGTTCAGGGGTCACACTTTTGACGGTCCCCCCCCCGCCCCGCCCCCAGCAAGTCTGGTATGCCATGAAGCAGGAGAACCGGGGCTCTCCTCGGCCTGCCGAGTGCTTGGCCCTCTCCCTACAACTCCGTGGCCCTGTCTTCCAGGCTCCTCCTAGCTCCCCACTATCTTCAGGCTGTTCTGTCCACTGGTGCCTTGCACCTAACATCGCTAAGTCATATATTTAAAAACGAGAGAGAAACACCTTTGTTTGGCCCTCTTGCTCCCTGTGGTGTCTCCCCTCTTCTACTCACTGACAAAACGTCTGCACAACTCCCTCCCTGTCTCCCAGCCCTCACGTATTCCTCACCCACTGGAGCAGAGCTGCTCCCGCTGGCCCAGGGTCATTAAAAAAGCGCTCAGCAGGGGCGCCTGGGTGGCGCAGTCGGTTAAGCGTCCGACTTCAGCCAGGTCACGATCTCGCGGTCCGTGAGTTCGAGCCCCGCGTCGGGCTCTGGGCTGATGGCTCGGAGCCTGGAGCCTGTTTCCGATTCTGTGTCTCCCTCTCTCTCTGCCCCTCCCCCATTCATGCTCTGTCTCTCTCTGTCCCAAAAAAAATAAATAAACGTTAAAAAAAAATTAAAAAAAAAAAAAAAAAGCGCTCAGCAAAAGAGGAGCGTTGTCATCACGTGACCTGGAACCACGCTGCAGGGCATCTCCCGGGCGTTTGTGAGACCAAATGCCCTTTGGCAGAGCAAAGTCTCTAAAAAGATCCGTGGTGTCGCCAACTATCTCCTTTTGTTTAATCTGGCAGCCCTTTTCGCGTAGAACACGCAGACTCGGTTCGGAAACGCGGTTTTATCTGCAGTGCTGCTTTATCTCCCACCTCCGACCCCCTCCTGCAGGTGCCCAGGACCACGGCCCCCTCGGCTTACCCAGGACACTGTGCGGGGAGATAGCACACACTGCTGCCTCATCTCCCAGCGGAACCCGGGACACTTTTGCGCAGCAGACTCCCCACGAGCAGGGGAGCACGTTAACAAGCATCCGCCATTTAAGTACTGATAAAAATCTCGACTACTCACATGCTTTCAAAGAAGAAACGTGTCACACGCCGACACAGTAAACTGGAACCCTAACCCGTACCTTGGAGTCTGCACGTTGCAGTGGTAGATGTACTCTGTCACAGTGTCATCGTCAAACATTGAAGAATACTTCCGCTTGAAGTCAGGCCTTAAACGCTGCACGAGACTTAGGCCTATGTAACAGGGAGTGAACGTTCTGAGTCACAGTCAACTGCCCGACTACCAGAGAAAGGTTTTGTGTTTGCTCCCAGAACGGGCGTTACACGCAGACACAGCCACGTGTGTTTAAGTGTATATTTTAGGTGGAAAAGAGCACAGGGCCTAGTAGCTGCTCTCCTCAGGTTCCCTAAGCATTAAAATAAGGAGTAAAGAGTATTCTACGTTGACTTACAGGTGTGTTTCAGGAGCTCAAAACGTACAAGTTAACTTTCTAAGACTTGTCTTCACAGGAAAATAAATTCCATTAAACGTGGCTCAAGTTAACTTATTAATCTTTAGTTCTCCCGCAACTGTAACCCATTAGCCTCTAAATAAAGTAAACAAACTGGGATATACAAGTCTTTCTGTGGAAAAATGAGCCGAGTCTCTGCGGGATTTTGGACACTTCCAATCCTCCCGGCTAAGGCCATCCACTCCTGAGGGGAGAAGTAGGGCCAAGGCCCCCAGAGGAAAAAGGATGAAGGGCAGAAGCTTCCATCTGGTCCCTATTGCCCCTACCGGGGCCCCAGGGGCTAGCCAGTTTCCCTTTCTGCTGTCACTGCCCATTATTCTAGCAAGGTCTTCTTCACCGGCCCTCCTTCCCACCTCTGAAGGAATTCTACAGCTCGGTGGAGAATTCTGATGATGTGGTTGACATTCTACATGACCCCCCCCACCCCGACCACGTGCAAGCAATAGTGGCAGACAGAGGGCATGGCGGGAGAGGGCCTCTCCTAAGGAGCCCCCCTCCCTCCCCAACTACTGTCTCCTAGTTTCTTTTCCTACTTTACTCTTCCCACACTGGCTGCCTGTGGAACTGTGATCAAGCGTAATCCACTTGTATTTCAGGACTGTACAGACTAAATGCAGTTTTGAATAGTCCATCAAAGGAGGACTGGACACCTAAGAGGAGTGGCTCTGTACTACTCGGTGGGGGGGGAGGGGGGTGGTGAAAGGGTTGTGGGGGGGGGCACAAAGGCTGTCTGTCAGAGCGCTGAGGAAGACTGCTGTGGTCACCAACCCAAACCCTGTGCAGTCCCGTGGTTCTCCCTATCCCAAAGAGGGGCCTAATACTTAGGAAGAGGGGAGCAGAACCTACAGCCACATCTGCAGCAGTTATTTCCACACCCTCCCCCATCCCTCTCTTCTCGTCTTGCTGACAGAAGCCGACTCTTGTCTGTGAGTTAGGCAGCAACATGCCCAGGTAAGTGGGCCCCTCACTCCAGCCCCTGGCAGCGGGTCATGATCGATCAGCCACAGATGCGTATTGTTCTTTGCCAGCGCAAGAACTAGGGGCGGGCAGAGACATCTGGGGAGGCCTGCTGGGGCCTTCCAAGGAAACTTTCTTCCCCGACAAAGAGCATTATGGGGAGAAGGCCATTTTCCACTCTTTCCTTTCTTCTTGCTCAGAGCGCTGCTTCGTGAGATGAGGCTTCCCGCCACAGCAGCCAAACAACGTGAGGAAAAAAGGTCAGGAAGCACAGCTGCAGGCCCCAAGGCCAACGTCAACGAGCCAGCTAGTACAACAAATGCTGACCACCTGCCTCCAGCCTGCTTGCTACGGGAACAACGAAAGGCCCTGTGGTTTAGACCACTGCGGTGTTCAGCTACTTGCGGCTAACAGCACTCCTCACGGATACAAGCGATGAGAGGGGAGCAGAGGTCCAGACCATCGCCATCGGGGACAAAGAGGAAAGGTAATTAATTCCCTTGGCTTTGGGGTGGAGACAGAGGAGCTGAGGGTGGAATCAGCTCTAAATCAGAGACTAACCCCTGTATTTCAAAATATGACCAGAAACACAGATCACGAGTCCCCAGAACCCCGGGTGGAAAAGGATGATTTTATCTTAACACTCTGACATTATGGGGCAAGAAGGGAATCTGGCCATACCCAGTTGCCCCATGGTCAATCAAGTCAGGCTTTGTGATCTGCCAGCTGCGTATTGCCAACTAGCCGAAGCCTCTCTAATATCACCAACAGGTAACAAGCTTCACTTCTTCTCCTCGTGCCCTGGGCTAGCTCACCTGCAGCGTTTCCTGCCTTCTCAGTTCTGCTAATTACCTGTAATGTTTACAGTATATTATATATATAAATCTACCTACCTACCTATCTATCTATAAATCTCCTCTTTGAGAAGATCCAGTTTCATTATCTTTATGAAAGGACTGGTACTTTTTAGAGAAGGAGGAAAAAAAGTAATTTAGTAAATTAGTAATTCAGAGGAGGAGAAAAAGATTCAGTCTGTTTTTAAGGTTCTGACCAACAGTGGCAATCAGTAAATACTCCTCTACTACCAACGTATAAACACATTGCTTTCCTAAGATGCGGATGCAAGCACTCACCGAAGGGGCCTGCGATCCTGAGGCCAGCCAAAGGGTTAAAGGGAGTCAGCGCTGCTCCCAAGGCTCTGATCCACACTGGGATTGGCCTGTCTTGATCGGCAAGGTCCGGCCGCTCAGGAAAACCCCAAGGCTCCACTAAAATGAGATGATTAACCCTGTAGGGAGGAAGAACAGAAACAATTTCATTTGGCAATCTCACCCCAGGACTCTAAAGAATTAACATGGTTTATAAAGCAAAGGTAGAATCAACCACCTCAAAAACTTTCATATTAAAGACAAGACTAATGGCTGACCAGTCACATCATGATCTTATTGCATGTAAATTTTCAGATGTGCTAGGAGCTGAGAGGTTTACGGGAGGAAGAGGGCTTCCTTTTTCCTGGAGGTAAACGTGGATAATAAAGGCTACAACAAGAGTAGCATCACAACAGTGGCTGACACCGTAGAAATGACTGAAGATTAATATTACCCTCGTAAAATAGCTTCAGATACCAACAACAGCGATCTCCTATGAAGCAATCATTCTAAAAATTTAAGAGGCATTAATTAGCACTTAAGGTGGGTTCAAAAGGACTTTTATTTTTATTTATTTATTTTTTTTAATTTTTTTTTTCAACGTTTATTTATTTTTGGGACAGAGAGAGACAGAGCATGAACGGGGGAGGGGCAGAGAGAGGGAGACACAGAATCGGAAACAGGCTCCAGGCTCTGAGCCATCAGCCCAGAGCCCGACGCGGGGCTCGAACTCACGGACCGCGAGATCGTGACCTGGCTGAAGTCGGACGCTTAACCGACTGCGCCACCCAGGCGCCCCTCAAAAGGACTTTTAAATAAACTTTCCATAAACACAGATAATGGGCTGAAATTTCCCCTAGTCTGGTAAGCATGAGCACATCTGCCCTACCCATGAGATCACAATACACGGAGAACAGATTCTGTTCCTAACCCTTTCCTAATTTTCTTCTATAATGACCAAAGACATAGAAAATTCTCAGCCCCATCTCACATAAAATCCTTTCCTATCACTAACAGCTCTAACTGTTCCATCTTATGAAACCTCCTCCTGACGAGGGAGGACCAGAATTCCCAGCAGTACTCCCACGTGCCCGCATCCGGTGTCACAGGCCATAAAGATCCTGAACAGGGCACAAAGGTCCTCACGACTCACGTGATATTCAGCGATAACCAAAACAGCCAACAAATGCCAGCAAAAACATCCCAAGGACAAATGGACAATGATTCCTACGTCCCTTCCCTAAGTCATGACTGAAACAGAAAGGTAAAGAAGCAGAACATGGGCACAGATGGCTATTATTCCCAACGTAAAATGTTTTACTGTCTTTGCCACCACAGAGAAGGATGAGTTGATAAGGAGTCCTTTGCTTTGACTGCATTTTCTCAAATACAAAGCTTTAGAGGACGGACCCAGAGCACAGAGCTCCAAGGGCCCTTGAGAACACACAGCCCAATGTTTCATCTCACAGATGAGAAGGAAACTGAGGTGCACTGGGTGACCTGCGCCGGGACATACGGCTACTTAATGCAGAAGTAGGGCTAAACCCCCATTTCCCGATTGCAGTAAACTAATCCGTGCCAACAGGCCATAGAGCAGAAGGTTCTCTCTCTCCCCCAAGAACAGGCCAAGCAACATAAGATGACATATCAGTAAAGGTAAAGCTTAACTTGTATCAACTCTAGGCCAGTCCGAACCCTGAAATACTAGATTTCAGAGCACTGAAAAGATGTGTAGAGTGTAGCTACCAATCTTGTGTGGAGATGTGTAACAAGTGAGCTTTCCATACACTTCACGAGACTATCTTCTACTGGCGTGTGGGAAGGGGATGAAAAGGAGTTTGTTTGCTTTTTTTTTAACGGCAGAGGCTAACTGATCATGGACTTCCTCCTAAATTCCTTATTACAGCCCACAGTGAGACCTGAGGGGCGGGAAGAGGCAGGCATGCCAGAGGTTTCAGTGGAATCAATGACACAGTCACCCAGTTGAAAGCAGCAGAGATTCCCATTAGGAAATAGCTCGTAGTATTCACTGTGACTCGGCTCCTGAAGAGAAAGATGAACTCTTTGTTAACACATATTTTACCTTAAAAACTTTAAGGTAAATTAAACTTTGTTATGAATTTCTTTGGGGGTCCTGCCCCGTCTCTTCTAGGCTCGTACTGATCTGCTGACCCAAGAAGGGGGAGGACGAAGGAAACTGTGAGGGAGGTCAGGTCCGGTCTATCTCTAGCTAAGTGACTGCCTGGTTTCTGCCTTAGTTTTGGCTTCCTGGTTTCATACAGATCTTCAAAATAGCATCCCTAGATAAAAATGCCAGTTTAACAAATTATGCAAAGTACACACACTAGAGAAGGCCAACTTTTTTTTTTTTTGAAGGGAGTGAATTGACCCAACAATTGTTTAGTCTTGTGTCTTCAGCAAAGCATGGTGCTTAGCACACGGCAGACGCTCAGCAAACGTTTGGAGTATCAGGTTGTTGCACGTTTCCACTCAGAAAGGAAAGCATGTAAGTATATAGAAACTTTATTAACTATACTCATAAAGTAAGCACAGCACTTAGTGCAAGTCTGGATTGTTTTGGTCACTCTTATTTCTTAGATGAGCCTTGCAGGCCACTACCCATTAGTGGGAGTGAGCCAGCTGCTCTTTTTAATTGTAGTTTGGAACAGAAAAATATTTAACAAGTGTGATACCATTCCATGGAACTTTTATCTCAGACACACACATAATTCTTAGCGAGAGAGTATTGTCAAAAAAAGTTGGAAAACAACTTTTTAAAAGTGCTGCCAAAACGTCTAGCCTGGAGTTATGTATCATCTGCCTCCACTCGATGTAAAAAGCCTCAGAAAAGAACTTGCTTATTTCTGGTTAGAAGACTTTTAAATGAGACAGACCATCAGAGCACTTAGGTTGTGGCTGTTAATAAATGTCCAGGAAATGTTATCCAGTTATAGCGGCAAAACTGGGAAGGCTAGTAGAGAAGACTTTTTGTAGGGCGCGTGAGAAGTCAGTGGCCAGAACCACGTGTGCCGTGAGGCACCGAACTTTGAGTCTTCAAGAAAGCCTGACCACAGGTTATTACAACCTCGCAGCAGTCCAAGTTCCCAGGCTACCTTCTCACCAGCTCTGCTGGTGACAAGATTACCTCCTTGCCTGACAGAAGTTATTTGGTTTAAATGTGTATCTAAACTTACAGTAATGTCGACCCAACCCTCTGACAGTCCACAGAGGACGGCCTGACGGGATTGTTGGCTCACATCCAGGATTAAGGAATGAGTCTAGCAAGACGGCATACATGAGTCACGCTATCAGACTTCTTCGCCAAGAAAGAGAGACTGATTCAGACGACAGGAAAAAGAACTGGCAGAGCAGGAAGGAGAGGAGAGCCTATCCGTTTCGAAACGCTTGAAGAGGCATTCTTCAAATCGGTCACCGGAGTAGGTCTTGAATTTGAAGATGGTGAGCACATTACAGCCCAAGGGCAGAGCAGGGGATGACCTCTGCTCCAACAGGCGGGGAGGAGGGGCTCTGAATGCCAACAAGGGTATTTTATATAAACCTGACTCTCATGGGCTTTAAGGTCAGCCACCAGCCAGAAATGATACAAGAAGACAATCAGGCCTAGAACCAAAGAGCACAAGGGAACCAAAGGACCCACTTACAGAAGAAAAGGAGCAGGGAAAGCCAGAGGAAGAACCCTCGGCCCCAAGGCATTTCCCGCCGGCTCCGCCTCTGAGGGACAAGGCAGCAGCTCCGAGAACGACGCACGAAAGACCCCCGACTTCAGGCCAAGTAGAGGAGCCTTTCTTCTCAAGTGGGGCTGGCAGGAGAATGCTCAGCCCATCTCTGTACCGTCAGGAGACAGAGCCAGGCAAGGCTGCAGGTCCCAAGACCTGAAAGTCATTCCGTGCAGAAGAAAGGGCCAGTCGTAACCCATTCTACTGTATCTATTCTCTTGGCCAAACACTTCCTAAATCAGTAAGTTTCCACACGGGCCTCTTCCGTAGTTTATGACAAGGTCTTTATGGCATAGTGCGCTTGGCTCACTCGGCTCTCTCCCATCCCCACCTTACGGGGGATCACACAGCCTGAAGAGGAAGGTAGTGGGATGGCAGCCCATGACGCCTCACGCCGCGAGTGGCCCTACTGTTTGTGACACAGCACATTAACCTACAAATGAAACTACGATGGCATCTCTCATACACATCGTGGTAAGCGAACCGAGATGAACGAAGGTCATTTGGGGGATGGGACATAGCAACTGTGCCCCCGTTTAAAGAAACCTACAAACCGGTTTGTAACCCCTCTGCTCACCAGCCACATGGCCTTTCCAGAAGGGCCCAAGCTGTCCGCCTAGCAATTTCTTTTCCCACTGCCTAGAATGCTCTCCCCTTGAGACTCAACCTCAGCTTACACTGCACTTCTTCAGGTGTCATACTGGGCCAGGTTCTCCTCCAGAGCTCCCACGGACCTGCCCACCCCCTTCACACCACTCAGCAGGTTAAGTTGTATCTCTTCTCCAGCACCTCTTAAGCCTTCTAAACACATACAGTCTCTCAACATTCGTTAGGGGCGCCTGGGTGGCTCAGTCGGCTAAGCGTCCGACTTCAGCTCAGGTCGTGATCTCGCGGTATTTGGGTTCAAGCCCCGCGTCGGGCTCTGTGCTGATGGCTCAGAGCCTGGAGCCTGCTTTAGTCTCCCTCTCTCTCTGCCCCTCGCCAGCTCATGCTCTGTCTCTCTCTTTCAAAAATAAACATAAAAAAACTTATATAAAAAACATTCTTTTAACATTATATTCCAGCAGGTTGGTTGTGTTTAAGTATTTCATTCATTACCAATATTTCAATGGAGGAATCATCCAGGTGCTTTTCTACATAAAGCATCACAACTGCTGAACGCTCAGTTCTCAACCAGTATTAAGAATTGGGAAAATACGTGACTGCCGCCACAAGTTAGGCCACAAAACAACTTTTATGGACAGAGACACTCTGCTGCTCATAGACATGAAGCATCTTATGTTGACCGAATGAAGCAAAAATTAGGAAAAAAAATGGATCGGGTTTTATCTGTTCTCTAGCAAAAGAACGCTTCCTAAACAAGTACATTAAACTAGTGAACTATGCACTTTCATTCTGTACCTCAAACTGCCCTATAAAAATAAAAAAGGAAGAATGAGGCCACCCATAAAAGATGAGAACAGAAATAGGTATGGACTGTTGTCTTTGGGTTTGTTCCTGCACGCGTAGAAAAAATTGTTTTACTTCAGAAAGAAAAAGAAAGATCGTATTTGTTATACTGGAGGAAACAAAGAAAAAGGTAACTCTCTCAGAGTCCATTAGGAGAAAAAACAGAGACACAAGAAAAGATGCACAGTGAGTGAAGGAAATTAAGTGCATCTCATCTGATCTCAAGTAGATCATTTTTTCCTTCTTCTCAACCCCCGCCCTGCAAAATCTTTCTGAAAAGCAAAGATTTATATATTTTAATGTTTATTCATTTTTGAGAGCGAGCGAGCGAAGAGAGAGAGAGAACATGAGAACACAGGGGAGGGGCCGAGAGAGAGGGGGACAGAGTAGCCAGACCGGGCTCTGCGCTGACGGCAGTGAGCCAATATGGGGCTCAAATCATTGGCTCACATCGTGAGATCATGACTTGAGCCAAAGTTGGATGCTCAACCGACTGAGGCACCAGGGTGGCCCTCAAAGATTTAATCTCATGACAGCACAATATAAATGGTACCTGTGGGAAAGGCTATGTGTAGTGTAGAGGCGGGAATTATACAGGAAATGTCCGTACCTCCCTCTCAATGTGGTTGTAAACCTAAAACTGCTCTAAAAAAAATGAAAATCTTTTCAAAGAGCTGGATCAAGTGAAAGCTGGGTAAGAGACATTGAGAGTAGGTAGTTCCATACTCAGTTAATACTGTTAAAAGATAAAGCAGGCATATTGAAAATGTCCAGAGTTTATTTGAGCAAAAATTTGAATGTGGCAGTGAGTGGTTAGATATGCTCCAGCAAAAGGAGCGGGGCAAAGACTTAACGTAGAGAATGTGTGGAAGCAAAGAGAGTAAATTATCTGACTGGCTGTAGGTTGAAACTAAGTTGGCTACTTGTGATTGGTTGTTTTTAGGTTTCAATTTCATAACCTTGAGGCAATTACAGGCTTAGATTTCAATTTGCTTACGTAGGCCACGAGAGCATTACAGCCACCTCAGTCTGATGGCCTCCTTGTTTCATGAACTTAACACTGGGCACCACCATGTGCCCAACCACAGTGGTCTGACTAAATGTCATGCATGATTTGGGATACCTGAAAATCCAGAGGACCTCACTATTTTGAAATTAACCTGTGTTTAATAATGTAAGTTATACAGGTAAGAATATAGGCTTGAATAGCCAACATGGTCTATAGACTTCTTCTCAAATACTGGGTAGCAATCGCTCGATTTCAACATGCTAATTATTTCAAGCATTCTCTTGGTGCTTCTCGGTCCTGACACATTTCTTTAGTTTTATTTCTAGCATTAGGCACAAGCATTCAAAACGCATTTTCTAAAATGCAGCCCACTGCAGGAACCACTGGCTTGCTTTCAGAGACTTGTGCTGCCCACCATGTCATTCAAAGTATGTTGCTGTTCTCTTTCATAGAAAGTTTTAAGGTGCTCATTCTTCACTGGGTGTTGCATGTAAGTGAAGAATCACTGAAGTCTATCCCTGAAACCAGTATTTCACTGTATGTTAACTAATTAAAATTTAAATAAATAAATAAACAAATAAAAACAAGTGCTCATTCTCTTTTGAATCACTGATTTCTTCAGAGTACTTCGTAACTGCAAATGAAACTCTCACCGACCGACCTAAATAGTAAATAGCCATGGAGGGCCAGGATTCACCGCCAGGGTCTATCCCACATAGTCCTGTATCACATCGCCAAAGAATAAATACCACGAGAGAAACATAATAAACCCCTGATAAGAAACAAAGGAAGCCCAGCCCCCCTGCAGAGAGCCCCCTGTTATCTTTTACCTGAAAAGTATCCAATTCCTTCCCTTACTTTCCACTATGAGTAGGACACAGTAGAAGATAGTAAATTCCAAAAGCCAACTAGAAACAGAAAATTTGCTGGATTTTTTTGGAAGAAGGGGTCTGTCGTTTGACAAGACTACAACCGGCTAGCACACCCAGGACTACAAACTCTCCAAAGGGGGGAAAGTATTAGAGCTGAAGTTGAGACAAAGAACGTGTACAGAAGAAGCCACTGTTTGAGGGAAGAAAACCTCAGGGACGCGGGGCTGCTGCCCCACGCTTCCAAGTGTCGACAGCACACCTGACGTCACGTGACGGGGCGGCCTCAGAGGTGCGTGCATGCCATCTGAAAACAAACGACCATCATCCTAGGTTTCATTCACAGACCTCACTGTCAAAGTTGGCTGCAATTCTGGATTTAAAAATTAGTCTAATGAGAAAATGCACTGGCAACATAAAAATGTTAATTTTTTTTTTGTCTCTTTCCGAATGATAAGGAAAAAAAAAAAAGCTTTTCTTCTATTTTCTTAGCACTCAAATGTGACCTTCACTCAGAGCTGAAACAAATAGGAAATAGCACAAGAAAATAAGGTAAACAAAGAAAGCAGAAGTGCAAAGATTCTGAAGCAAACTTCAAGTCATTAATTCAAAATGACTCTGAAAAATAAATCTGTAACAATAAAGGTAGGGCACAGATAATAAAAACCCTGTCAGATACACTATGCGGATACATTTTCTGTAGTTTACAGGTGAGAAAACTGAAGCTTCCAGGCTGAAGGATTTGCTCTAAGCCAAAAAATAACATTGGTCCCCAGGACTTCTAATTTCTCACCTTTGGGTTCCTGTTACACTTTATTATAACCTGAAAAAGGTTAGTAAAAGCCTGTTGGGCCCAGAGATCTAATGATAACAATAACAACAAACAATACCACTAAACAATTCTTTTTTTTTTTTAACGTTTATTTACTTATTTTTGAGAGAGAGAGAGAGAGACCGACCGTGAGATCATGAGCAGGGGAGGGGCAGAGAGAGAGGGAGACACAGAATCGGAAGCAGGCTCTGCACTACAGTGCACAGCCTGATGTGGGACTTTGAACTCACAAACCATGCAATCATGACCTGAGCCAAAATCAAGAGTTGGACACTTTAACCAACTGAGCCACCCAGGCACCCCACCACTGAAACAATTCTTACTTGTGGTTTAAATTGTAGACACTCTCAAGTTTGGCAAACAGAAAGTCCTTTCCTGAAGCCTTCTACCAATGTTTAGCAAGTGTAACAAGAAAACACTGACATCGTTATTTCAGCCACTAAACTGGCCACTGTTGTGCCTATTTGGTCTCAAGGATCCTGTAAGAGAATCTGTCTTGAAAGGCTCAAACACCAACAACCACCAAAGACAGGCTAGCAGAGACCAGCAGTGGCTGTCTCTCTCCTGTCACCATCACTTACCTTGAGGGGTACTTCAGTGAGTAAGCAGCAGCCAAGAACCCACCCAGGTTGTGTCCAAGCAAGATCATTTTGTCCAATCCCAGGGCACGTCTCCACTCTTCGATGGATTCCACAAACTGATTCTCCACTTCTTCCGCATCACTGTCAAACCTGGGCCTGCTACTTCGTCCAAAGCCCAACAGGTCAAAGGCATAGATGGGTCTATCGTTGCAAAGATCTCCATAATTCAGTGCCCAGAGTCCAAGACCTCCTCCAAAACCATGGAGGAGGACAAGTGGAGTCTTGTTTGAAATATTGTGAGAGAACTTCAGTGTCCATATCTTATTCCCATTCGATATACAAACAGGTTCTTTCTTGTATGTGCAGGGGACACCTAATGAAAACATAAAAAAGAAATTCTGCTTAGTTTCCCTACTTCTCCTGAGAAGAGGAGTATTCTCAGAGCAATCAGAAATTAATAATCTTCTAGACTGGTATCAATTCAAAGGATTTTAGCCTTTATTAGGTCATTCCAAAAAAAAAAAAAAAAGCATACATCTTATTGAAGCAAGTAATTCTCATCTAAGTGGGAAGATCTATCTCAGGGAAGTCTCAAGTACCTGCCGCCGAGGTCTTTTCGCAAGTCATGTTAGTTCTTTGGACTTCTTTTCACATCTACCAAATGAGGGTCTGAGGCTTCTAGAATTGGAGAGGAACTTAGTGCTCATGGACCCGCTGTTTGGAGGTCTCTAACTGTGCACACTATAGCAAAAGAATACCTTGAATCTGTCTAACACTGGAAGATTAATCACTGAAGACTGAAGTCAGACTCAAAAGAAACATTTTTCCCTAAAAAGTGACCAGGAATTTAGGGAAGGACTAACAGTATCTGTATTAAACACATAACCGGAATCTTAAGTCATTTCAAAGTTTAGTAGAAAAGAGGTGACAGGGTATGGCAGGCAGTCTTGGCATGAAGTTTTGGTTCAAGTCCAACAATAATGCAAATAATCACAGTTTTGTAGATAAAAACTTTTACTTGCCTTCAGTGCTGTGGGACTCAACAGTTTAAATCTCCCCCAAATTGACTCAAGACAAAACCAATTTGAAATTCCTTTCTGTTAGATTATCAACTGAATTATTGACACTTTAGATATACTACCTACTTGCCCGTATTCACCCGTAGTGGACAAACACCAAAGAACTGGGAGTTTCTGCCCTTCAGCCAAACAAATAATCTCAGGTTTTGTACCACACAGTAGCAGTAAAGAGGAAACTCAGCATTCATTCAGAATAGTAATGGAGCCCAGGCCTCCAAGTGGGGGGAAATGCCGTCGGTTTAGAAAAGGACATGATCCAGCATCGGTACCAAAGCAAACCACGGCAGCATTTTGAACACAGATGTCTGCGTATTCCCATCAACACCAACTGTAACCCCTATTGGGTAGCTCACCCCACTTGTTTTCACATCTGACACTGAACCAGGGCCCGATTCTCATTCCTTTTTGCACCCCCAGACTCTCTCGGTAAGGAATCAGTAGGGAACCAGTAAGCACCACTGCCAGGAAATATATACCCAGAGATACCAGGACTGCCCTGCCCCAACAGTGCAAGTTTGGGCAAATTTCAGTGCTCGTAAGAAACTTTAAAAACAGGTTTCCACACCACTGAAACGCAGAATTAAGGAATCCTACGAAACTAGCACCAGAAGGAACTCTAAGGATCATCCTGCCCCTTCATTTTACAGGTAACAAATGGGAAACTGACAGTGGCTTATCCAAGATCCTGACACCACCAGATGGCAGGTTGGGCCTGGACCAGGTTACCTTGTTCCAGTCCAGTAAGTGCTTCACCACACAAGGCCATGTGTTCTGAAACACCTAGAGCATGTGATCAGGCATAGTCAGGATATCTGGGGAGTCCCTGAGACCCTTCCCGGAGATCTAGGAGGTCAAAACTGTTTTCATGACAAAACTAATTTTTTACTCTCATTCTTTGATGGGTATGCAGTGGAGTTTCCAGAGATCACATGGATGTGATTACCAACAGTCTTAAAGCAGAAGCAGATCCGACAATCCAGTTAACCTTATATTAAGCCAAACGTTAAAGAGATTTGCACACAATGCTACTTTTCTCGCTACATTTCTGCCTGGGAAGTAGTTATTTTTAGAAAACATGAATCTGTAATAGGTTTCTTACTATTACTTTAAAATGAATAAATTAACATATTTCAAATAATTCTATTTTAATTTCTAGTTGGTAAACATTGATAGCTATAACTGATAAACAAAGCTCTTTAAGGTCCTTACTAATTTAAGTCCTTTAATTAATTTAAGAGTATAGTGGGGGGGGGGCGCCTGGGTGACTCAGTTGCTTCAGCGTCCAACTGCGGTTCAGGTCATGATCTCACCATTCGTGGGTTCAAGCCCCACGTCGGGCTCTGTGCTGACGGCTCGGAGCCTGGAGCCTGCTTCGGATTCTGTGTCTCCCTCTCCCTCTGCCCCTCCCCTGCTTGCACGCTGTCTCTCTTAAAAATAAACATTAAAGGGGCACCTGGGTGGCTCAGTTGGTTAAGCGTCCGACTTCAGCTCAGGTCATGGTCTCACAATCCATGAGTTCGAGCCCCGTGTCAGGCTCTGTGCTGACAGCTCAGAGCCTGGAGCCTGCTTTGGATTCTGTGTCTGCCTCTCTCTCTCCCCCTCCCCTGCTCATGCTCTGTCTCTGTCTCAAAAATAAATAAAAACATTAAAATTTTAAGAAAAAAAAATAATAAACATTAAAAATTTTTTTTTCTTAAAGAGTATAATAGGTACCCAAGACCAAAAAGTTTGAGAACCCCTGCTTCCCAGTGTTTCTGCACTTGTTAATAACATGGTAAAGGGAAAAACAGACCACACACAGAACCTTATCTCCAGTTTCTGGGCAATGTGACCTATGAGATCTAGTTCAGCAAATAGCTCAGTTAACTTACAGGAAGAAAACCTTACATTTTAAAATTTTCTCTTCAGCTTCTTTAAGGTGTGATGTAGATGTAGGGCACCAGGTGGGAAGCCAACCAGTTAGCCATCCTGACCTAGAGCATCAAAAACAAAATACAAAGAGAGATGTTAATGCTCTTCTCAACTCCCAGCTGTCACATCTGAAGAAAAGCAGAACAGGAAACTTATCGTCTATGTGACGGTGAAGCTGTCTACCTGTGGCACAACCCACCTAATACATACAAAGCATTGTGGTAAAGTACTGGGCAGCAGACATTCGACTTCAGCCTGTGAACCTACAGGTAGACATGGCTGGCCTGCAGTGACCTGGTTAACTGTTGATGAAAAAGCTTCAGGGTCCAATAAATAGTAGATGAAAAGAATGACCCAGGTATCTGGCAGGGGGGACAGAAGCAAGCCTGAGGCAACCAGTAAGGCAAGGTGTGGGGACACGAGAAAAGACAGGCTTTGCTAGTAGCTAACGAAGGAGAGGATGAACCTTTAACTCCTGGCCTGGCAGCAGCAGACCACAAGCTCATCCTAACAATCTGGGAAAACGCAAAGCGTCAGCAGTTCTGTGACAGTTAGTGAGAGCTAGCTCCTGACCAGGAATATCCAAAGTGAAGAGCTTCCCGATTAAAGAGAAAATGAATCCAAGAAGGAAGAAAGACAAACCACTGCAGCTTCCAGATGAGAGGTATGGGCCTAAACCAAGGCTATGGCACCAAGAAGACGAGGCCAAGGAATATTTAAAAATAAAACAGGCTGAAGGATACAAACTAGAAGATACAACTAGAAGAGGCCTAAGTTCTGGAGATCTAAAGCATAGCACACAGACTATGGTCTGTAACATGCACACTTCAAAACTAAGAGACCAAATCTTAAATGTCACAACCTCAAAAGAAATGGCACTTATGTAATGTTGTAAGAGGTGTTAGCTAAAGTGTAACCAGACTGCAGTATATAAATGGTATATAAATAGTGTCAAATCAACACAGTTGATTTGTTGATAAACTTATACAATGTTATATCAAAGGGGGAGGGTGGAATCTAATGGAGGAAACAGGTGACCCAGCAACTATAATACATGATGGAATGAATTCATTCCACAAGTACTTAACTGAGCACTTAACTATCTGTGAGGAACTATTTTAATCACTTGGGACATAACAATTATCAAACAGAGGTAAGAGTGATTAGTTCTCCTTGAGGGCATCAGAGAGTTACTTTTGAGCTACATCTTCTAGGTAAACAGGATTCAGAGTGGTAATTGAGGCATCCCCCATGAAGGGCATGAGCACAAGCACATAAGGAAGTGCATGATGTGTGTTCTCAAGTAAGAAGGGCATCGTTTCCAACGGCGGCTATAACAAATTAGAAACTTCATAGCCTAAAACAACAGAAATTTATTCAGGGCCACACTCCCAATAGAGGCTCTATCAGAAAATCCTTGCCTCTTCTGGGTTCTGGTGACTGCCGGTATTCTTTATCCTAAGGCAGGGTCACTCGATTGTCCCCATCCATCACCACACTGCCTTCTGTGTGACGTCCTTCTCCCTGTCTGTAATCAATCTCCCTCTGCCTTTCACTTATAGAATCACTAGTGATTGCATTTAGGGCCCACCCAGACATCCCAGGATCATCGCAGTTTTCAGAGTAATTGTAATTAGTTAAATTAAAAGTCTGCAGAATCTTTCCCATATAAAGTAACATTCACAGGTGCCAAGGATTAGAAAATGGACACGTCTTTTGAGACCATTACCTTTGGGGACCACTACCACAGATGTAAAGCATGGAGTATACTCCAAGATAAAATATTTATTTATTTATTTAATTTATTTACTTACTTATTTTTAATGTTTGTTTATTTTGAGAGAGACAGACAGCATGAGTGGGGGAGGGGTAGAGAGAGAGAGAGAGAGGGAGGGAGGGAGGGAGAGAGAGAGAGAGAGAGAGGGAGACACAGAATCGGAAGCAGGCTCCAGGCTCTAAGCTATTAGCACAGAGTCTGACGCGGGGCCTGAACTTGCCAACTGCGAAATAATGACCTGAGTCAAAGTCGGACATTTAACCGACTGAGCTATCTTGGGCGCCCCCAAGATAAAATACTGAAACATTCAATAAATGGTAGTTGACATTATACTGATGACAACAGAACAATTCACTAAAATTATGTGATGTTAATCAGTAATTCCTAAAATGAGAGTTTTAAATAAGGTTCAGAAGAACTTTGAAGATGGAAATTGACAAAGAATGGTCATATTGCATCACTCCTTACCTCCAAGGTAAGGCTACTTCTAGCTACCTACAATAGGAAGCTCAGCCCTGCTCCAGCCTTTTACTTGATATTCTAGTGTCATCTTTGCCATTCTTATTCTGTTTCTGGCCACACAATATCCCCTGTTCTCTTGCTTCCTGGGCCTGAATAGCCTTACAACATGTCTCTCCCCTTCTTGTCATGATCCATTATACCTCTTACCACCCTCTGATTCGATTTCATTTCCCCTTTGCCCACATACCCAAACAGGACGAGATCAAGATGGCAGGACTAACACCCAATACACAAACTCTATTCTCTTCCTTCTCAAGTTGTGTTATAACGTTCATATTTATTCATCAATATGCTCGCCCAGCTGTAAGATCCTTGAAGGTAAGGACTCTGTGTTCACCAATGTATATTACCATACATTGCTGTTGTAAATGAAGTTATTGCTTCACCTGAAATGTATTAGCTACAGTGAATTACAAGTGGATCACTTGAATATAAGAGAATTTTCTGAGATGGCAGTGACATTCTCTAAACAGGTGGTTGAATTACACAGATGTATGCATATGTCACAATCCAGCAAATAAACACTTAAGATGTAAGCATTTCATCATAAAATTTTATACTAAAAAAAGGAAAACAGCCTGGATTTGATAACTGGTTGGATATAAAGAAGGTGTAATAGAGGATTTCCAGGTTTCTGACTCAGGTACCACTAATAACCACACAGAACGCACAACTAGGAATAGGTGTGAGTAGAGAAATCCAGCTTTTTCTAAGCTTTGTAGGTCCATGCTACATTTCCCTGTCCTATAGAATCTCTCTGGGCATTATGTATTATAGCCGCTCAATAAATGTCTGCATAATGATTAAGTCACTCAGAATCCAGGGTATTTTCGGTCCAAGTTATCCCCATTTTGCAGATGTTAAAAGTAAGGTTCAGAAATGTTAAGCACGACATCCAAGGGTATTAGGGTAGTAAGGAAGTGACACAAGTAGAAATTTAAATTCAATTCTGTCTGACTTCAAAAGCTCTTTTTTCTCAGGTGACTATCTTCCTTAAAATGAGTGAGGAATTGTCATGACCTACAGGACAAAGTCACAGGACAAAGGCACATTCCTTAGACCTGCAAGGCAAAGAAGACACATAGTAGCCTACATTCTAACCAGGCTCCACTCCAAATGTTCTCTGTGCTAGTTTCAAACCTTCTACATTAACAGGGTAAGATGATATGACCCCTAGGCATCTCCCACAAATGATACATAGAACTTATTAAGATATAAACATAATAGAAAACATCATTATTAGTCTATAAATATATAAGGCTATTTACAAATTATCAAGGAAAAACAATTCAAAGTTTTAGCAATGAGTTTTTCAATCATTCAACAATTTGTCAATTGTTGGCAAAAAAAGCAGTTAACGGGCAGTTAAAAGAATCTCCTGATATTTAGAGCTTAAAATTTAAAAAGTAAACCATTATTAAACTGAAGTTCTTCTGTCCTTGACCAGGAATGGTCATCAAAGTCTGTTAGGCCGCAAAAATATGAGCTAGTACCAAAAGGAAGCTACTTATAACTCAATCTCATCATTGTTCTTATATATCCCTCAAACCATAGCATAGTTCTTTGCCAGAATCAGAGGTTGGTACTCAACAAACAAACAAACAAATAATCAAACAAATAAAGTGAAATGAACTATAATCTACTAGTGCTCCAAAAGATATCACAGACACGTTGGGGCAAAGAAAACACAAATGCAGTCTTTGTTTCTGTCTTTTTTTTTTTTTTTGTAAGTTTATTTATTTTGAGAGAGAGAGAGAGATAGCACACAGACGTGCACACAGGAGTGGGGGGAAGGGCAGAGAGGAAGAGAGAGAATGCCAAGCAGGCTCCACCCCCAGCACAGACCCTGACCCAGGGCTTGATCCCATGAACCGTGAGATCATGAACTGAGCTGAAATCAAGAGTTGGATGTTCGACCTACTGCGCTACCCAGGTGCCCCATGTTACAGTCTTTTTGAAAAATTTACATTCTCTGAATACCTGCTATGTACAGGTCCTCGAGTTTAAAATGTTATACACCAGCCTGCAATATAGGAATTATGCCTACAGCAGCTTTCAAAGGACAGATCTGGTCCACCCATCTTTGCCTCCTGATGATGGGCTTAACTCAAAGAGAAAAGGCAAAACAGCATTTTTATGTTTGCAAGTCTAGTGCATCACACTAAAACTCAGGGCTTTTCAACCACAGGAGCCACCAATCCTGTTCAGGTTTTCAAGGCAACCTTTTCATCGAAGCAGCTAATTGTTTTTAAGTGAATTTTTCTGAAGTACATTTAAACTGAAAAATCTATATTTAACAGAGCATAGTAAAATATTTTATTTTTACTCATTAGAACTGTAAAGATACTCCTAAGCCTTGATAGTATTTCTGTCCAATCAGTTTTGCCTAAACCAGATGATAATATGTTTTATAGAAACTGTCTTCCTTCTTAGAGGTACTCCACATGATTGACTCCAACACATAATAGGCTCAAAGGAACATTTCTAAAGAGTACAAAGCTGGGGTCTCTCTTTTCTGTCCTTTTCTTGATCACTCTTCATTCCCAGTTCCCAGTCTTGAGCTGGCCACCTCTATTGCTTCAACCCTCCAAGACACTCATCCAACTTCGCCTTCTGCCTTCTGGGTATAAACCTCATCTTCTAAGAGACCCTCTGCCCCTTCCACAAGATCTCCTGTGTCCTCCAGTGTTGTTCTGCATCGTAGGCTTGGTGCGTGAAACTGGCCCTAAGGACACAAGGCTGAAGCCTGTCAGATACCCAGCAATTCTTCTGAGGTCACAAAATCCAAAGTAAATATGAAACTCATGTGGCCCAGATATAAACAGTAAACAAGAAAACAAACAAAAAGGTAACCAAGATACAGGCTGCTTTCTCATAGCTTCAGAAAATAAACAGAAAAGCAAAACTTCCCTGTTTTATTTAAGCAGATCATTGATAAACACCATTCATCCACTGGCTGAGGCCCTAACTTCAGAAGCAACCCAAAGGTCAGTTACGATATAAAGAAACAGTCATTCACGATGGGGACTAACACCTATCTAGGACAACAGGAAGACTTACCAATGTGCCCCAAAACATTTTCTACACGCCTATTAGCAAGACTGGAGATCCCAGCCCTAAACATCAAATCAAAAGCCAAATAAAACAAATCTTGCTTTATAATCTCTGTAATAAACACAGAGAATCTTTTTAGTGAGCAGACTTCTGAGTTAAAAAAGGAAGGAAGGAAGGAAGGAAGGAAGGAAGGAAGGAAGGAAGGAAG
>NW_024412400.1:1031953-1076114 GCF_014898765.1 Herpailurus yagouaroundi
AAGGAAGGAAGGAAGGAAGGAAGGAAGGAAGGAAGGAAGGAAGGAAGGAAAAGAAAAAAAGAATTTGAAAGACTGCAGGAGAGGTGGCAACTCTAAGACAAAGATATGCTTAACGTATCAATAGAGTTTATTAACTTAAGAATCTGATTTTAAGTATCCTGAGTTTGAGAGATAAAACACTACATTTTTTACCTTAACTTTCTACCTAATTTTTCGAATATCATTAACAAAGTATTTATACCCTATTGCCATCAACATTTAAGTTTCCTGGTAATCCCTGTTTTGTTCTCTAAGACATCTATCTATAGTATTACCAAACCTGAATTGCACAATCTATAAATATTGTGAAACAGGTTTCAACGTTTTCTGAAGAAAACATACAGAAGGCTGGCCAATTTCCACACACTGTTGGCCACTTAAATAACAGTTCTAATTAGGTTATAAGTAAAGAGGATTTCATTATATTACAATTTTGGTTAATATGACTTTCCATCTCTATACTGGTGCTGTCCAGAGAGAAAAGCTGTTTATTACCGCTCTCTATCCTACTCTAAAGCACAGTGTTGTACCTCATTTAGAGAAACTATGAGGTTTTGCTTCTTTTGCAAATATCCAAATTTGAGGTATGACTATACATATTCCTCTAAAATAATTCCTCACCCAGTGAATGATTAAAAACTTTCAAGTTGGACATTACGACCCTTCTGCAAATAAAGGCCTTCTTTCCTGGGTAATGGTTTTCTAAATCCTATTCTTGGAAAAGAGGAAACAAAAAGAATTAGGTCTCATATAACCGTAACTTAGGCGACTAACACGCCCTTTCATTTTAAATAAATAATACTTACATGATTCAAATTATCACTAACCATTAGATCAATGACCATCCAAGCCCCTCTGACATATTTTAATATATTAATTCACATTCTTTCACTTTTTACCCCCTATATTTTTAACATCTAACTTTTAAAGACCGACCTAGAGCTGGACAATCAGTATTTTAGACATAGTCAGGTGCTGGTGATACTTTCCCCCAATTGTCTCCTACCTTTTTTCACACAGTAAACACCATTCTGGAGTCAGACACAGCACCAAACATACTTAAATAGAACTACAGGTGTACTTTTAGATTTACGCTGCTTAACAAATCTAAGGGACATTTCATGTTAGTTCTAAAATAAGTTTATCTAGGGGCACCTGGGTGGCTCAGTTGGCTGAGTGACTGACTTCAGCTCAAGTCATGATCTTGGAGTTCACAAACTGGAGCCCCGCGCTGGGCTCTGGGCTGAGGGCTCAGAGCCTGGAGCCTGCTTCAGAGTCTACATCTCCCTCTCTCTGCCCCTCCCTCACTCATGTTCTGTCTGTCTGTCTGTCTCTCTCAAAAATAAGTAAAAAACATTTAAAATTTTTTTAAAAAGCTTTAAAATAAGTTTATCTACTAGATAAACTAAAAATCCTAGACCAAACTGAATAATAATTTAGACAATTTTTTTTAGTGTTTATTTATTTTTGACAGATAGAGTGCCAGTGGGGGAGGGGCAGAGAGAGAGGGAGACACAGAATCCGAAGCAGGCTCCAGGCTCCGAGCTGTCAGCAAAGAGCCTGACTCAGGGCTTAAACTCGTGAACTGCAAGATCATGGCCTGAGCCCAAGTCAGCTGCTCAGCCGACTGAGCCACCCAGGTGCCCCAATAATAACTTTAATAAAATCATCTTGCCGCACAATTCTTTCTGATTCACAACCAGGGGTGGGGAATTACAGGTGACTCCGTTCAGAGTCATCTGTAATTCTCAAACGTACTATCCAGTGTTGTTTTTATTAAGCGGACCATCCTGGGACTGCACAATCTTTTGTTAAATTCTTTGTCACAGCACTAAAATCTCCATTTGCTGGTCTGTGACTGGCATTTTGGAGAACAGGCAAAACAATGAAGTATGAGTTGGTTCGTCCAAGGTCAAGAAATAGAACCATATTCCCAACCTCCTCAATATAACTCAAGTTCAGGATCTTATTGTTATCCTAGTCAAATTCAAACTTTGAATTCTTATGAATGTATCTTTTGAGGTTCTTTGAATATCTTAAGATGTAAAAACATCAAGTTATAAATCTGCAAAATATAAAATCAATTACTAGGGTTTTTTTCTTAATGTTTGTGTCGGCATAAGTTCATAATATTGAAGTATTTAATTCAATAAACATTAATTGAAGCTTACTATTTACAAAACCCCATCAGGCTCTACCAGACATCTGAGTGTGACAAAGGTTTGTCCTCAATGAGCTGACAAAACAAATATACAAGACAACTATACTAGAAAACAGGGTAGAAGCACCATCAAGGAAAACACCACAGACCTTTAGGGAAGGGAGACTCCAATCTGTTTTGGGTCACAGACAACAGTGTGAACCAAGCCAAGGGAGGAAACAGAGGTAAGGAACAGGTTTAGGAAACAACCAAAGACGAGAGCCCAGAGCAACAGGAGGAAATAAGACTCCAAAGACATATAAGAGCCACACTGTTGCAAAGGGCTTGAAGTCAGGCTGAGTAGTTGTAATAAAGCCACTGTGTGTGGCTACACTGCAAACAAGACGGTGTCTGCTGGGGAGATAAAAGTAACTAATGAAATAAGCTATGTTGAAAGCATAGGAACAAAACGTGTTGCTAAAGCCTGCTATGATCCGGGAAAGGGAGTAAGAAGGATTTAGGCCAGGTGGTTCCCCAGTGACACTGGAAACGGAAAGCGGATGTACTTGCAATCGGCTGGGCTTGGTAGATCTGGTATTCAGGGCAAAGAAGATGGATGGAAGGGGGCAGTCAAAGACCAGGCCACAGTTCTGAATCCGGATGACCAGGAGCACGGAAGCGCCCTAAGGAAAATAAGGAAGTCAAGGAGAAGAACCGGACTTTCGGTGTTGTTTAGTTCAGGGGAAGAAAGGTGAAAATGAGATCCTAGTCTGGACACGTTACACTTAAGGAATGAGTTGCAAGCATCTGGCACACAGTTAGAAACATCACTAGAACACGGAAGAGGGCACCAGCATGAGGCTGACATCTCGGTTCTCTCCACAAAAGAGACACGTCAAGGATGAGTGGAACTACAAGACCAAAGATGAAAGATGAAGAGACGGTCTTGGAGAATTACGACATTTAAAGAACGGGAAAGGAGCGCCTGGCTGACTCAGTTCGCTGAACATCCGACTTCGGCTCAGGTCACGATCTCGTGGTTTGTGAGTTCGAGCCCCACGTCGGGCTCTGTGCTGACAGCTCAGATTCCGTGTCTCCCTTTCTCTCCGCCCCTCCCCCACTCACGCTCTGCCTCTGTGTCTCTCAAAAATAAATAAACAATAATTTTTTTTTTAAATAAAGAACGGGGAAAAGAAAAGAACCTAATAAAAGTGACTACTGGTCTGAGGTAAGGCACAAAGCAAAATGTCTTAAGAGCTACAAGGTCTGGTAAGAATTTCAAACACTGAAAACTCAAGACCTCAGAAAGATTAAGTACCCAGAAAAATAAAAACCCACTGGGATGTGTCATGCAGAAATGTTATGATTTTTAAGAAGCTGGGTGGCAAGGATTTGGGAAAGGGAGATGGCAACGGAGAGAAGTCACTGATCTTAGCAGCGTTTTAAAAGATAGAGAAATCCACTATCCTATCTGCACGGCAAAGAACTACAGTCAAATTCTGATGTAAATCCAACAGGAGGCTGGTAAACCCACTGGAGGAGAGAGGGAGAAAAAACAATCCTGTATTTACAGCATGTGATGGTTTCCGTGGCGTGAATACTGCCACCATGGCTGATTTCAAGCTGCCAAAAGCTGCCGGCACAGGGCGGCTCCAACACACCACTGCAAACCACCTGTTCTGTCCACCCTGCAGCTGAGCCACTCCGGGGCGGTTTTCCCCTCAACTCAACTCCACTGACACATAATCATTCTGTGTGAGACCCGTGCAGCAATTCGCAGAAGTCCACCCCGCTCCTGTTACGTTTAGCTTTCTCAACTACATTGCAAGGAAAGGGGTTAGATGTTGAAAGCCAAAGGGTGTCCAGGCATGGCTACCTATGTAAGTCACAGAAAAAAACCAAGAATCGTTAAGCGCCAAAAAAGCCTTCCTAAACCATTTTATGGTTGTTTCCTTTGTTAATGTCCATTCTCCATCTAAACCTGAAATGCCTTAGAAAACTCCATCCAAGATTTGTGTTTTCCCGGCAACCAACACTGGCTCTTGGGACAGTTCTGGGCGTCAATGCAAGGATTAAATAACAAAGTGTCAGTAGAGCAAAAGAAACAAGAACCAAGCTCCTGCCTGAGTCCCAGTCCCACTGAGAGGCAGCAGAAACGTGGTTTAAACTAAGTCAAGACACCTGGGCCCCAACCCAGCTCTGCCGCTTGCTAATGGGGTGCCGGTCCCCCTCTCAGGTGCAGTTCCAAATGAAAAACGAACAGTAATACTGCGCACACAGGGTTTACCTTAGCTTGAATATGAGCACGTTCAGGCAACGCCTAGCAGGAGCAGGTGGTTGATCGCCTGCTTGGCAAAGTTCAGAAGGCCACCCTAGTCTGGACACTGGACCCTGCTCAAGTACAGCGCCAGGAGTACCCAGGAGGCCCGCTTCTGTGTGGGACTGTGGCTGGTCAGCTCCCTACGATTCTTCAGAGTCTGTGCCCACTGATCTGCGGACATCGCCCCAGCCGCCAATTCCTTTCACAGTCCTGTCCTAGAGTCTCAGGCCCCACCACAACACGGAGACCAGAAAGTCCACCTAAACACAGTTTCAGAAGGAGCAAGAAATGTTGCAACAAACTAGAGGGGATCAAGCTACCAATCAGGCTCCTACTCGTGTCCACGTGAGGGCATGCCGCATCTTACCTCAACAGGAAGTTCATCAACAAACCAAAACAACGGGCCCACTGATACTGTAAACGCACTTCGTGGGAAGAACCCAGTTTCTAATATTCAAAACTGCCCCCCACCCGCATCTTTCCAAATACACCTGTCTTCACGGTACTCCACGTGATCTTCTTTTAGGTTACGTGTCGCATGCAACTTTGTCTAGACATCTGAAGCAGAACTGCTATCAAAATAGTAAATATATATATAGGGATGGGGCCCCGGGGGGCTCAGTTGGTTAAGCCTCGGACTCCTGGCTCAGGTCGGGATCTCAGGGTTCGTGGGCTCCAGCCCTGTGTCCAGCTCTGTGCTGACAGCCAGAGCCGGCCTGGGGTTCTCTCTCTCCACCCCCCGCCTTTGCCCCTCCCCTGCGCTCTCTCTCATTCTTTCAAAATAAATAAGTAAACTTAAAAAAAATATATATATATATATGTATATATGTGTGTGTGTGTGTGTGTGTGTGTGTGTGTGTAGGTAAGCACAAAAGTTTATTTTCCAAAAGAAAGTACTACCCTTGAAATAGACAGCAATAATATTCGTAATTTAATTTTTCCGCGAATTAATTGCGGTCAAGGGCATGAAGTTCGTTACAGGTGGAAAACTTACTATGCTCACTGATCGGGTTTCACGCTGGACATCTGCCCTCCCTCCACTTCCACGAAGTTTTCTACAGACGCACGTCCTCGGACGCGCGCACGCACGCCTCCGGCAAGGCCACGACACTCAGAAGCAAAGACCCCTGCTTGAAAGGTTGTTAATTTTGGGGGCGCCCGGGTGGCTCAGTCGGTTGAGCGTCCGACTTCGGCTCAGGTCACGATCTTGTGGTTTTGTGAGTTCGAGCCCCGCGCCGGGCTCCGTGCTGACAGCTCGGAGCCTGGAGCCTGTTTCGGATTCTGTGTCTCCCTCTCTCTCTGCCCCTCCCCCGTTCATACTCTGTCTCTCTCTGTCTCAAAAATAAATAAACTTAAAAAAAAAAAAAAGAAAGGCTGTTAATTTTGACCTCGCTACCTGTTAACTTTCTCCTAAGTATCGACGAATTAAACGCTTCCGGAAACCCAGCCATGTAGCCACGCCCCCAAGCCGCTCTCCCTCGCTGGGCTCCTCCCCTCGGCCCCCGACCCCCGCCACCTCCCGCAGCTCCTCGGGAAACCGTGGGTGCTCCTCCGACGGCCCCAGGGAAGCACCGCCCCTTCCTCCCGGCTCCGGAGGCTCAGTCCCGACCGCACCTCCAGGCGGAACGGCAGTCCCAAGCGAGCGGAGAGCCACAGTCGTTTCCCGCGGCGCGAGGCAGGTGCGGGGACGGCCGGTCACCGCCCGCCGGCCGCCCTCGGGCAGGCGGGGTCAGAGGAGACACCCAGGCCGACGGGCCCGGTTGTGTGGGTGCCGGGCCACCCCGCCGCCAGCGCCGCAGGGACGCTTACGCCGCATCGCGGCGGCCTCTCGGTGCGGGGGGTCCAGCGGCCTCCGGCGCAGCCGGGTCGGCGCCGATGGGCGCCCTCCAGGGGCACAGCTAGGCCGGGGCGTCTCCTCGGGGCGCAGCGCGGTCTCACGCCGGGCCGGACGACGGAGAGACCAGGCGGGGTGCGAGTCCTCTGTGATGTCGCCCGGCCCGGTCCCGGCCCTCGCGGGGGGCGCGTTCCCGAACCCCACGAAGTCCCCGCCGCACTCACCTCTCGCAGGTGTCCGCCGAGTCCACCTCCTCCTCCTCCGCCGCCATAGCCGTCGTCGTCGTCGTCGCCGCGCGAGCGCCGGACCGCGCCTCCCAGCCGGCTGACTGGCCGACTGAGACACCCGGCGCTGCCGCCGCCCTTAAGGCCACCGCCGCCCGCGCATGCGTCGCCCTCCCACTCACACGACGCGGCCGCGCGCGAGCGCGCGCCCGGCCATCCCCGCCTACACCCACCAGCTGCGCATGCGTCCCCCGGTCCGGTGTGACCCGGGATGGGCGCTGGGCGGGGCTGTCCACAGAAGCGCTGGTGAGGCTCGCCTGGCAGCGTCTGGTAGTAACCGCTTTCAGTAATGACTTTGTGAATGCATCAAACGCTGGTATTAACTGTCCGTGCTGGGCACTGGGCAGGCATTCTGTCAGTGCCTTGGGACTGAGGCGCGTCACCTTCCCTGGAAGAGCCAAGATAGTATCCGATAGATGCTGCAAAGGCGCACGGAACTGCAGAAATGGAGGGGACTCTGGCCTTCCGCCAGCCCTTCCCTCCAGGTGGGTAGGTAAGGGGAAAGGGTGACTCGGGACGCTCCGTCGGGAATCACTGCCGTGCAGGGACCGGTCCAGGCGCTGCCAGAACCAGCAACTCCGCTTAGCCCCGCGCTCTGGACACACTGGAGGGGTGTAGAGTCAGTGGAGCTCTTGACGGGGAATCACTAACGTAGATGTAAACATGCCTGAGCTGTTTTCAAGCCTGTAGCCATCAGATACTGTCTGGGATTGTGATTACACCTGTCCGTATTGCAGGGGCCGAGGGCACGCTGCCCCAAATGTGCTACTTTGGCGTGTTGATTATTTCAAATACGTTACTTAAGAGACCACCTGTGTAGGAAGGACACTCAGACCCTCCTCTGTCCCCTGAAAACAGGAAATCAATCGCCACGTGAAAGGTACCCTCTTTGTATCAGGAGATAAGGAGCCATCCTTATCACCAGAAATGTAGAGCCAAGAAGGCTTTATAAACAACCCTTGCTACTTTTTACTAATTTACTACCCCAGCCCACATTCTGTTTAGAATTCCTTACTAATTGAAGCTTCCAAAGTTAGGTTTTCTATATCCTGTCAATTCTTCGCAGATCTGTTGTCTCCGTCTGGAAAGTATAAAACCTTCCTGCTTTGGTCATTTCTTTAGGCCTCAATTTCATGATTTGGCCTCTGTAATAAAATGTTGGATTTTTTTTCTCCTGCCAGTCTGTCTCATGTAAATTTAATTCTTAGTCCAGTTGGAAGACCTGTAGGTAGAGAAGAATTTTTCATCCATCCTTATCTACTGTGTGCCTGCTGTGTGTCCACTCTGTTTTAGGAGCTGAGAAACAATGTATTGAAAATGTCTGAGAGCAGATCTCCCAACGTTCCAGGACAACCTGGTGCCCTATTTCCAAATCCACTTCCTTTTGGTGACCCACTAACCACTTAACCTTGAGCAAGCATGTTTATGTTAGATCACCAGCCCCTGCTTTGTCCAATCAGATAGTCAGGTGTGACATTTTTAAGGCAAGTACGTGGCCTGTTCTGAATGCTATTCCCCAGCTGTGGCATCTGAAAAACTAAATGCAGCCGTTATATCACCACGACTAAATGTACCATACAGGTTGATGACTGGTGCCCCACTGGTTCCAAGGTGGGCTTTAATTTCTAGCCCACCCCACCCCCTAGCAGGGATTTTTTTTTTTTTTTTCTCTTTAGGGAAAATGCTATCACAGGAACCTGGATCTTTCTCCAAAGTCTGCCAAGCAGGCACTAGCAAACCAGAGTGAGGCTGAGGCATGGAGGGTTTTCCGAGGGCCCCAATGGCCTTGCTGACTTATACATGTTTATAAAGTGCTGTAATTAAACAAAGTGAGAAAGTGAGTATGGTAGGGAGATAATAAGAAGGACATAGGATAGTAAGGGAAATGGTGCCTGGGTCAAGGGAAGGGCCTGGACATCAGCTGTTTTGACCTTAAGGGAAAAAAAAATCACATGATTAGGGCTTCTTAGACTCTAACCTGCATGCAAACTTCCTGGGGGATATTTTTTAATTGCAGATTCCAATTCTGTAGGTCTGGTATGTGGCCTGATTATTAATTGAGATTCTCTCTCTTTTTTTTTTTAATGTTTATTTATTTTTGAGAGAGAGAGCGCAAGTGGGGGAGGAACAGAGAGAGGGAGACACAGAATCTGAAGCAGGCTGGAGGCTCTGAGCTGTAAGCACAGAGTCTGATGCAGGGCTTGAACTCACAAGCTGTGAGATCATCACCTGAGCTGAAGTCAGAAGCTTAACCGACTGAGCCACCCAGGCACCCCGCGATTCTGTATTTCTAATCAGCTCCCAGTGATGCCTCTGGTCTTGCTATATGGGTCAGCACACGGCCCTTTAAATAACAAAGCTCTAGAGCAGCCACTAGAACTTTCTGCAGTGATGGAAACAGTCTAAATCTTTTTTATTTATTTATTTATTTATTTATTTATTTTTTTGGGAAACAGTCTAAATCTTAACTGTCCAGTAAAGTAGCCATGAGGCACGTGTAGCTATAGAGCATTTAAAATTTGGTTTGTGTGACTGAGTTTTTTACTTTAATTAACTTAAACTTAAAAACCCACATGTAGCCAATGGCTACCATGTTGGACAGCAAGGTCTAGATTGTATACTCCTTATCTATGAAAATGAGAGTTTGAAACTGGATGATTTTCTATATTCCTTCTGGTGTCCTATGGTCCCAAGTTGTTTTCAAGGTGTGTATAGAGGGAGGGGATGGATGAGGGAGCAAGCTGTTACAGATGTCAAAATTTGGTATGAAGGACGAGGGATCAAGAGCTCTACCATGGTGGGGTGGCGGAAGCGGGCCATGGTCACCTAAGGGAGGGATTCTAGAACTCAGCGGTAGAATTGCCCTCCAGAGACAAGAGACTCTGAGTAGCCAATGAATGTCAGTTGAACTCTTCAAAAGCAGATAAAAGGCCTTCTTTAGCAAGATACAAATGCCAGGCCATAAAGGAAAAGAGCAAGTAATATAACCACATCAAAATTTAAAGTTTCTGTGTGGGAAAAAAAAAAAAGGCACGCAATGAAACGCAATGCAAAAAGTTGAAACAGACCTGGGTTTAATGTCTTCAATATATAAAGAAGAGTTAAATAATAAAAAAATATAAAATAGATTTTTAAAATCCTTCTCAAAAAACTCTCAAGTCATGAACAGACACAAGATGCCTATACTCATCTGGGATCAAGAGAATGGAAATTCAAACCATGATGACATAACTAAAAAAGGTTCATGGTACTAAATATTGGCAAGAACCTGGGTCGATGGGGAATACTTCCACCCAGTCCATGGGAGTGCCAATTGATACAGCCGTTTGGAAAACAGTTTGGAAGTGACCTGTTTAAAAAATGTAAAATGAATATACCTTCTGACCAAGCAATTTAATTTCTGGAAGCCCAGCCCCTCTCATGTGTGTATAGAGATACATAAAAGGATGTTTCAGTATTTTAATAGTAAGACGAAGGAGAAGAAGAAGAAGAAAAGAAAGAGAAGAAAAAGAAAACGAAATAAGAATGCCCATGATTAAATAAATTCTGATACCCCCATAATATGAAATGCCTTGACAGCAATTAATAAAAATGAGGTAAATCTGTATTCACTAATTTGGAAAGCTCTCCAGAACATACGATATGTAAAAAAAGCAAAATCCTTGAAATATGAGCCAAAAGGTGGTTCTTTGAGATTAATAAAATTGATAAACTCCTAGCTAACTAATCAAGAAAAAAAAACAAAAATAGAAATGAAGGCTACAGATTTGGGAAAGAGGATGTGACTACAGATCCTACCAACATTAGGATGATAATGAGGCGGTATTACAAACAGCTTTATGCCAATGAATTTGACAACTTAGATAAAATAGACAAGATTTTATCTTAAGTTAGAGAACATAACAACAAAAACTGACAGGATAAAATAAGAAACTTGAATTAAATTAAATTAAATTAAATTAAATTAAATTAAATTAAATTAAATTAAAATAATGGTGTCAAAACCCTTTAAGAAAAAAAGAAACTTGAACAACTCAATATTTATTTTTAAAAACGTGAATAGGGGTCCCTGGGTGGCTCAGTCTGTTGAGCGTCCGACTTCGGCTCAGGTCATGATCTCGCAGTTCATGAGTTCGAGCCCCACGTTGCACTTTGTGCTGGCAGCTGAGAGGCTGGAGCCTGCTTCAGATTCTGTGTCTCCCTCTCTTTCTCTGCCCTTTCCCCGCTCATACTCTGCCTCTGTCTCTCAAAAATGAATAAACGTTAAAAAAAATTTTTTAATGTGGATATATAATTCTTAAAAACTTCCTACATAGAAACATTTTTTTTTTTTTTGAAGAATTAAACAATCTCCCCCAAGGGTGGGGTAAGATGGTCATAAATTCTTTACTCCTTCTCACACTGAAAGTTGGAGGCTATTTTCTCTCCCCTTCGGTCTGAGCTGAGATTTGTCAGGACCAATAAAATGTTTCAGAAATGATGCTGTAACTTCCGAGTCTGGGACTTAAGAGATCTGTGGCTTCAGTGTTTACCAATTCGTGTTAATTCCTCTCGAAAGTCCGACTACCCCGTGACCACCACGCTGTGAGGAAACTCGGCTGACCATGCGGCACCAGACTTCTTAAGACTTCTGGCCCAGCCTCTGCTACTGAATGCCCCCAAGTGAATGACACCAACCGACAACACGTGGATTAAAATATCTGCCCAGACGAGCTTAAGTTCCTGACAGAGAACGGTAAAAACAAAATAACGGTTGTTTCAAGCCACTATATTTTGAGGTCGTTTGTTATATAGCAATAGGCAGTTGAATCACCTCTGCATCCCACAGGGATAACGCTTTACCTCACCAATGTGTGACGCTGCTATTTCATAGAGGAAATTAAGTAGTTGATTTATTGAGTTCAAGACTTTTTAAACCGTTTTTTTCACTTTTTGTTTTGAGGTAATTGCAGGTTTACATGCAGTGGAAAGAATATGGTGCGATCCCATGCATCCTTTACAAACAGTTTTCCCTTGTGGTAACATGATGCAAAACTGTAGTTCAACGTCACAACCAGGATATTAACACTGACGTAAATAAGACATAGGACATTTCCATCATCACAAGGGTCCCTTGTGTTGCCGTTTTGTAGCCACACCCACTTCCCTCCTGCACACACACCACACCCCTCCATCCTTAACCTCTGGTTAACGACTAACTTGCCTCTATGGTTTTGTCCCTTCAAGAAACTTTTGTAAGTGGAATCATACAATAGGTAGCCTTTTGAGATTGACTTGTTTCTCTCGGCATAACTCCCTGGAGATTTATTGAAGTTGTCAAATGTGTTAGTAGCTTGCTCCTTTGTATAGCTGAATACTATTCCATGGTTGGATATACCACCGCTTGTTTAACCATTCACCTATTGAAGGACATCTGGGTTGTTTCCAGTTTGAACCTTACAAATAAATCTACCATAAAAATTCATGCACAGGTTTTTGTGTGAACTGAAGTTTTCATTTTTCTGGGATAAATGACAATGCGATTGCCAAGTCACAGTTGCATGTTTAGTTTTTTAAGAAGCTGCCAGACTCTTCCAGAGTGTCTGTACCATTTTTTGTTCCCACCAGCAAAACGTAACTGATCTAGTTTCTGCACACCCTCACCGGCATTTGGTGGTATCTCTGTTTTTATTTTAGCCATTCTGATAGGTGTATAGTGATGTCCCATTGTGGTTTTAATTTGCATTTCCCTGATGACTAGTGATCCTGAGCAACTTTTCCCATGCTTATCTGCCATCCATGTATCCTTTTCAATGAAATGTCTGTTCATGTGTCTTGCCCATTTTCTAACTGTTGAGTTTTAAGAACTTATTATGTTCTCTAGATGCTGGTCCTTTGTCAGATATATGGTCTGCAAATATTTTCTCTCATATGCAGTTTGTCTTCTCATCCTCCTCACATGGGCTATTTCAGAACAGAGATTTTAATTTAATGAAATCCAATGTATTGATTGTTTTGAGGGCTTATGCTTTGATGTTGTCTAAGAACTCTTTGCCTAACCTGAGCTCCCCAAGATTTTCTCCTTTGTCCTTTTCTAAAAGTTTCATGGTTTTCATGTTACATTAAGTCCATGATTCATTTTGAGTTAATATTTGTGTAAGGAAAGAGGTTTGGGTCAGGGGTGCTGTTTGTTTATTTCTGATGGCTATCTAATGGCTCCGGGACAGATGGTACCACAGATAGTTTTTGACATACTGCTCAGTAGTCTCTTGTGCTCTTACGAAGGGCATATGATGGGTGAACAATGGTAGACATTTTTCAGGGTAAGGAGACTTGCAGGGGTGGATATGAAGGTGTGGTGCTTAAACCCCCTTTCAAGGAAGGGCTTCTTATCCCAGCTGCTGTGAGAGTTTCAGTGGAACAGCTTTCAGTCCTTTCAGGGAACACTTTACCTACAAAGAGCCACCTCACCAAGGTCATGCCACTCTAAGTAAAAGTCCTATCTAATGATGGCTGGAGGTAGGACTACAAAGGACCAACCATTTCTACCCAAAATGGGATGATTCAGCTGAGCCTGTTAAACTCCAGAACTCTTTGTGGCTGTGGTCAAGCCTGCATCATAGCTCGACTTCTTCCCAGTCTCACTGACCTCCTCCTTTCCATGGATGTTGATCACCAGGGCACTCCTGGAACATTAAACCCTGTCTCAGAGACTGCTTCCTGCAGAAGCCAAATTGTGACACTTGTTTTCATTTGTATTTAATGATAAGCGTGGCATTTGGCTTAGGTGTTGACAAGTGAAAAGGTTATAACTTGGTGGGTTTTACACTCTGATTATAGAAGCCAAGTCACGGTGGGAAAACTTTCCTTAGGAAATCTACTCTCAGCATGCAGCACTACAAATGAGGAAAGGAATCTGAAAGGTAGGGAGAGGACAGATGTGCGAGGTAAGATTAGCACATGCATGCATGTATAAGAGAGAGAAAGATCACGAGTGAGATAGAGTGAGACCTGCAAGATGCTGTCTCCTCTGTCACCATGGTTCATAGTGGTTCCGGCACTAGGAAGGAGATGTGTAGGGCAGTATCCAGAAGTGCAGCAGGGCCAAATCTCCCCATCAACATTTGATCAAAAATCAGAGAGTTATGAGCCGGAACATAATCCCCAAACTAGTACCGCCTCCGATTCTGATGTCCTTCTCATATTTTTATGACTCCTTAGAAAGCCCAGACTCAGAGAAAAGAAGTCATTGGGCATGATTGTCCAGTTTCAGATTCCAGTGCCAGTGAAGGTGGAGACAGGGAAAAGAGGGGAAAGGAAAATGCCACAGGGGCTGGCATTCAATTTCCAGTCATGGCTTCCCCTGGCCCCAGGAAATTTGAAGTCCTGTGATTTGGGGAGCGAAGCTTAACGGTGTTTCTTTCCTCCACCTTCCGTGTCACTTGATTATAATAGAAGAAACCTAGGTTTTTATTTTCAGTAGAATCGGTGTTTCTTAAAACATTTTTTCCTACCATATTTCAGATCTTTTAACCCTTATTTTCCTTCTGGTTGTGTTTTTCTTATCGGCGCATGCTGAAATATTAAGCATCCTCATAAATCAGGAGAATGCCCTCCAAAATGTTGACATTGAAAATGTCAGTTGCCTTTATGTGTTTGAACTTCTGAGAGCAAAACCCTTCTACGTAGTCTTTATTTATGCCCCCGAGCATGTGTAGCAGGGGCAGGCTTATACAGTAGCAAGAAGTGTTCATACCCATAATTGCCTCTGACATTAATGTTGCCTCTTTATTCACCCCCCTCACCATTTTGCAAATGCATCCTTCAGTTTAATACAGCTTATTGAATATCCATTCCATTTAGTCGGCACTTGTGGCAGAAAGCAAACAGCAACTGGTATCTTGGCTCTGTTACATTTTCTGACAAGTGGAAAATATCTGTTTGTGGTGCAATAAATACTTGGTTCTAAGTAATTCAGCAAATTGGCTTATTTAGCTTCAGCTCTGCGGGGATGCACAGAGGGAACAGTTTTTACCCATCATTGATTCTACACAGAAATACGTTGATTGTCTATGCCCACAGCTGGAAGAATTTTGTGGTGGTATGAGTGAATGAGCAGTTAGTGGAAACGCTGTTCTAAGTCACTGCAAAACCAGCAGTAACCTTATTGCTTACGTACATGGCTGGAGCCAGCCGGCTCTTATCAGTTGGTTAGTCTATTGTTAAATATTCAGGAATTTTTGAGCTGGATGTGAAACCTTGGAACTTTGAAAATGGGGACTATTTATGCCACAGAAATTGGCAATCATGTGAAATCAGGGCTTTTTGGTTTTTTGTTTGTTTGTTTGTTTGTTTAAGATCCGGTTTATCAACACTCCATTGCCTACTATACTGTAACATAGGCGAGTTACAAAGGAGGTGGCAGGTGAAGAAATTGAGGTTTCCTAAGAAAATGAATAAACCCAAGTAAACTAAAACTACACAAGAAACATGACAAAATTATAACAACTTTGTGTAATGGTCAAGGTATACATAAGCATATTTAAACACTTAAAAGGTAGAGATCTGATTATTAAATCAAGCAGGTATAGTAATGATTCATGGAAGTGAGTCTCAAATAAGGCTTGTTTTCTTTTAAGCTGAGGTATATAGTACAAGTCATAATAATTACCACAAAGTGAACACCCCCATGTAAGCACAATCCAGATGATTGAGGAAATTTTGCAGGAGAAAAAGGGACACTCTAGGAAAAAGTAATGGAATAGGCAATCCGGGTAGGCACGCAACAGAAAAAAACACCTGTAGCTCCGTGACAGATATTTGAGCTTTAAGAATTTCAGTTAGATAATATAACCGGCTCTGGATTTTTATTTTGTTTTAATATCAAGATACTACAGATCAATTTATGAAGACTTTTTTTTAGCTGTGCTGATGAGTATACACTTAATAGCCAAATTTAGGGCATTTCTTTGCATAACTCTTCTCCTTTGAGATTTGAAGGTATTGCTTAGCTATCCTCCCCTTAAGTGTAGCCTCGGATTTAATGTAACTTTGACCCTTAAACAATATAGGCTTGAACTGAGTGGGCCCACTTATATGCAGATTTTTTTCAATAAATACATAAACATGTTTTCCTTATGATTTTCTTAACATTTTCTTTTCTCTAGCTTTTTCTAGGAACAGAGTATATAATCCGTGTGACGTACAAAATACGTGTTATGTATATAACTGTTTATATTATCAGTAAGGCTTCTGACCAACAATAGGTTATTTGTAGTTGAATTTGGGGGGGAGCCAAAAGTTGTACATGAATTTTAACTGTGCAGGAGGTCAGTACCCCTAACCCCAACTTGTTCAAGGGTCAACTAATTTCTTCACTTGCCGCAGGGGAAATGGATTATTATGAAATATCTTTCAAGTTCAGTAGCATATCCAGTATGTATATTGCTATCTGCTACTTTTGCATTAACTCGCCAGTCTCCCAAAACTAGACATTTAAACCATCGTTTACGTGCATATGTGCAATTCTCGTTGGGGGGGAAAGTTGTATATTAAAAGTGATCATTTTAATGATAATCAACACATGTAGTTTTACCAGATTGAGTCTATCATTTTTTATCATAAACAGTTTTTCTGTGCAATAAAACCTTTCAAACAAAAATTACAGTGTAGCATGTGATTATGCTGAAATGATCTACCAAAACGATTATACCCTCTTAGCGAACCCATCCTATAAGCCTTGTTTTCCTTCCTGGCATCCAGCAGAGCGTCCAATTCTCCACATAGAAATCTGGTCACAGACCATTGCAGGAACATCAGGGTACTTGTCAGCAGCTGCAGTTGGCTATATTTCTGTTAATGTGCTTGCCAGTTTTCACTGGGGGTGATCCTATCTCACCTGAAGTATAATAGTTCCTGGAGAATAGAGATATGTTCTCCACTTCCTTTATAATTCCCAGAAGTACTTAGAACTATGCTGTAATCTATATACTGTGAGGACCAAATAAACCCTGCTTGTTGATGGAGTTACAGCTCAGGTGTAAGTACCACCTGCAAGGAATTAAAAATGCTACCTGATTAAGCCGATTGATCTTTCCATCATTCTTAACAGTTAATATTATTTCCATGAAACAAATGGGAAATCAGGGAATAGAGAGGTTCTGTTACCTACCACAACTCTACAGAGAACCGGTAGCAAGAGCCAAGAGTACTTTTCTCTCTTTGTATCATATGCCCTATGTTGGTGGTGACTGTCCCATGAGGTGGTGACGGGTTGATAAATGGCTATCCCACCACATGCCCCCTCCTCCCATAGCTAAGGCGATCTCGGGATTGTGTTTCTAGTAATGGTGTAGATTTGCTTCCAGTTGAAAAGAGTAATGTAGCTCTTATGAAATTGACAAGACTAGCTTTTTTGGCCTTCTTAGTGTAGGGTAATAACCACCGAGTTACCAGCCAAAAGTGTAATTTAAAGCCATAAGGCAACTGTCACCAGCAGGGGCTCTGTTCCCATTGCCAGTCAACCCATCCAAGTAATGCTCTACTCAGTAAATTAGAACAGCTGAGACCTCAGTTATCAACCAAATTTGTAAATCAGCTATTCACTTGGGCCATTTAATTATAAGAATGCTGAACCCACTCTTTTTATCCAGTTCCACTTCTGAGGACTGGATCAAATGGATTATTTTTCACCCTAATTGGAAACTTGGAAATCAAGTTGGTCCAGTCATAGAAACATTATGAAAAATACCACCAAAGTTTAGGCTAGAAAGTTTAGGCTCTTAACTACAAATCTCCCAATCTAAATCTCCAGATTTAGGCCCCAGAATTTCATTTAAAAATAAGCTAAAAATATGCTTTGATTATGATAGATAGATAGATAGATAGATAAACAGACTAATATCCATGACAGATGGATATATAAATAGATATAAAGATATGCAGCTATAACCTCTTTTTTTTTTTTTCTCCTCCTATCTCATCAGCATAACGGTAATTTATTTGGTCAAAAAAAAAAAATGAAAACAAAGCAATTATCACTCTAGGTAAAATATACAGGATTTCAGTTGAATTCCAAAGCAAAAGAGAATTTAGGTATCTTGCATAAATGTTTAGCCATTTTTACAACTTACAGAATATTGATTGCCAGGTTTAGTTACCAGTTTGATCTCCTAAACCCCAAATAAGATATTTCAGCCTCCATGCAACTTCAGTTCTTAAACTTTTCCTTTAATAGTTTGAATTATCACTGCAATTTAGCCTTTACTCAAGTGTAAGACTTTTTTTTTCTCTTGAAAGAAAGAAAACAAAGAGATGTTAAATATTTCCTTTTGAATTATTCGTCAGTGCTCAAAATACAGGTTTAATTCAAAACCGGTGTTTGCACTGTGAATAACATATCAGGATTTGAATTAAAAAACATTGAGTCTACGAAAGAAATACAGTGTTGTTTTAAATTATGGCTTCTTTAAAATATAAATGACTTAGGGGCGCCTGGATGGCGCAGTCGGTTAAACGTCCGACTTCAGCCAGGTCACGATCTCGCGGTCCGTGAGTTCGAGCCCCGCGTCAGGCTCTGGGCTGATGGCTCGGAGCCTGGAGCCTGTTTCCGATTCTGTGTCTCCCTCTCTCTCTGCCCCTCCCCCGTTCATGCTCTGTCTCTCTCTGTCCCAAAAATAAATAAAACACGTTGAAAAAAAAAATAAATGACTTAAAATTACATTGATATAAATTTTTAAATGTATTGAAAAACAAACAAAAAAAAAAACGGTTAAATATGTAACACTAAAAGCACATACTAGAATCTCTTTATACTTGTATAATTAAATATCCCTGAGTTGGGAAATATAAAAGTAAAAATTTCTCATAGCAATCAGTTCCCTATGTTGCTCACAAAGAGACCATTACCCAGCTTTACCTATAACGATTTGAACAAAATAATAAACGTTAAGCTAGTAAATTGAATTCTCAGAGTTGGAGCTATAGTCCAACAGTAGATCCTATGGATTTTACTAGTGACTCATACTCTGTTCTTGAGCAGAAGCAATATGTGTTTAGAAGGTGTTGATAGAAGGAAAGGTAAATGAAAAGGGAGGCAGAAGAGAAGTAAATAAAGAGAAGTGTCTTGCCTTTTCTGTAATAAACTGCCCTAAGAATCACCATGCTAGAAGGAAAAGATTTTTTTTTAAAAACAAAAAAAAAAAAAAAAAAAACCCCACAAAAAACAAAAAGGACATTGCCTTTTCATTTTAAAACCCTTTTTCCAGCAAAATATACATATAGAAAAGTACACAAAACAACTAGCCCAAAGCTTTATTATACAGTGAACATTCATGTTATTATCACAAGGGTCAAGAAATGGAACATTTCTACGTTCCCAAAACCTCCCTTGTATGCCACTCAATCATTGCTCCAAATCTCTAAAGTTAACTCCTCTCTTAAGTTTTAACACCATAGTTTCGTTTTGCCTGGTCTTAACTTTGCATAAACAGCTTCATTAAGAATGTGAGCTTTGGTATCTGGCTTCTTTCATACAACATTCATCCATGTGATTGCAATTTCCTATAGATGTTCATGTCCATTGTCAAAAGACATCACAATGTATTGATCTGTGCTATTGCCCTTTCTTTGATGACTGACTTTGTGACCTTAGAGCTGTTTGAATAGTTTATTAGCTTGTGTATTAGCTTCGTGGGCCTTGATGACCTATCCTTTCCCATGGGCTTTAAAAATACACCTTTATTTAAGATATATTAGCCTTGATCAAATTCTCAAAAGGGAAGTTTTAAAACTAATATTTCCAAAATAAGTTGTACTATTGTTAATTATTTCATATTATTTCCAAGGACTATTTAAATAGCAACTGTTGTATGCTTTTGCCTGGATGAAAAGGGGGGTGGTAGGCAAAGGAGATGGAAGAAAACTCAAAATACAAATACAAAATACTTATTTATAACCCTAGGAAGAAACATCAGACTACTCAGATTGAATACACATCTTACAGGAAAGAACTAAGGGCTATGTAATATGTTGAAAGCTTTCAATGTTTCCACACAGTAAATAAAAAACATAGCTACTTTCAAAGATGGGATTTGTGAGGCACTGACACTCTCTACATCAGTTCGGTCCTTTGGCTTCAATCACAGTAACTCCCTTGAGCCATCTTAAGCAGGAAGAAAAATGGACCTAAAGGAACCCAAGGGCAATAGGGTTCAAGGGAGACTGGGTAATGAGGTCAGCCTCTAATGAGGTCAGAGCCTGGAAAGACATCCTTAGCAGCCACCTCGTAGCAAGCAGAATCGACCAGTCCTACCAGTCGGATGGAATGAAACTAGTTTTCAGTTTCTTTATTCCTCAGCTCAAGATTCGGATTTAAGGAGGGAGCAAGGAAATTGCTTTGACTTGGGTCGACTGCTTTCCCTTTAGCTGGGCAGAGGGGGTAGTGGAAGGAGGAGAACTTCAGCGATAGTCCCACGAGACCTTATGCAGTGGCTGAAAGGTAATCATAATGAAGGTAACGAAGGGGCGGATAAGAAAGAGAAATGGATACAGAGAAGCTCGAAACCACTAAAACCTACTGCATGCTCCTACAAAACAACTCCCATTTTGGATCCAACATGGGCCAATGGCAATCGAATCCTCTGCTTTATGGACACAGTTTGGGAAATGCACAGTTTATGGCTTTATTGCCCCCACCGTCTTCAGGCTTGTGGATCGTTGGGATCACTTCTATTTCTAGACTTTATTTCTGGGCATCTCTGTCCTGAGTTTTAAAAATTAAAATACGGGCGCCTGGGTGGCTCCGTCAGTTAAGCGTCTGACTTTGGCTCAGGTTGTGATCTTGCGGTTTCTGAGACTCGATGCGGAGTCCGCAGAGCCGGTTGAGGATCCTCTGTCCCTCTCTCTCTGCCCCTCCCCTGGACGCGCACGCGCGCGCACTCTCTCAAAAATAAAATAACCATTTTTAAAAAAGAAAAATAATTAAAATAAAATAAAAACCGGAAGTTGCAAAAAGTCAGTGGAACTCCTTGGAGAAGAGCAGGAGGAGAAGGAATCCTCACGATTGTCACGCTTCTGTGAGTTGCACCTCATCATTCTCAGAATGGAAAGTTTCATTTATTTTTGGATGAGTATATTCCCATCTAAGGTTTTGTTTACAAAAATGCTGATAAAAAGATGGAAAGGAAGGCCTTGCCCTTTAGGCTTTAACTGTTACCCGTAGAGACTGAAAGCCCTTTCCTTTTATCGGAATCGTTGCATGAGATTTAAAAAAAAAAAAATGTCTCTCTGATCGCTGTATACTGACTGGTAAAAAGAAAATGATTGTTGGAAGATTTTTCTAATTCAAACAGGCATTACAGAGTCTGTGATCACTGTGCCTCATGGAGTTAATCTAAAAAAATATAAAAGTCAGTGTGGCCACAGTAACATCCATCATCCCTGGTGCCTCGGGCTGTAATTCACTGAATTGTTTTGCTCAGAGCAAACTGCCATTTGTGAATTTGTAGACATCAGGAAGAAAAATCCAAGCGCTACGCCCATGGAGTGAAGTCAGAGGCAGGCCAGTTTTTTTCCCGTCAGTCCTGCGCACTGGTTGCTTATGGCAGGCACCCATTCTGAGTAGTCCCTGCCTGTTCCGGCAGCGGGATTTCGGTGAGCATGGTCATCCGTCCCCTCCATCTTTTGGCTCTTCCATACTCAGAGCAGGGGAACAGAAGAATATAAAGAAAATGGTAGAGAGTGTTCACCTGGCCGGCAGCATTTGTGTTACCGGTTCTCACTTGCCTGACGTTGGCCAGATGTCCTGGCTGCCACGACACTGTCGGCTCTCTCCCGAGAAGCACTGGTAGTTTGTTGGAGACCTCAACCCAAGGGACCTCCGTTCCAACATTTCCTGATGTAGATAATGTTAACTTCCAGTTAGAGATTCATCCCGGTAAACCCACACACCCTATGAATTCTATCCCCATCCAAAAATCTATAGTGCTTGCCTGAGATGTTATTCAGGGGTGGAGAAAGGAGACCCACACTGAGTATTCTAAAGACACGAATAAAGTGAAAGCCAGTTGTTATTTGTACCCCCCCCCCCACTTTGAGGGGTGAATAAGAGGCAGCGTAAACCTACACGTGTGACCTATGGTGGCAAATTCCAAAAAACCCTCTCAATCCAGCTCAAACGATAATCAAATTTATAGAGTCATAGCTTTAAGCCCAGAAGAGGGTCTTCAGGGCTGACTAAATCTGATGGCTCCGGCTCCATTTCCCTGTAATCCTCTCTTCTCTGCCCTTTCCTGGTGTCAGCTGCGTCTTCAGAGACGTTGGAGATGACTGCAAAGGTCTGGGCTCCTATCCAAATGTGCGAAAGGCCGGGGAAAGAGTTGATGCTTCTAGAAGCTGCACCAAAGACCCTGGTAAACTGTTCTTTGCATCTCACTGACCTGTATTGTCATGATTACCTAGGTATCATGCATTCAGCCAAGTTCTGTCCGAGGGGTTGGTAGATCAGCTTTTCCTGAATAGTGGGGCTTCATGGGATTCTAGGAATGAAGAGAGAACAGATTCTGGGTACGAATGTTCACTCTAGTATCCTCCCCAAACAGTTGTAATGGCTAGGTCTAATCGCTTATTGTTAGGCACTGGGATTGTTTCTAGTTTTTCACAAAAATTCACAAGGACACATAACCCTGTACATATTCTTTTGAATACCTCTTGCATTATTTCTTGGAATGTAATTCTAGAAAGGGAATTGCTCAAAATATTAACGTTCCTAAGCATTTGATTTATATTGCCACATTGCCTTCAACCCCATTATTCCAAGTTACACTCCCACCAGAAGGGTATGAGAATCCTATTTTCCCATATATTCGCCAGCCATGGGTATTATACTTTTTAAAACTCTTCACCAATGCATTGGGTGAGAGAGGCATTTTGTTGTGCTTTAATCAGCACTTCTTGAACTGTCAGTAAATATTAATATTTTTATATGTGTTTATTGGCCAGTTCTATTTCTTATCTTGTAAATTGCTCATTTTCTTTATCTACATTTCTGTTAAAGTATTGATAATTTTCTTACTGATTTTAACCATTTTTATATATTTTAAAATTTTTTTAATTTTATTTTTTAAATCTTTTTTTAAGTTTATTTATTTATTTTTTGAGAGAGAGAGAGAGAGAGAGAGAGAGAGAGGGAGAGAGAGAAAGAATAATGGAGGGGCCGAGAGAGAGAGGGAAAGAGAGAATCCCAAGCAAGCTCTTCATTGTCAGCGCAGAGCCCGATGTGGGGCTCAAACCCACGAACTGTGAGATCGTGATCTGGCCATGATCATGATCAGGAGTCAGATGCTTCACTGACTGAGCCACCCAGGTGCCCTATATATTAAGGATATTATTAATACTGTGTCTGGTGAAACAAAGTTTATTAATAGCATTTTTATAGAGAAATTATAAAAGTAATTTATAATCAAGTATATAAATCTTTTCTTGTTATACTTTTTACCTTGGTAACATGCTTAGAAAGGCCTTATTTGACTCTACATTATATAAATACCCAACTATTTTTTCCAACTATTTAATCCTTCTTAAGTAGTTTTGTTGAGATATAAGTCACAAGCCAGAAAATTCTCCCATTTAAAGTGTAGTATTCATTGGTGTTTAGTATATTCATGGAGTTCATCACCATTGCCTACTTATAGAAAGTTTTCATCACCCCGAAATGATTACATTTCCAGTTGCCTGAGCACTGTTCATTGAAAAGACTGTTCTTTCCCCATTGAATTGTCTTGGCATTCTTGTTGAAAATCAATTGAGTATAAATGTAATGGATTATTTCTGGGCTCCCAATTCTATTCTGCTGATCTAGATGTCTGTATGTCAGTACCACACCCTCCTGATGATTGCATGTTTGCAGAAAGTTTGGAAATCAGGAAGTGTGAGCCTTCCAACTTTGCTCTTCCTTCTGAAGACTGTTGGCTATTATGGATCCCTTGCATTTCCATATACATTTTAGCATTAGCTTATCAGTTTCTGCAAAAAAAAACAAAAAAAAAAAAAACAAACAAAAAAAAACCCAGCAGCTGGGATTCTGACTGAGATTACACTGAATCTATAGATCAATTTGGGGATACTGCTATCTTAACAATATTAAATCTTCTGACCCAAAGACATGGGATGTCTTTCCATAAATAAAGATCTTAAAAAAAAAAAAAAAAGCTTATTTTCTAAGAAATGCCACCTTCCTCATCCCTCCTGCCTCCCTTTCAACTCCAGAGGAGTAGTACCAGAAGAGAGATATGAAGCAATCTTACAGCAACCAGCTCTAGACTGTGCTGTGAGAGGGAAGAAGTGATTTGAGTCAGATCTGACATTAAGTTTTGAACTGGATTGGAGTAGTATGAGTCACCAAAAGGGACCGGAACAAGATATCATCTGCCCCTGATGTTATTAAGCTCAGGCAAGGAAGATTAGACATAGAATGGATGAAGTATGATAAAAAGTGAAAAAAAAAACATGTTTTTCATGTTTCTAACTCAATGGGTTAAGACTTCAATAAACCTGTTTGCACAAAGCTGAACAAAAGAAACACTCTGCTCTCAAGGAATTCATCATCTCGCCTACACCATCTTTGCCAAGGCTGCCCCTTTTACAGAATAAAATCTTTTGAAAGGTGTCATGAATAGTGTTTTTATCCTAAACCTCATCCAAATTTCACATACATTATTTCACCTAATGTACTGCCCTCCAAAAATACATTTACTGTCAAACAACTTTTGTACAAGGAACAATATTAATTGAAAGGAACACATGCTTTCTGGCACATGAGAACAAGAAATAAATGATGTGATGAGCACTTTCTTATTCACTTTATCAAAAGGTGCTGCCTCAAGGAGGGCGCTATTGTGCTCCTTGTGAAAGGAAATTAACACAGGTGTTTGTTATAAATATACTTCCATGAGTGCCTTTCAGGCTGTTGACTTCTTTCAGAGATGGTAAATTGCTCGTTTATTACACTAATGTTAATATACACAACTTAATGTACACAATTTGGCAAATGGGAAATAAAAGAAGCTGAATTAACACAAACGGAACACAGCTGGCTTAAGATAATTATTTAGGGCTGTGGGGAAATGCTCAAAACAGCTCAAAACTTAGAAAACAATGATCCAAGACTTTAATTCTTGCATGTGTACTCTTCCCTAAGCTCTGCTCTAATACCTACCCAGAAATTCTTCGATGACAGGCTTTTCACTGAAGTTTTTTTAAACTTCTGCAAAATAATTTCTGATTGCATTCTTTTCTGTGATTCTCTATGATTTACATTAAAAAAGTTAACGTTACTGCCATTTGTTTTTTTAAGCTTAATTTCCTGTTACTTCTTTTCCAAAAGGACACCAGACTTCATATCCTTGATGGTTTTACTTAGTAATTCCATGTCTTTCCTTAATTTTCAATGCAGTTTTCTTTCAACTACCTGTTATTTGCCTTATCTTGTACCCATAATTAGCCTTTTACCCACCGAAGACCTTCCTAACACCTCCCTGCCTCCTACGCAGGTTTTAGCATAGTGGATGAATTCTACATTTTCTTTCTCACCTCTGAACCCCACTGGTCTCGTGAAATTCTCTATCTTCAAGTGAGGATAATCTATACGGATTAGAGGGTCCTTGTAAGGGTATGTGTGTGTACAACAGAAAACAGGGTTCATGATTAACTCAAAGTGGGATGGACAAGGGACTAGTCTCATAGGCAGACATCAGCATTGGATCCTTTAATATAGGGAATGAATTTTTAAAGTAGATTTATTGACGTATAATCCACATGCCATAAAGTTCACCCTTTAAAATTGTCCACTTCAATACCGTTTAGTATATTCATAGTGTCATGAGTTTATCACCACTATCTAATTTCAGAACATTTTCATCATCCCCCAAAGACAACGTTAGCATCTCTCCCTCCCGCCAGCTTTAGGCAACTACTCATCTATTTTCTGTCTCTATAGAAGTACCTACTCTGGATAGTCCACAAAAATTTGATCTCAAAATATTTGACCTTGTGTGTCTGGCTTCGTTAACTTAGAATATCAATGTTTTGTCATGTATCAATACTTGATTCCTTTTTATGGCCAAATAATATTCCACTGTATGGCAATACCACATTTTACTTATCCATTTATCAGTTGATGGACATTTGGGTTGTTTTCTAATTTTTGTCTATTATGAATTATGTTGCTACAAACATTTACATACACATTTTTGTGTGGACATATTCTTTCAGTCCTCTTGGGTATATACCTAGAAGTAGAATTTTTGGGTCAGATAGTAACTCTGCATTGGACACTTTGAAGAATAACAAAAACATTTTCCAAGGTAGATACAACATTTTACATTCCTACCAGCCATGTAGGAGGGTTCCAATTGCTCTACCTCCTTGAAAACACTTGTTACTGCCCTTTTTGATTATAGCTACCCTACTGGATGTGAGATTAGCATTTCCCTAAGTAGTAATGATGTTGAGCATCATTTCATGTGCTTGTTAGCTATTTGTATATCTTCTATGAAGAAATATCTGCTCAAATCTTTTGTCTATTTTTTAATCGAGTTAATAGTCTTTTTACATTGGGTTGCAAGAATTCTTTATAAAATTCTAGATATAAGTCTCTTATCAGAAATGACTTGCAAATATTTTCTCTTTTATTCTGAGATCGTATCATTGATGGTATCATTTTCAGCAAAAACGTTTTGAATTTTTATGAATACAAATTTATCTATTTTTCCCTTGGTTGCTTGTGATTTTGATGTCATATTTAAGGAACTATTGTCTAATCCAAGGTTATGAAATTTTATCCTAAAAGGTTTGTATTTTTAGCTCTTACATTTATGTCTTTGACCCATGTTTAGTTAATTTTTGTATATGGTATGAGGTAGGGATCCAACTTCATTCTTTTGCAGGTAGGTATCCAATTGTCTGTACACCATTTATTGACCTGTTCTTTTCTTATTAGCTCCCTTGCCAAAAGTCAATTAACCATAAGAATAAAGGCATGTAAGGGTAACTCTCAAGCCTATTTTGTTGACTTGTCTATCCTTATGCCAGTGCCACATTGACTTGAATACTGTAGCTTTGTAATAAGTTTGGAAATCTGGAAATATGAGTCCTCCAACCTTGTTCTTTTTCAAGATAGTTTTGACTCATTAGGGTTCATTGCATTTCCATATGAATTTTAGAATCACTTGTCAAATACAAGTGAAAAGAGCAGCTGGAATTTTAAGAGGAATTATTTGAATCTGAGATCAATTTAGGGAGTAAAGGGTAAAAGTGAGATGTTTCTATTTATTTAGATCTTTAATTTTCTTCAAAGATATTTTGTAATTTGTAGTGTTCAAGTACTGAGTTTCTTTTATTAAGTTAATTTTAAGTATTTTATTTTTTAATTAAGTTGTTTATGAAATTGTTTTCTTGTTTTCCTTTTGAGATTGTTCATTGGTGAAGTATAGAAATACAATTGGTTTTTGTATATTAGTCTTGTATCCTGCAATGTTGCATCCTACTAACTAGTATTAATTTTTTTTAATGTTTCTTTATTTTTGAGAGAGAGAGAAAGGGAGAGAGAGAGAGAAAGAGAGAGAGAGAGAGAGAGTGAAAAAGACCTAGTGGGGGAGGGGCAGAGAGAAAGAGGGAGACAGAGAATCCGAAGCAAGCTCCGTGCTCTCAGTGGAAAGCCCTACATGGGCTCAAACTCATGAACCCTGAGACCATGACCTGAGCTGAAGTCAGACACTCAATAAAATGAGCCACCCAAGCACCCCTAGTATAATCCTAATAGGTTTACTGTAGATTTTGCAAGATTTTCAATATACAAGGTCATGTTATCTGTGACTATAGATACTTTTACTTCCTCAATTTCAATATGGATGTCTCTTATTTCTTTTGGTTGCCTAATTGCCTTGGTTAGAACTTTATACAATTTTGGGGCACCTGGGTGGCTCAGTCAGTTGAGCATCTGACCTCAGCTCAGGTCATGATCTCATGATTAGTGAGCTCCAGCCCTGCATCAAACTCTCTCTCTCAAAAATAAGTAAAATTTAAAAAACAAAAAACTTCCTTTACAATTTTGACTAAAAATCGTAAGAGTAGACTTCCTTATCTTTTCCTGATCTAAGGATGAAATAATTCAGTGTGTCACCATTGAGTGTAATATTAGATATTAGCTGTGAATGTTTCTTAGATGTTCTTTTTTTTTTAATGTTTATTTTTGAGAGAGAGAGAGAGAGAGAGAGAGTGAATGTGCACTCAAATGGGGGATGGGCAGAGAGAAAGGCAGACTGAGGATCCAAAGCAGGCTCCTGGCTGACAGCAGCAAACCTGATGTGGAACTCAAACCCATGAACCATGAAATCATGACCTGAGCTGAAGTCAGACACTCAACCGAGCTACTCAGGTCTTAGATGTTCTTTATCAGGTCTTAGATGTACTTTATCAGGTCAAGGAAATCCTTTTGTATTCCTAGTTTGTGAAGTGTTTTTATTTGAAAAGGGTGTTGACTTTTGCCCAGTGTTTTTCCTGCATCTATTGAGATTATTATGTGAGTTTTAAACTTTAATCTATTAATACTGTATATTACATTGATTGACTTTATATTTGTTAAACCAACTTTTCATCCTGGGATAAATCCCATTTGCTCATGGTGCATATTCCTTTTTGTGTGTCACTGCATTTGGCATACTACTATTCTGTTGGAGATTTTTACATTACATTCAGTTTTTACATTTACATTCTAGTTTTCTTGTAATTATTTTTGTCTGATTCTGGTATCATGGTAATCATATATTTGAGAGTTATTCTTGCTCATATTTTTTGGAGGGTAAAGGATTGGTACTAAAACTTCTTTAAAGGCTTGGTAAAATTCACTTGTGAAGCCATCTGAGCTCGGGCTTTTTTTAAGGAAATTTTAAAAATTTATTAATTTAATCTCTTGTTATTGGTATAGTAAAATTTTTTTAATATCTTCTTGAGTTTTTGTCTTTTTAGTAATTCGTTTGTTTCATCTAAGTTATCTAACTTGTCATCATGTAAATGTTTATAGTAGTCTCATATTCTCTTTATTTTTGAATGGTACGCAATGATAACTCCTCTTTTATTCTTGATATTAGTAATTTGAGTCTTTCTTTTTTCTTGTACAGTCTTGGTAATGGTTTGTCAGTTTTGCTGATCTTTTCAAAGAGCCAACTTTTGGTTTCTTTTATAGTTTCTATTATTTTTCTATTATCTATTTGTTTCCTCTCCAACATTTATTATTTCCTTCATTCTGTTTGCTTTTGGTTTAGTTGGCCTTTATTATTATTTTTTTACTTTATTAAAGTGGAAAATTTATTCCATAAATTTTACTGTCTCGTTTTTTTCATTTTCATTAAGGTCAGATTCTTTTCTTTTTTTTTTTTTAATTTTTTTTTTCAACGTTTATTTATTTTTGGGACAGAGAGAGACAGAGCATGAACGGGGGAGGGGCAGAGAGAGAGGGAGACACAGAATCGGAAACAGGCTCCAGGCTCTGAGCCATCAGCCCAGAGCCCGACGCGGGGCTCAAACTCACGGACCGCGAGATCATGACCTGGCTGAAGTCGGACGCTTAACCGACTGCGCCACCCAGGCGCCCCAAGGTCAGATTATTTTCTAATTGCTCTTGTGATTTTTTTCTTTTGCCTGTTGTTTATCTAGGAGTGTGTTGCTTACTTTCCACATATTTGAGAATTTACCAATTTTTCTTTTATTATTGATTTCCAGGGTTTTTTTTTTAAATTTTTGTTAACGTTTATTCATTTTTGAGAGACAGAGAGAGACAGAGCATGAGTGGGGAAGGGGCAGAGAGAGAGAGAGAGACACAGAATCTGAAGCAGGCTCCAGGCTCTGAGCTGTCAGCACAGAGCCCAACGTGGGGCTCAAAATCACGAACTGCGAAATCATGACCTGAGCCAAAGTCGGACGCTCAACTGACTGAGCCACCCAGGTGCCCCTATTGATTTCCAGTTTTATTACTTGTTATCAGAAAACATTACTCATATGTTTTAAATTCTTTTAAATGTATTGAGGCTTATTTTATGGCCTGACATATGATAATCCTTGAGGAATGTTTCATGTGCACTTGAGAAGAAAGCTTTCGTTGGGTGGAGTGTTCTATAGATTTCGGTCAGGTCTCATTGATTTGTAGCGCTGCTCAAGTCTTCTATTTCCTTGTTAATCTTCTGCCTCGTTACTCTACTTATCATTGAAAGTGAGATATTGAAGTCTCCAATTATAATTGTTAAATTTTCTATTTTTCCCTTCAGTTCTGCATTCCGTGGTTCTGTTGTTAACTACATATATGTTTATAAGTATTATATCTTCCTGAGGGATTGAACCGTTTATCATTACAAAATTTCATTCTTTTTCACTGGTAACAACTTTTGGCTTAAAATCCAGTTTGCCTGATATTAGTATAGCCACAACAGCTCTCTTTTGGGTATTGTTGGCACAGTATGTATTTTTGCATCCTTTTACTTTCCCTCTTTTGTATCTTTCAATCTAGTTGAGTCTTGTTTTTGTATCCATTCTCCCGGTTTATGCCTTTTGATTGGGATGTGTATTCCATTTGCACTTAGTGCAATTATTGATAAGGTAGGATTTGCATCTACCACTTTATTCGTTGTTTGTCCCCTGCATAAGTGACATGGTTTTTGTTCTCCATTATGGCCTTCTTTTGTGTTAAATAGGTATTTTATAGTATATCATTTTAATTCCCTTGTTTCTTTTACTGTACTTTGGGGCTATTTTTCTTAGAGATTGCCTGGGAATTAAAACTACAGTTAAAACTATCTTGTATGGATTAATACTAACTTGATTTCAATAGTATACAAAACTTTGCTCCAAAATAGCTCCATTCACTCTTCCTTCATTGCACTATTATTGTCAAACACATTACATATTATAATTCTATCAACAGCTTTATAATTAGTGCTTCGACAGTTGTCTTTTAAATCAGATAGGAAAATAAAGGAGTTACAAACAAAAGTACATTTATGTTATCTTTTATGTTTACATATGTGTTTACCTTTACTGGTATGCTTTATTTCTTCATATGGATTCAAGTTTCTGCTTAGTGTCCTTTCATTTCAGCCTGAGGGTTCTCTTTAACATTTCTTATAAGGTAGGTTTGCTAATGGTTAATTCTTTCTGTTTTTGTTTATCTAGGAAAGTCTTAATTTCTCCTTCATTCTTTTAAAAAAAATTTTTTTTAACATTTATTCATTTTGGAGAGACAGGGCACAAGCAGAGAGAGAGGGAGACACAGAATCTGCAGCAGGCTCCAGGCTCTGAGCTGTCAGCACAAAGTCCGACACAGGGCTTGAACTCACAAACCGTGACATCATGACCTGAGCCAAAGTTGGACACTTAACCAACTAAGCCATGCAGGCACCCGTAATTTCTCCTTCATCCTTAAAGGGTAGTTTTGCTGGATATAGAATTGGTAGATGGGGCGCCTGGGTGGCTCAGTCAGTTAAGCGTCTGACTCTTGGTTTTGGCTCAGGACATGACCATGGTTTGTGAGTTCCAGCCCCATGTCGGGGTCTGCGCCGACGATGCTGATCCTGCTTGGGATTCTCCCTTGCCTTCTCTCTCTGCCCCTCTCCCACTTGCATTCTCTCTCTCTCTCTCTCTCTCTCTCTCTCTCTCTCTCAGAATAAATAAATAAACTTAGAAAAAAGAATTCGTAGATAATCTTTCTTTTAGCATTTTGAATAGATAATCATACTGCCTTTTGGCTTCCATGGTTTCTGATGAGAAGTCAACTGCTAATATTACTGAAGACCTCTTATGTATGAGTTTCTTCTCTCTTGCTGTTTTTGAGATTCTCTCTTTGGCTTTTGACAGTTTAGTTGATGTGTCTGTATTCGAACCTTTTTGAGTTTGTTGTAACTGAAGTTTGTTGCATTATTTTGTGCAGATTAGTGTTTTCATCGAATTTGTGATGTTTTTGCCATATTTAAAAAATATTCTTTCTGCCCCTTTCTGTTCTCTCCTTCTGAGACTTCAGTTATGTATATTTAGATAATATTGGTATTTTCCCTCAGATCTCTGACACTCTGTTCATCTTTACTCATTTTGAGTCTATCTGGTGATTTTTTCATTTCAGATGTACTTTACAACTCCAGAAGTTCTATTTGATTCTTTTTTATAATTTCTATTTTCTTTATTGATATTTTATATTTGGTGAAACATCTTTAGTTTCCTTTACTTCTTTGAATATATTTATAATTGTTGGTTTAAAGTCTATCTAGTAAGTTGAACATCTCACCTTCCTCAGGCACAGTTTCTATTGACCGTTTTTCCTGTGTGTGTGTGTGTGTGTGTGTGTGTGTGTGTGTTTGGATGACATAATTTTTTGTTGAAAACTGGACACTTTATGTAATAATAACACGGGAGCTCTGGAAATCGGATTCTTCTCTCCCTTCCCAGGGTTTGCGATAGTTCCTGCTGTTCACTGTTGTCACTGCTGCTGTTTGTTCGGTTTCATGACTTTCCTGATCGAATTCTGCAAAATCTGGGTTGTGATATGTGGCTTCCAAAGCACCTGCTCCCAAAGTAGCTTAGTAATAAGCAATAATTACCGATTTCCTTGTATTCCTGGATCCAGTAAGTCTCCTAGCTTTTCGTGAGGGCCTTCGTGCATGTGTCAGGGCAGACATTTTCTATGCTGGTCTTAGTCTTCACTTCCTGTTTGTATAGAACCTCAAGCTCGGGGAGAGGTGAGAGTTGCACACTGCCCTGTGCATGCCTGTGGCCTGTATATTCCCAAGAACATGTTGGATCTTTGCAAAACCCCTCGTGGACATCTCATTCCCCAGTTTTTCCTTGTAAGTTTTTCAGTCAGTCTCTTGTTAGCTGCAAGTGACCTCAGGCAGCTTTAATGTTTGTGTATTACCTACCACTCTTTGTGTATTAAGATATTTTAATACCTTTCTAAACCTCTGATTTCTGAACTAGTATTATCCTCATTTTCAAATGAAGAAACCAAGACCCAGAAAAGTTAAGTCTATACACATGTCGTCACACTGCTGGTCAGTGATTGCATCAGCATCCAAAACTCTTCAGACTGTCTCCTTCCAAGGCCCAAGGGGATATGGCTGAAAAGTAGTCTGGAATTAGACACTGGGCGGTTTGAATGCTTTGAATACTGTGTAGTCCAGTCTCCTGGACTGGACCCAGTAGTTGAGAGAATGGTGTTCTAATGGTAGAATTCTTACACCCATTGTAAGGACACCTGTGGTGATACCTCAACACCAGTTGGAAGGTGGAAGAGAATTTTGTCCTTTGGGAAGCAAAAATGCTTTCCCTCTTTCCCACCTTTTATAACAAACTAGTCTTTACCTTCCAGACTTGTACCCCCACAGGTGACCAATACCTATTTACCCTTTCAGGTGTAAAGAAAGTGGATACCTGTGACCCGGCACAACCATGGCTCTCTGAACAACATTCCTTTGGGGCTGCGGTTTCCTCCCTGTAAAATATGGGGCTGGATTAGATGACTTCTAAGGTCCCTTCTACCATAACATTATTATATTAATCCTTTAACTCAAAGTCTGACTGAGAATCAAAGTGACACTTGCTGTAAAATGAGAGTATGGAAAGGGCGGGAGAGCACCAGGCAGGAGCACTCTCTGTTTGCTCTCTCCCCCTCTCTGTCACTTCTGCTCAAAATAAAAGATTAGGAAGTGCCCCTCATACAAACATGAGAAATAGAACTCCTGGAACCTTTTGTTTTTACATCATGTCATAGTGAGACAGTTAGCGTTTATTCCCAAGGTCAGTATTCACTGAAACACAGCTAAGTCAAACTTGGAACATGACTCGGCAGTAGACTAATAAACTTCCTATGGAAGTTTTCCACTGGTCAACTAAGCAACTTATAATAGTCGGAGACACTTAAAAGTTTTTGCTGGAGCCTTTTTAAATGTGAAGAAATTAAGTACAGAAATAGCAGAGTAAAGAAATGTACCCAGGAAGTAGCACTTGGGGCCTGGCTGTTAAGTAATGGGGGTAGGGTTTTGGTTTTTAAGCAAACATACCAAAGCCTGCACATGCTCCTGTCTGACTTGAAAGCAACCACCCCAGAGAGAATACCGTCTCAAAACATTTAGGAATGCTTTCAGTGTAACTGTCTTCAGAGGCAGGGAGCACTTTCTTTAACATCCTAGGAGCAGTTCAACCTTAGGTGTTTGAGGATGGGCTTAATTGGTGAAACGAACCACAAATTAGACCAGAGCTTTGCATAGTGACTAAGGAAGATAATCAAGATAGATCATATTCCTCTGGATTTCTAACTGAGGTGTGATCGCGTTGTTTTCGGCCTTACTCTGTAAACTCTCTAAATGGGGATGTTAGAGTAGAGCCACGCTGCCTACCTTTTTGCTGCTAGGTTGGTATTTATTTCTGATGCTGTTGGCATCAGCCAGGCTCTGGCCGGGCACACGTGGCTTATTCAAAGGGCAAAAGGGCATAAGCGAAGAGGGCTTAGGAGGGTTTTTTTTTACAGTGGCATTGATAGGACAGAGCCTGTTGTGAGCATTGTTCCTCTCTGTTCCAAACAGCGAGGGAGCAGATCTGTTCCACAGTAGAGTAAAAGTGTCTTTTTGTGGACCTCATTGCCGCCCAGGTGTTTGTTCCAGTGACAAATAATCAATCAAGCTATTTCTGTCTGAGGAGAAGATAGGCTTTTTGATAAATGATGTTGGGACAAATAGCCCCTTGGAAAAGTTTAAAAGCGCATCTAATCCTCACATTGAAATAAACTCCAAATGGATCAGAGATCCGAATGCAACTGTGGAACCAAAGAAGTATCCCATAGTGAGTTACTTTATTACCTGGAAGTGAACAAAGCCTTTCAAAATTCAGGAACAAAATGGGGGAAAGATTGATAACATTTACTACCAAAACAAACAAAACAAAGCACCCTAGTAAGCCAAGTCAAGAGGCAAATGACAAACCAGGAGAGAGCATTTGCAAGTTATCTCACAGATGAGGGCAAGTATACAGAGAACCCTTAAACATGGAGAAACCCCCAATTGGACAGAAGTATAGACAAGAGTCATGGACAGAGAGAAATGTGAGAAAAGAGAGAAAAAGAAATGTGAGTCGTCCCTTACACGTATGAAATGATGCTCATGTTCCCTTATAAAAGAGAAAGGCACAGTAAAACTTTCCTGGATCTAAAAGTTTGATGACATTTTCTATTGAGAGGAAAGCACGAAACAGAACAGATTTGACAAAGTTTAGCAAAATCACATACGTATTAACCTTTGACCCAGCAGCCCCACTTTTAGGAAGCTATCCTGAAAGTACACGTCCATAAATTTGCACAAGGTTGTGCAATACAACATTGTCTGCAGTAGCAAAATGCCAGAAATCACCTAAATGTTCACCCACGGGGCAGTGGGCAAATAAACGGCAATACATACACAAATTAGAGATGCGGCAGTCATAAAAATACGAAGGCAAATGTCTATGAACTGAGATAATTTCCAGAATATATTTTTAGCTTTAGCCCATAGCAGTACACAGAGCATGTACTGTGTACTTTGTGTTTGACAATAAAAGGCGGAATAAGAATATACTTACATATGTGCTTCTATTTTCAAAAAGAAGCAATAAAACTGTTTGCTCTAGGAAGCGGAGAGATGAAGGAAGGGGGAAGGTTGGAAGTGAAACTTCAGAGAGTTTGGTTACCGTTCACACAGTTTGTACTTTGGGATCATGTAAATGTTTTGTGTATTTAAAAAATTAAAATGGGGGTACCTGGGTGGCTCAGTCGGTTCAGTATCATTGGACTCTTGATTTGGGCTCAGGTCACGATCTCACAGTTGGTGGGATCGAGACCTGCATCCAGTTCTGCACTGACAGCACGGAGCCTGCTTGGGACTCTCTCCCTCTCTCTCTGGCCTTGCTCTCTCTCTCTCTCTCTCTCTCTTTCTCTCTCTCCCCCCTCTCTCAAAAATAAATAAATAGACTTAAAAATTTTTGGAATAAGAAAGACTAGAATACATTCCTAAACCGGAACACAAATTGGAACAAATGAACCTAACTTTATTTTCAATGTGGCAACATAGCTACACAAAGAACAGAATCACTTCGGTGCTCTGATTATACACCCTTTGTGGGATATGATCCCAAGATAGGTGACTAGAAACAGATCTTAAACTTCAGTCAGAAATTTGTTGTTAAAAAGGCTAAAATTGGGGCGCCTGGGTGGCGCAGTCGGTTAAGCGTCCGACTTCAGCCAGGTCACGATCTCGTGGTCCGTGAGTTCGAGCCCCGCGTCGGGCTCTGGGCTGATGGCTCAGAGCCTGGAGCCTGTTTCCGATTCTGTGTCTCCCTCTCTCTCTGCCCCTCCCCCGTTCATGCTCTGTCTCTCTCTGTCCCAAAAATAAATAAACATTGAAAAAAAAAATTAAAAAAAAAAGGCTAAAATTAATAACATAAGAAACAACAGGTGTTGGTGAGGATTTGGAGAAAGCTTCCTGCGCTGTTGGTGGGAATTAAAACTGGTGCAGCCACTCTGGAGAACAATATGGAGGCTCCTCAAGAAACCAAAAATAGAACTACCCTCCAGCCCAGCAATTGCACCACTAGGTGTTTACCCAAAGGATACAAAAATACAGATTTGAAAGGGGACATGTACCCCAATGTTTATAGCAGCATTATCAACAAAAGCCAAACTGTGGAAGGAGCCCAAAGGTCCACTGACTGATGAATGGATAAAGAAGATATATATACAATGGAATATTACTCAGCCATCAAAAAGATGTAATGCCATGGATGGAGCTAGAATGTATTATGTCAAGCAAAGTAAGTCAATCAGAGAAAGACAAATACCATGTGATTTTACTCATATGTGGAATTTAAGAAACAAAATGGATGAACACATTGGAAGTGGGGAAGAGAAGGGAAACAAACCGCAAGAAACTCTTAATGATACAGAACAAACTGAGGCTTGGTAGAAGGAGGTGGGTGGGAGATGGGCTAGGTGGGTGCTGGGTATTGCGGAGGGCACTTGTTGTGATGAGCACTAGGTGTTGAATGTAAGTGATGAATCACTGAATTCTCCTGAAACCAATATTGCAGTGTATATTAACTAACGAAAATTTAAATTAAAAAAATTTGTTGTTATAGTATGACAATTCTGAACTAGGAGAAAACATATAACTCTGAATTAGGGGGAAATAAATATTATACCCACCAAGACTTTCAGTGTAAGAAAAAAGACGCAAAGCAAATATTAAATCAAAGAAGTTAACATAAAACACTGTAAGTTTAAATTTGAATTGAGAATATCCACATGAACTCACCTTCAAAAGTGTATGTCTTTCCTAGATCTGTCCACTGAAAAGGCCAAGATGTAATAATACCCTAGTGTCAGTGAACACATCTTGCCCCCAGATCTTGGTTTCTTTTTTTTTTTTTTTAATGGTTTATGTATTTTCGAGAGAGAGAGAGAGAGCATGTGAGCAGGAGAGAGAGAGGGAGACAGAGGATCCCAAGCTGACAGTGCAGAGCCTGATGCGGGGCTGGAACCCACGAACCGGGAGATCATGACCTGAGTGAAAGACGCTTAACCAACCGAGCCACCCAGGTGGCCCTGGAGATCTTGGTTTCTAAATATCATTTCTCACCAACACGAAGAATGTCCTTATTCTTAGGAGATGCATGTTGAAATCTTTAGGAATAAAGTGGCATGAATACAGTTTATTCTCGATGCTTCAGCTGTGTGTATGTGTGTGGTAAGGATCTAATGATTGCACCAAGTAATCCCTTTTCCCACACTTGGCATAGCTCTGCAGAATTAGCTCCAGCTGCCCACGCTCTCTTCTGGTCGTGGCCTCCATTCTGAAGATGAACCAGAGCCTGAAAAGATGCAGATTACTAAAGTGCATGACTCTGAGGCTCAGAGACTCTAAAGATGAGAAATACCACGTGTGCTCTAATTTTCTGCTTAAAACTACTTAGATCCTTTAGATTTGAGATATTTAAAATAGATCACACCTGAGTTCAATCTTTCTTTTTAAATGTTTATTTATTTTGAGAGTAAGAGAGAGCCGAAGAGGGGCAGAGAGAGGGACAGAGAGAGGATCCCAAGCAGGCTCCACACTGACAGTGCGTAGTGGGCAGGCACAGGGCTCAGACTCAACGAACCGCGAGGTCATGACCTGAGCCGAAATCGGGAGTCAGACACTTAGCCAACTGAGCCACCCAGGCACCCTGGGACTTCAGTCTTAGTGGTCAAAAGCGCTGATTGAAGTACCATTTCCCGGTGCTTTTTTGGTGTCTTTGGCTGTGGTAGCTGAGCGTTCACATTAGTAGCCGCTGGCTTTGATGTGGCTCTGATCTTTCCTCAGGAATTGAGAAATGTGGGTTCTTCCTGGGCCTCGATGACTTGCTATGTAATTTGGGGCAAGTCAGAGCACCTTTGGGATCTTTGTTTTCAACGGCCAAAGATGAGGGTCGGACTTGATTTTTTTTTTTTTCCACAGTAAATTTTTGTGATTTTGAATTCTCTCCAAATAGGGCAATGTATCTGCAGATATCAGGAGCAGCAAGAGAAAAGAGTAAGGCTTCACTGGGATATGAGGGGCCACCTGGAGTAGTTTAATTTTTCCAGCTAATTTTTTTTTATATCAATCCTGTATCAGATTCTTTAAACATGTTAAAAATGGATAAGGGCAACAGATGGTTCCTTAATTACAAGAACAGTATTTTGGTATATGATTTTATTGATAATTATCCTTAATTCCAAAAAATTTTTAAGTTTATTTATTTATTTCAGAGAGAGAGAGAGGGAGACAGAGAGACAGAGAGAGAGGAGAGAACACACACGCATGCGCATAAGTGGGAGAGGAAGGAGGGACAGACTCCCAAGCAGGCTTCATTCACTCCATCAGCGCAGAGCCCGATGCGGGGCTTGAAGTCACGAACTGTGAGATCATGACCTGAGCCGAGATCAAGAGTAGGATGCTTAACTGTGCCAGCCAGGTGCCCCTCCAACAATTTTTTTTTTTTTTTTTTTAATCTAGAAGGAAAACAATGGCTTGCGAGTGGGTCCAATCCAACACCTCCCTGTGGCTGCAGCTCACATGGCTATGCTAGAGCTGGCCGACGATTTGTAACATGCCTCAGGTTTGGGGTGATATACTCCCAAATAACTTATCACGGCAGAACCATTGAAACACAGTAAATCCTCTTGTTCCCTTGTGTGACTGGGGAATTAGACAATCAACCGTGACCATCTAAAAGTCTTGGAATGCAAAATGCACGAAGCATGAAATCCTCTTGAAAACCATTTCATTCTCTTAATTATTCATTAGGTTCCTCAGCGTCTGACAGACCTTCAAGGTCATTATTATGAACGTTAATTATCAATGTGATGTGACCGGGGAAAAGCCGGTTTTAAAAGAGTCCTGTCTGGCAGAATTCTGCAAGTGAAAGAAGTCACCATTTTATTTGGGTGTGCGTGCATCCACTCTGTTTCTGTATGGTGAGGGAATGGGAGTTTTGGAAGCAGACCTTCCAGACTCCTCTGGCTGCCTGGGATCGTCACCCACTCTGTGTAAACTCTCGCGCGGAGGCCTGGAGGGAGAGGGTACATGCCGGTCGGGTGGTCGGGGAAAGAGAGAAGATCCGGTGCCAGGCAGGAATGGCAAGTTCTCCATGACCAGGGGGTGATGCTTCCCCCCGAGCCAGCTGGTTTGTTCGTGCAGTCAGCGTTGATCAGGTGTCTTCTCTTTACCATGCTTTGCGCTGGCTTGGAAACAGCACCAACGTGGAGTAGGCTGAATGGAGCTGCTTCAAGTCCAGTCTTTCCACACAATTAGCTGAGGGTACACTTCTCACCATTTCCCCCCATCCCCTCAAAGTTCACCACCACTACTGAGAGGTACTGTGAAATTTAAGCCCATTGAATATAAATGCGTCTAATGACTGATGCATTTAAGTATTTGTTCTTCCAGCAGATCGTTGTGAAGTGGTTCATTTTGGAGTGACTGTCCAGAAACGTCATTTTCAGGCCTCCTCAGTGTCCTCCTCTCTTTGACACAGCAAACACTTCTGTGGCCCCAACTTAGGACAAGTTTAGGCTGAGGACATGCCTCCAAAAACAACTGGTTATGTTGATAGGACAAAATAATGCTGGAGAAGTTCCCAGAATGAACTGGGCTGCCATCCAAACAGGCTCATAGTTGACAGTGTTCTGATGTGTTAGATTGCACCTTCTGGAAAAAAACAGGATTGTCTATACAGCATTTTCATCACAAACTGATTCCTCAACTTATTTTAGCTGTGTGGCATCAGGATGTATGTATTAAACGTTAGCGCTGGGAATATACCACAAACACCCAGAAAGGTACAGATGGGAGAAAGCTCTGGAATGTGAGGGTAAGGTGGCTGAATCATCTGATCCTTGGACTTGCTGCACTGTGCTGATTTAAAATGTCAAGTTCAGGGGCACCTGGGTGGCTCAGTTGGTTAAGTGGCTGATTCTCAGTTTCAGCTCAGGTCATAATCTCACAGTTTCAAGAGCCCGAGGCCCATCCCGGACTCTATGCTGATGGTGCGGAGCCTGCTTGGGATTCTCTCTCTCTCCCTCTAACTCTGCCCCCTCCCCCATTCACACCGTCTCTGTCTCTCTCAAAACAAATAAATAAACTTAAACATAAATAAATAAATACAATGTCAAGTTCTTGGTCCCTGCCATTCCAAAGACGGAACCTAATTCTCCTCCCTTGACAATGGGCTGGACATAGAGACTTGCTTCTAATAAATAGAAGGATGCAGAAATGGTGGTGTGACTATGGTGATTAGGTTATTAAAGGGCATCACAGCTTCCTGATTACTCTCTCTGATCCTGTCCTCTTCGGGGAGCCAGCTGCCACGTCACCAGCACAGATACAGAGTCCAATGATGAGGTCCATGTGTGAGGAACTGAGGTATGTCCTACCAGCAGCCACGAGTGAGAGCCACCTAGGGGGGCAGATCCTTCAGCCCTAGGCACACCTTCAGATGACTGCAGCCCCAGCTGACATCTTGACTGCAACCTCAGGAGGGATCTTGAGCCAGAACCACCCAGCTAAGCCACTCCTACATCGCTGGCTCTCAGAAACTGGTGGATAATAAATATTTTACTGTTTTAAGTTGCTATGTCTGGGGTAATTTGTTAAAGAGGCAACAGGTCCTATAGGCAGATGCCTAACGTAGTTGTTGAGAGTAACCTTTCTTACCCCTCCACTGGACGGTGCCATCGTGCGGCCACCCCCACTCACGCGCGCATGCACCCACCCATGCGTGCACCTGTGAAGAAAACTACCCCACCCTGCAGAGGCCCTACAACTCCTGCCCAGTGCACCCTGGGAGGCATGTCTTTGACCACTGTTTCGCACTATGTGCCAAGCAACTGCTCTCTGGGTACCTGTGAGCTAAATATTTTTATCCTTTAACTACACAATTCAAGGGACACCTGGGTGGCTCTGTTGGTTAAGCATCCAACTTCAACTCAGGTCATGATCTCGCAGTTTGTGAGTTCGAGCCCCATGTCGGGCTCTGTGCTGACAGCTCGGAACCTGGAGCCTGCTTCCGTTTCTGTGTCTCCCTCTCTCTCTGCCCCTCCCCTGTTCTCACTCTCTCTCTCTCTCAAAAAGAAATAAACGCTAAAAAATTAAATACACAATTCAGGTTTAAAAAGCATTTAATTTTTCAGAAATTCTAAGGTACAAAAAGAGATTTGTCACTGTATCCTATCCATATCCCATTGAACAGACTGGATATCCAATAATACATGAAATTGTTTTGATTTTGACAGTTAAAACCCCTGTAAAAATGACAAATGCTTTAATGGGTAATATAAATATGCAATTGGTGTTATTTTTAACATTCTATGAACATATCTCAAAAAAGCTTCTCTTAATTTTTTGTAAATTTTGGTCAAAGAAAATTAATACAAATTGCATAATTTCAACAAAGATCATCTACTACTACTTGCTTGTGATAAAATGTATTTATCTCTCAATTATTCATCTCCTTGATTGTAGTGCTAGTTGGAATGTTATCCTTATAAATGAGTTTTCCATAAATGAGCTTATGGTCTAGTGAGTCGATGATTATTGAAACATTTGATTTTAGAGAAGGCATATTTTTCCCGGGAATAATTTAGAGCTTGTGTTCACAAAGGTCACATTAATAATTTTTAAACTGTAATTTAATTAGAAAAATAAGATACCTCATTTTAATCAGCTTGTATTTGAAAAAACCACAAAGATAAATATAAGCCCTCTCGAGGCTTCCGGAAAAACCTGATTGATTCTACTCTGGGGATTTCATGATTATTCATTAATTGCTGCCTGTGATATATTTTTTTATTTTTATTTATTTTATTTTATTTTTTAAATTTACATCCAAGTTAGTTAGCATATAGTGCAACAATGATTTCAGGAGTAGATTCCTTAATGCCCCTTACCCATTGAGCCCACCCCCCCTCCCACAACGCCTCCAGTAACCCTCTGTTTGTTCTCCATATTTAAGAGTCTCTTCTGTTTTGTCCCCCTCCCTGGTTTTATATTATTTTTGCTTCCCTTCCATTGTGTTCATCTGTTCTGTGTCTTAAAGTCCTCATACGAGTGAAGTCATATGATATTTGTCTTTCTCTAATTTTGCTTAGCATAATACCTTCTAGTTCCATCCATGTAGTTGCCAACGGCAAGATTTCATTCTTTTTTATTGTCGAGTAATACTCCATTGTGTGTGTGTGTGTGTGTGTGTGTGTGTACCACATCTTCTTTCTCCATTCATCCATCAATGGACATTTGGCTGCCCGTGATATTTTTATACTGTATTCAGAACATGTACTAAGGCCCACTAGCTCTAGGAGGCAAATGGCAACTTTCTGACTTATCATCCAACAATAGTTCCTTTTTTTTTTTTTTTGCTTCCAATTTGTTTTCTTTAAGATGAGAGATAAAAAGCAAGACGTGAGAGAGGCCCATAGATCAGTTGGAACTGTCAGGTTGGGTCTACAAAGTAGACTCCAAGAGTCATTCTCCACTTGTGAGCCACTGAGTGCCTGGAAGCCCAAGATGACACCACCCAGGGCAGGTGCAATGCACACAACCCTGCTGCCCCGCCCCCTAATTAATCAGGTGAGAGCTAAGGGCCTTGACATTTCATCTCTTGAGTCCTTCATTTTTCTTCTAAATTTTGCCCCTAATTTCTCCGCGTTCTATGGTGTTTAACTGGAGACTTTCCAATGGTGACAGAGGCTTGGGTTGTTTTCTGTCTTTGAGGCTTGCAATGCCTTAAAAAAGAAAAGGTTTTTTTTTTTTTTTATTACATTTATTTATTTATTTAAAAAAAATTTTTTTTAACGTTTATTTACTTTTGAGACAGAGAGAGACAGAGCATGAACAGGGGAGGGGCAGAGAGAGAGGGAGACACAGAATCTGAAACAGGCTCCAGGCTCTGAGCTGTCAGCACAGAGCCCGACGCGGGGCTCGAACCCATGAACCGTGAGATCATGACCTGAGCTGAAGTCGGTCACTTAACTGAGTGAGCCACCCAGGCATCCCTGAAAAAGAAATGTTAAAGCAGGTGATTAAAATAGACTTAATTGTTAAGTAAACACTTGAAGTGCCCATATTTAATAAAATATGTGTTTAACACAAAAATACAAGGCAATATAATTATACTAGTTACAAGGTAAAGAAAGGATTTATGAAAAAACACTAAATTCATTATATATAACCATTACTATTGGGTTCTGTTAATGGGACACAAATTGAAAGTTACTTGATAGACATCTTTCAATCCTGGGTGTATATCTCTATACCTACTTCTGTACTCTCGCAGACCATTAGCTCAAATCTGGGGGCATTTGTGAATGGAGAATACGAGCCAATGGACACTCTTGGTCCTGTACTGACCCATGTAGTAGATGCAGGCAAGCCCAGCCCTGTCCCCCCAGGAGCATCCATCTCCCCCGATTTCTGGTGGCCAACATCTGCATCCCCTTGCTTGAGGGCACCTCTGGGGGTAGGCATGCTGGCTTGCCACAGAGAGGGAGGCCACGGTACCAGAGAACTAACTTCTCCGGCCAGCAGTCCTCAGGCAGGAAATTGTGAGGTGTGTTTTCCACTGGCCCAGGAGTTGCCCAGTAGGGTCCACCCCTCCCACCCACAGGAGTGTCTGCCTTTTTTTTTTGATATAATTTGTCAGATTGGTTTCCATACAACACCCAGTGCTCATCCCCACAAGTGCCCTCCTCAGTGTCCATTAACCTTTTTCATCCGCCTTAATTTTGATTGTTTCTGGCGGGTAGGGATACGTGGAGGAGTAGAGAAGAATTCCACTTAGGGGAAAGGCATGAGTATACATGCGTGCGCGCGCGCGCACACACACACACACAGATGCACCCTAACTCTTATGTATGTGTGTGGGGGGAGGGATAGGAAGGAAGGAAAGAAGGAAGAAGGAAGGAAGGAAAGAAGGAAGAAGGAAGGAAGGAA
>NW_024412400.1:1076124-1081966 GCF_014898765.1 Herpailurus yagouaroundi
GAAGGAAGGAAGGAAGGAAGGAAGGAAGGAAGGAAGGAAGGAAGGAAGGAAGGAAGGTTTCCTCTGGGGAGAGAAACTGAGTGATTGGGGCTAGGGAGAGAGACCTACTTTTCTCTGTCTACTGTCCTACAGTTTTTACTTTTGTACTAAGTATCTGTGTTATCTAACTTAAAAAAAATTTTTTTTTTAAGTTTATTTATTTTTGAGAGAGAGAGAGAAAGAGACCAAGCGTGAATGGGGGAGGGTCAAAGAGAGAGGGAGACACAGAATCTGAAGCAGGTTCCAGGCGCTCTGAGCCATCAGCACAGAGCTGGACGCAGGGCTTGAACTCATGAGCTGTGAGATCATGACCCGAGCTGAAGTCAGATGCTTAACTGACTGACCCACCCAGGCGCCCCTTTGTTGTTGTTGTTGTTTTTTAATTAAAAGACATACGGGGGCACCTGGGTGGCTCAGTCAGTCAAGCGCCGACTTCAGTTCAGGTGGCGGCGACCTCACAGTTCCGTGAGTTCAAGCCCCGCATTGGGCTCTGTGCTGACAGCTCGCAGCCTGGAGCTTGCTTCAGATTCTGCGTCTCCTCTGCCCCTTTCCCAATCATGCTGTGTCTATCTTTCTCAAAAATAAAATAAACATTAAAAAAAACCCTTTTTTTTTAAATAAAAGACATATGAAAAGGAAATCCAGTAATCCTTTGTCCTCTTAAAAAGTCTTATTGGGGCGCCTGGGTGGCTCACTCAGTTAAGTGACCCACTTCGGCTCAGGTCATGATCTCACGGTCCATGAGTTCGAGCCCCGCATCGGGCTCTGTGCTGACAGCTCAGAGCCTGGAGCCTGTTTCAGATTCTGTGTCTCCCTCTCTCTCTGACTCTCTCCCGTTCATGCTGTCTCTCCCTGTCTCAAAAATAAATAAATGTTAAAAAAAAAAAATTAAAAAAAAAAAGTCTTATTAACTCTGAAGTTCTGCTACCTGTGTAGGCTGTAGAATATACAACCGACCCTTAAACAACACAAGTTTGAACTGTGAGGCTCCACTTATACGTGGATTTTTTACAGTACAATACCGTAAATGTATTTTCTCTTTCTCATGATTCTCTTAACATTTTATTTTCTCTAGCTTACTTTATCGTAAGAATACAGTATATAATCCATACAACATACAAAATATGTGTTAATTGACTGTTTATGCTATCAGTAAGGCTTCTGTTCAGTAGTAGGCTAAGTTTGGGGGGGAGTCAAAAGTTATACACAGGTTTTTGACTTCTTGGGGAGCAGGTGCCCCTGTCTTCCATGTTGCTTAAGGATGAACTGTACTTGGGTTGAGAAACTCATGAGTTGTGTTGGTAGCAAGACCGATCCTAGTTGTTGGGAAATACTTCCACATGGGTCATTTGTATATCTGCACATCTTCTGAGTAAAGGCACTGAAAGTCTTTGTTCCAAATTATCATTTGAAAGATGTTTGTATAAGAAACAGCCTTGAAGCTAGAGCTAGCTTCTCTGTGTGGAGCGGAGGGCAGGTTTGTTTTGTGTCCAGGATTATAAAGATAATGTTTCCCTCAGAGGTAAAGGTCAAGTAGGCTTGTTAACAGATCCGGGTTAACAGACCAGGGTTCCTTAAACTCAGAGTTTCTGAGCTGTGGTGCAAGCCCAGTGAGTGTGCAGAATTCACCTGAGCTGTCCCACATACCCCACCCCCACCCCCGCCTCTCTGGGGAACCGACACAAAGAGCTCACACTGCCTGCTGTGCAATGAATGATAAAGTCTTCCATATCTGACCCAGGAGTTTCTTGTCTTCTGTTGGCATCCGTGAAACCATGGCAGGTTAACTTATTGGCTCACAAGTATGGTAAAATGTCATGCCCTTTGTAGTTCTTGACAGTAATGATACAGATTTTGATAGTTGAAGATACCCATCTCAATCCAAATCTGATATTTAGGATGAGCAGTTCTCTTCAGGTGAGCAACTTCATAGAGGAATTCTGTTACTTCAATGGCTTTATTCTGGCAATGTATTCAATACTGAGAAGACACAGAAAAGACCCATTAGCCATTTAGCCTGTTCCCTGCTAAGACAGGAAATTGAAATAACTCTGGGAGCCAAATTATGTCCTTGGTTATTTGGCAGATGTCAAACGGTCATTACTCTATATTACAGGTTTCCAGTAAAAACACGGTGGAAATAAAACAGCATTTTCCCCAGGATATTAAGAATATCTCTATGATATTTTGTCTACTCTAGCAAATAGGGGTTTGTATTCGGTAGTTAAATGGAGGATGGAAATAGTTTACATATTTCTAGGGGGATGAGATAGGTGTTTTCGTATATGGACATAAATCTCTGTGTTTCATTCCTAGATATCAAAGTGGAAAACACTAAAAAACAACAACAACGTGGAAAAAATTGAAAAATGGTTATTTTGTTTAAGTGACTCGTCTGTGGTATTTTTGTTACAGCAGCCCAAACTGGCGAAAACGCTCATGTTTGACAAAACCGGGAGACCCCTGAAATTCAAAACCACACAAAACAGACGGGAGTGCACCCAGGGCGGTGGCAGGAATTGGGGACACTGGCCGAAGCGGAGCAAGCACACTTAGGGTGGGCCGCAGGTCTCAGAGAGGGCCGGGGGCGCTCCACGGTAGAGGGTTCAGGGTAGGGGGTGCCCAGAGCCCAGTGCCAGCCAGAGGAGCCGCATGCAGGGGTGAAGGTAGAAGCAAGGGGGCAGGGCTGCACAAGGACACACACAGACCCACCACGCAGGGGTAGGAAGCAGTCTGCCGGTGAACGGGGGAGGACCACACCATGAGCGGTTCTCCAGGGGCCTATTTTGGAGCTGAAGGAAAGTAAAGGCCAAGCCAGTTCACCCGCTCGATACTGAGCCGTAAGAAAAGCTTCCATCCAGGGACCTGGACCCTACCAACAATGCCTCCTGCAAGCGGCTCACAGGAGAGAAAGAGAGGCAGGAGCCAAACCATGAGCTGGTGGCACTCGGAAGAGAAGTGAAAGGGAAAAAAGGCCTCAAAGAATTGAAGGAAAACTGGAAATAGTCCAAGGGAGAACAGACACCAAAGCGAACTCAGCAGGAGCCGCGGGGAGCAGGAAGGAAAACAGAAAAGAGTTTGAAGGGATTAAAGAGACTAGGTTACAATTCTGGATAGGGAGATGAGAGTGGGCCTCACTGAGAAAATGACATTGTGAATAGTCTTGGAGGAGTGAAGGGGTTGGCGGTGCGCTAGGGAAGAGTGTTCCAGGCAGAGGGAACAGCAGCAGCAAAGCCCCGCCCAAAGCAAGGACAATAGTGTTATTTGGCACATCTATATTCACAAGTGTGTTATCTCACTGGGAATTCTACACATAAGCCTTCCAAATTCCCCTTGTTTGTCTTTTCTGATGCTTTTTGCTCTGAATCCAACCATGTTAAAATCATGACGTTGGCTTTATTTGTGTTTATATTTGCCTGGTGTGCCTTTGCCCATCCTTCCATTTTAAAACTTTAAAAATTGTTTTAGGGTGTCTCTAACGTAGAGTATAGAGCCGAGTTTTAATTAATCCAATTTGGACATTTTTTGTTTATTCGCAAGTGATTCAGGCACATTTACCATAATTGGCAGGCCAAATGTGTTCGTCTTAGTGCTGTCATGTTATTTCACGTTCCCACTTCTCACCTTACCTGCTCTCAGAATGTGGCACAGCTCCTTTTTCATTCATGTTCTTCACCTGCTTCTGAGACACCCCCTTTCCTACTCTCCTAGCTTGCCCCCCATCTCACTTACCAGTCCTTCCAAATATCCTTTGCTGTTTTTTCCCTCGTTCCGAACTCTCACTGTTAGAGCTGAGGACCGGGGCTCAGTCCCTGGTCCTCTTCCTTAATGGCTCCTCACCTCTAGTGGACCCATTCAGGCCTGCATTTTCAGACATCATCTCTGTGCTGATAATCTGCAAATGCATCCCTCCAGCCATGCCCTCTCTCCTGACTGCTGGCCTGTATCCCAACTCAGCTTTCCAAAAAGCATCTTAAACTTAATGTGTCCAACACGGGGGTCCAGAGTCTTCTCCGAACCCATTCCTCCCACAGTCTTCCCTACCTCGGTTAATGACAGAGCTGTCACCTGACTTTTTGTTCTCTCATACTTCACATCCAACATGTCTGCCGTTCCTGAGAACTCTTCCTTTAGAATATTTCTAGAAACCATCTGCTTCTCATCACTGTACTGCTCCCACTCTGGGGCAGTCCTGTCTTGCCTCAATTACTACAATAGTCTGCTTCCAACCTGTGTTCCTGCTGTGTGTCCTCAACACGGGAATCTATCTGAGTGATCCTGTTCAGATGCGAGTCACATAATGTCACTCATCTGCTCAGAATTCCTCAGTGGTTCTCTATTTCCTTCAGAATAAAAGCTAAATAAGGAAACCTATTCATAAAATTCATTATTGCTAAGAAAAAAGGCACATGAACATCTCCACAGATGATGAAAAGGCATTTTTTGGTAAACTTTCAGCATTCTTCCTTGATACGTAAAAACACTTCCAATAAGATAAGAATTCATGGATTCTTTCTGTCTCAAACCCAAAGTGAACCTCCTACTTGCTGAGTAAACACCAGAAGCATTTCCTTAAAGTCAGAAACAAGAAAAGAAAGAAGGAAAATTGTAGTTATTTCCAGATTATGTGACTGTAAACTTGGGAATCTTTAAGAACTAAACTACTATTAACTCTAAAAGATTTTATTTGGGTCATAAAACTCTTATACAAAAACTAACGTTCATATGATAGGCAACAGCCAAACAAAGCTATACCGGAAGAAAAGTTCTCATTTACACACGTAATGAGAAAGGTAAATGTCTAGGAAGAAACTCCATAAGAAATGGGCAAGATTTACGTGAAGATGTTCTAGGTCTAGTGGTTGGAAGCCTAGAGATAACTCCGGGCTCTTTAGTTAGACGCGCTCACTTGAAGTCAGGTAGTGGAAATTAGGAAACCATCTTCCTAGGGCTCCTGGCCCTCCCACTGGAGAGGAAGGTGGTGGGTTTCTTTGTGCAAGTCCCAGTGTCTTCTTGAGCTTCCTGGGTGCCAAGAAGCAGTAGCGGTTGTGGCAGCTTTTGGATCCAACTCTGAGATCACAGAGTCCCATTTTAAGGTGTTCGCTCTCCGCATTCAGGCAGTGGCTGTGGGTGGATCTAACCCCGGCACGCACATGCAGCAAAACCTTGGTTTGCAGGCGTAATTTGTTCCGGAAACATGCTTAGAATCCAAAGCATTCCTGGATCAAAGCAAGTCTCAAGAACCATTGGCTCAGTTGTGATCATGTGACGTTCGGCATCACGTCCTACTCGTATTACAAGTTGCTCATTTATCAAATTCAAATTTATTAGAAATGTTTGCTTGTCTTGTGCCACACTCACAAGATACGTTATTTGCAATCCAAGGTTTTGCTGTATTTGGTATTAGAGATGGTCACAGGCATCGGGCCCTCAAGATGGAACTCTGGAACTGGGTCTGACCCGGCTGGGTTTGAAGACAATGTCACTGGAGGAAAGTCAGATACTACAAATCTAGGGCACACGGTGGGAAAAGTTATATCACCTGTGGTCACCTGGAATGAGCAGTTTACTGAAAGTGAGGCTTTAAGCGGCTGCTGCATTGGACAGTTATGATGGGAATAAGGGATTCAAAAACTGTCAAGGTGGGCTGGCCTTTTCTCACTGTACTGGAGAGTTGTTTTTGTTGGGTTTTTTTTTTTTGACGTTTATTTATTTATTTATTTATTTATTTATTTATTTATTTATTTAAAATTTTTTTTTCAACGTTTATTTATTTTTGGGACAGAGAGAGACAGAGCATGAA
>NW_024412400.1:1082066-1105967 GCF_014898765.1 Herpailurus yagouaroundi
TTTATTTATTTATTTATTTATTTATTTAATTTTTTTTTTTCAACGTTTATTTATTTTTGGGACAGAGAGAGACAGAGCATGAACGGGGGAGGGGCAGAGAGAGAGGGAGACACAGAATCGGAAACAGACCCCAGGCTCCGAGCCATCAGCCCAGAGCCCAACGCGGGGCTCGAACTCCCGGACCGCGAGATCGTGACCTGGCTGAAGTCGGACGCTTGACCGACTGCGCCACCCAGGCGCCCCACGTTTATTTATTTTTGAGACAGAGAGAGACAGAGCGTGAACAGGGGAGGGTCAGAGAGAGAGTGAGACACAGAATCTGAAACAGGCTCCAGGCTCTGAGCTGTCAGCACAGAGCCCGACACAGGGCTTGAACTCACGGACCGCGAGATCGTGACCTGAGCCGAAGTCGGACGCTTAACCGACTGAGCCACCCAGGCGCCCCTGTACTGGAGAGTTTTAAGAAAGAAAATGATATATTGGCCAAAGCCCATAAATACAGAAGGAAATTTAGTATATGATAATGATATGATAATGATGACATTTAAATCAGTAAGGGAAAGATGTATGATTAAGTAAATCAACTTGGGTAAATGTGTAGCTAACAAGATATATGGTAAAGCTGGATCCATTCTGCTTAACTCACACCCAAACAAATTTCCTTTTATTTATTTATTTTAATGTTTATTTATTTTTGAGAGACAGCCACAGAGTGTGAGCGGGGGGAGGGGCAGAGGGGGAGGGAGACACAGAATCCGAAACAGGCTCCAGACTCTGAGCTGTCAGCACAGGGCCCAAAGTGGGGCTTGAACTCACCAACTGTGAGATCATGCCCTGAACTGAAGTCGGACACTCAACTGACTGAACCACCCAGGTGCCCCCCTAAAAAATTTCCTTTTAAAGGAAAAATGTGAAATCATGAAATATTTAGAGGAAACCATGGAAGCATTTTCAAAATAATCTAAGAATGGTAAAGGTCTTTCTAAGTATGATACAACCTGGAAATACTAAGTAGTAAAAAAAAAAAAAGCCTTGGTAAAATTCACCAATTAGAAATGGAAAAGATCTGCATTGCCAAACAAAACAAGACAAAACAAAAACACAAGCAAATAAAACAGTATAAAGAAAGTCAAAAGATATGGCAAGCTGAGAAAAAGTCTTGACATGCATATTTAAGAAAAGGACTCTTTTTACCATTATGTAAACCTTCTCTATCCAGTAGAAAATTGGACAAAATATGGGCACCCGGGTGGCTCAGTCGGTTAAGCATCTGGTTCTTGCTTTCGGCTCAGGTCGTGATGTCACGGTTTGTGAGTTTGAGCCCCTCATCAGGCTCTGTGCTGGCAGCGTGCTGTGTGCTTGGGATTCTGTCTCTCCATCTCTCTCTCAAAACAAACATTTTTTTTTTTTTAAAGAAAATTTGGCAAAATATATGAACGATAATGCACGGGAAGTAAATACAAATGTCTTTTTCACACTCCTCATAAGAGAAAGGCAAATCGAAACCTGTTGTCATCTCTCAGATTGGTACGTTCCATCCCAGATCTGGCCAAAATGGAGTAAGTCCACTGCAGCCTGTGTCCCCCACGGACTACTACCAAAACCTCTGGATAAAATATGCAAAAGAGGCTTTGCAAGTTGGAGAAAGTGGTGAAAACTGTTTTTCCTTCTCCCTCCTCCGGCCTGAGGCCAGTCAGAGTCACAGTGCTGCACTGTGGTAGTGACTTGGGGAAATGAGACCCTGAAAGAACACCTGTCCCCTGGACACAGGAAGTGGGAAAAGGGACCCCTGTTGTGCAAAGAGCATGAGGGGAATCCCCGTTATTTTTTTCTCTCTCTTCCCTCAATGCTGCCTTTAGAGCAGCCCCAATTGCACAGAAGTGCATGAGAGATAGGAAGCATAGGAAATTCCAAGAGAACCTTAGCCTTCTGGCCAGCAGAACTGGAAAGAGGAGGTCCTGGGAGCCAGAAGATATGAAGGAAATCCCCAAAAGGAGAGGGAAGGGAATCCCTAATTCTGTGTAGTGGTTTGTTATGCAGCAATAGGTAACTAATACAGGGACCCATGTCATTAACTCACCCCGGTCAGCCATTTGTGTTGTCCAACAACTGATTTGTCATACTTAACACGGAATGTTAACTTGTTAATTGTGGAGATGAAATGAGATTGTCCCTGCGAAAGGCATTTTTTAATATTTCCATTCAAATTTTGTCCCCCCTCCCCCCGCCAATCCTTCCGGTCATAGAAATGCCAGAAGATGAAGTCATATGGAGGGAGGGCCATTCAAGTTCAGGGGTTGTGAAGATAGGAAGACTGCAATTTTAAAAAGCCTAATAAGTAATTCATGTCTAAACCTATTGACTCGCAAACAATTTGTCCCAACTGCAGAAGAGAGAGAACTTCTGGACGTATCCATGCAGGGCTTACTAAAAAAGACAGCCATGTGAGAACTGACCAGTAAGGTTGTGAACTCCCGTGACAGAGCATTGGGGTTCTAGAAAGAATAACAAACAGCCCCTATCAAGTGACAAGCTTCTGTTCCCATTCCCTAGTCTCCCTCCTCCCTGTCCTGAACCTGGAAGACCCAGAAAAGGGGCAGAGGTGTGGAGGAGCAGATCTCACTTCTCTGGCTTGGCAGGACTTGGAGGCATTCCTCTGGGCTGACCTGGGTGTATGGAGGGAACCCTTATAAAGGGTTCATTCGTTGCTTTCTTTTGTTCAACTGAGGGTTATTGCTTGCCTGTTGTGGATCGAAGGCCGTTCCAGACACCGAGAATATATCAGCGGACAAAACTGACAAGAATCTCTGCCCTTGTGAAGCTTACATTTGGGAGAGACTGACAGTAAACATAATAATATAAAATGTTAGGTGATGCGTGCTGTGAAAAAAAGATATAGGAGAGCAGGTAGGGTAGATGGTGGGACGTGCAGGAGAGCAAGTATTACACAGGATGATCAGAAAGGGCCTCAGTGAGAAGGTGGGATTCTATTCCCTGGAGGGAGGAGAGGAAGTAAACAGTCTTCTTAATTAAGGAATGTAGAGGGAACAGCCGGGACGAAAACCCTGGGGTGGGAGCTGGGTGAGTGAGATCTAGGAAGAGCAGGGGGCCAACGTGGCTAGGGCAGAGAAAAGGGGAAAAGTAAGAAGTCTGAGAGATGAAAGGTGGCGGGGGACTTGTTCTGATATTTGAAAGTGACAAGAAAATTGGGGTCTGGACTGCAAGAGACCGGCCAGAGGAAAATGCGAAGAGGCCTACAGGTTTCCCTGGCTCTCAGAAAGCAGAGCATTTTTGTAAATTGAAAGGCGAAGAATAATCCTCGCACGACCTTGCTTTCCGAAAGTTCCCGTTAACGGAAGACCTACATTAGTACCTGTTTTCGCTACAGGAAAGAAATCTGAAGAGGATTACCGCTTTTACTAAAAAAGCTATCGCTGTAGTAATGGAGGTCTTTCGTAAGAGCAGGGATACCGGTATTTTTTTCTCCGCGTCTCTACTAGGCTCCACCCCCGCTAGGTGCGAAGGCCCAGCGAGGCCCCACCCCTCATCGGAAAAGCAGCCCATAAGACACGCCTCTCCCACCGTGGTCCCGCCTCCTCTCGGAGCGACAGCCCATAGGACACGCCCCCGCTCGCCGTGGCCCCGCCCCCTCCCGGTGGGGCCGCCCAACGAGGTCCCGCACCCCGGCCGCGGACAGCCCATAAGGCGCGCCTCTCCCACCGTGGTCCCGCCCCTCCTCGGGAGTGACAGCCCACCAGGCACGCCTCTCCCGTGCCCCGCCGCGTTCCCACTCCCGGCCAAAAGCCAGCCAGGCCCTTCCTACCTTTTCTCCGGAGCCGTTCCTGCCCCAGCCTTGGAGGGACTCCCCACTAGGCCCCGCCGCGCTCAGGGCGACGCGGTGCCGGGCCCCGCCTGTCCCGACGTGGTCCGGCCCAGCCCGCGCACCCTGGAGTCTGGGCCCCGCCAGGCCCGCCACACCCAGCGCCCGGCGCGCCCTCCCTGCAGGCCTCGGCCCGCCCCCCGCCTCGAGCGTCCGCGGCTCTGCCTCCCCGTGGCGCCGGCCGTCGGGCCCGCCTCCGAAGACGTGGAGCGCCGCTGCGGCCGGTGAGTGGGGGAGGGGCCCGCAGCCCCTCTCGTCGTCGGCGGCGCGGAGCCGGGGTCCGTGTGGGACTGAGCCCCGGCTGCCTGGCGGCGGCGGCGGCGGCGGCGGCGCCGCGCCTCCAGGGGCGCCTCCCACAGCCCTTCCTTCCCGGGGTACCTCCCCGGGGCACCTCCCCGGGGCAGTGTCGGGAATGGGGAAGTGGGACCGGGATGGGCGCAGATGGGGGTTGGGGAGGGAGGACTGAAAGTATGGGGGGGTGGCAGGCGCAGGTGGGGGCTGGGGAGAGCCTATAGGAGTCTGGGATGGAGGGCTGAGTATTGGAAGAAACGTGGTGAAGCCGAAAGCTGGGACTTTGGTCAGGATGGGGACTTGGGGTCTTCGGAGCTCAGGGGAGTGAGGTCGTGGGTGGGGTTGGGAAAGGCGGCCAAGCCTATCGAAGGACGTTTTTTGGAAGGACCAGCTCAGCGGCGCAAGATTCACGTTTCTCGGGCCGCCTGGGGAGCAGGGACGCTTGGGATATGTCCGAACTAGTGTGGCTGCCGCGAACTTGCAGGGTCATGCTCCCTTTCACATCGGGGTGATTGGGTTTCCGGGCTCTCCACTGGCACACGTAGTACTTTTTAAGCAATAAATGCAAGTCAGGGGCAGTGCCTGGGACACCTGAGAAACGTGGATGGAATCGAGCTCTCCTCCTATAGGCTGCTTCTGTTTTCCTGCTGCCTGCCCAGCGCCGGACTCGGTGCGCGCCGTCTGCTGCAGAAGGCTGTTCCAGCAGCCAGGACAGTGCACAGAGGTTCCGGGCTTCAAAAGGACAGCGGAGGTTTATTCGGACTGCAAAACGGTTGTGGCCCGTGCCCTTAAATCCTGCGGTTTAATTTCCAAAACTCGAGTCCTGTGGCGTCTTTCAAAAGTCACATCTTTACTCTCTGCCTGCTTTCGATTTGAAGTCTCCCACTAACTTACAGAACCAGATATTTTCTAAGGGCCCATTCTGTGAGGACACCTAGTTTTAAATTCACCGTGGGAAGTAGATCATGTGTGTTCTGACCAGCTTTTGCTGAAAGAATTGCGGAATTGCCGGTGAATGAAATTTAAAAGATCTAAAGTAATGCAAGGGAATAGAACGGGCCTAGTAAATTGGTGTGTGTGCTTAAAAAAAAAAAGCCAGTGAAACTTTTTTTCATTGTAGAACCTTAGAAGATAGAGAAAAGAGTATAAGGATGGAAATGAAAATCCCATGTAATTTAACCAACCCTCTTAACATTTTGGTGCAATACTCCTTCGTTCTTTTTGTATTTTATTGTGTATTAAATGTACATGTTACATAATTGGGGTCATATTGTTATATTACTTTGTTGTCTGCTTTTACCCCTGCTTGGCATTTCCCCCGATCGTTAAAAATTCTCCGTAAACGTCTTTTTATATGGTTGTGTGATCGTCGTATGGATTCATGCTTTTATCACATATCAGAGCTTTAGTTTTGAGTCAAGTGCTATGCTTGCAGGTGACATGCAGTGTTGCTCCAGGGTTTCAGACGTGATTCCAGAGCAGACAGGAAGTGTGAATGAGAGGAGGTCAGTCCTGGCAAGGCCCCGTTGGGTGCTTCTGTGCAGAGGTGGCCTTCTTGGTGCAGCATCTCTTTAGGCCTAGGCCTGGGCTGCTGTGGCCAGGCTGCCTTCCAGTATGTCTGTCTCGCCTCTCCTGCATCTTCCGGTGCGATCCTGATGCCATCAGGTTCCCAGATGTGTTTCCCACATGGGCCTCACCAGCTTCCTTACCTCCTCAGTGTCGCCGAGAAACTCTAGTGCGGGTGGGTGTGTACGGTGTGCTGACTTACCACTCCCAGATTTGCACACCTTATGTAACTCGGAGAGGCAGCTGCCCTGGGTCTCGAGGAAGGAGTGTCTCCCAGTTGTCCTCGTCATTAGCAGCCTGTTGCAGTTTTCAGAAGACGGCTCTGTTTTCTTACCCTCAGGGCCTCCAGAAGGGTCCTGTCCTTCCATCTAGCCCCGGCCATTAAAATTGCACCTTTTCTCCTCGGGGAAATCCCTCTCATTTTCCAGCTCAATCAGTGTGGCCCTTCGTCTTTCTCTCAATGATCTGTTCCTGTGCTGCTTCGTGACTGAGTAATTTTGGTTTATGTTTCTCCTCGGGTCTGAAATACGGTGATTTCTGAAGATACCTGTGCATTTCCTTCTAACTAGCCTTTGGATTTATAATTCCATTGGCTCCCCCCACCCCCAAGCTCAGGAAGAGAATACAGAGTCTCCTATTCTTTTCTTGATCCTTGATAAAAGATGCATGTACTCCCGGCCCCATGGCTGAACTCACAGTGTGTTTATCTTCATATGCGCATTGCAGCCACTATGGTCAGGATTCACCTCTTCCTGTAGGCACGTGATTGCAGTAGCTAATGTAAAAGCGCCTGAATCCAGTTCGTTTTTAGGCCTCTCTTTGGCGCTGTGTGCAGTACAACACACGGTAAGAACAGAATTTGGGACGGCTGTCCTGTGCCCCAGAGTGTCTCTGGAACCTGTATGCTGTGCCTTTTAGTCATTCCTGGCTGCTGTCCTGGTTGACAGCTTGGGTGAAAGGGGGGCATTGGTTGTGGTTGCAGAAATCGTTGTACCGTCCGGTGCCCAAGAAGACTACATATGTTGGATCATTGTTTTTTAGATTGGCCCCCACTGGGACCACGAGCCTCTTTTCTGTACCCACACTTCGCGCCCTCATGTGCCCCCCTCTGGTATTTTGGTCGCGTGTATTTATTAGTCATGTGCATGGTGATGATGGTAGACCAAGCTCCCATGAAGACCCTCTGGTCAAAGTAGATTGCAGAACTCAGCTTAGGCCAAGGCTGTCCTGAGGCTTCTTGTTTTTACTGCCTTAGACTTGCTCTTCATGCCATTGGGCCCGCCGGTGGGGAGAAGCGGTTTAGCACAGGCCCGGATTCCGCTGGCCAGTGAATTGCAACACTGAGTGCTCCGTACCTGCACCCTGCTGCGTGCAGAGCACAGGGGCAGGGATCCCCCAAGGAGAGAGCATCCCAAAGGTGTTCCTATATAGAGACAGAAATTCCCTGAGCAATGGGTGCCCCTCGGTGGGTTACAGGGACGGGAAGAAGACCGCACAGAAGGTGTGGCGCGGCGGGAGGGGGCGTCTTAGGTCACCAGGGTGGTAAGTTCGTTGTGGCGCGGTGGCTGGCCTGAACGCAGAACAGCTGAAAGCAAGCGTGAACAGAGCAGAGTGGGCCTTCAAGGACTGTCACCAACAGTGTTGAGCCTCGAGGGCATTTTATGTGCGGGAGCCTCAGAGGGATCAAGGCTTCCTGAGCTCCACCAACAAGCCTTCACGGACACTCTTTTCCCGAAACCTGGCACGGTTCAGAGCAGAGTCCAACCAACACTGGCCCTGGAGTTAGTCTGTGAGACTTTCAGGGAGCTAGGCTTGCAGCTGCCCAGCGTGGCCGGGCCGGCGTTTGTTCTAATGACAAGACTGTAAAACTGACTTTGTTGACTAAGTTCACAAAAAGAAAAAAAAAGGAAAAGGTCTTTTTCATACTGCCTGGTTATCATTCAGAGAGCACTGGATTTCAGTCTGTGTCTGCCATGCTGGTTGTGTGATTTCGGACCTGGTGAATATGATACGGTGAGGTCACGGGACCAAGTGACCCCTAAGGCTCCTTCTGCTCTAAACATCCTATCGTTGCCCAGCTCCACTGGCGCTTTTGGCCGCCTCCTTCTGGATAGGACGGGATGTGCCTATGTGCGGAGGCGTTTCATTTTATATGCTGTCGGACGGAAGGCTTTTCGTTGTTATCGAGCCTTCATTCAAAACAATCTTTACAGTTGGGCAACTTCTTTTTTACAAAGTTGGTATCTTTTTAATCTGGGACTAAAGCAAATTATCTCGTATTATACAGTTTTCCAAGTATCGTTTGGCCTTTCCTAAAGGGTACATTTTACCCTTACTTTTAAAATGTCGGACCTCTATACTGTGTTACAAGTGTAAAAGCCATTTTTTTCTAATTATAAGAAAAAAACCCTTGCCTATTAAAATTCGAATCAAAAAGAGAAACGTAAAGAAGAAAATAACAATCATCTGAAATCCTACTACCTAGACATGACAGTTGGGAGAGATATATCTGCCTAATCATCGATGGGATATTTATTCAAACGCACACAGTATAGAGTGAATCGTGAATGTAGCCACACGTGGTTAAGGGTGTGAACTCTGGCCTCAGGGTGCCTGAGGTTAGGCTCTTCTGCTCGCTGCCATGTGACATTGGACAAACTCCTTAACCTCTTTGACTTCAGTTTTCTCATCTGCTAAATGAAAGAGTTTCTTTTTCATGGGGTTGATGTGAGAATTCAAGGAGTAGCCCATGTAAAGACCCCAAAGTTAGCTAGTGTTGAGGTGGCGGCGTAGGAGGGCGCTGGGCTCACCGCGTCCTGCCGATCGCTTAGATTCCACCCACATCTGCCTAATAACCCAGAAAACCGCCAGAAGACTAGCAGAACGGAGTCTCTGGAGCCAAGCGTAGACGAGAGGCCCACGGAGGAGGGTAGGAAGGCCGGAGAGGTGTGCGCACTCCAGGGACTGGCGGGAGGGAGCGGGGTCGGTGGAGGGGCAGCCCGCCTGGCGAGGCGGAGCCCCCGAGCCTGGCTTGCAAAAGCGGAGGGGCCGGACTGCGTGAGTTCTGACAGCCAGTGGGACTTAACATCTGGAATGTTAAAAGTGAACAGCTCTGCTCGGAGAGTGAGAGGGCTAGAGGACAACGGGAGGGAGAGTCGTTGAGCCCCGGAAGACAGAGCTCAGCTCGTGGGGAACAAAGGCACTGGCCAGCGCCATCTCCCTTTCCCATCCCCCAGCCGAAACCCCAAAGGGAACCAGTTCACCGAACTTGCTTGCACCGTGCAAACACCCAGTGCTGTGCTTCTGTGGATCCATCCCTCCGATGGGTCTGCCTCCCTCCCGGTCGCTGCAGGGCCCCTCCTGCAGTGGACCACCGACAGCAAAGCGATCTGAGCCTGCCCCTCCCGCACCTGTGCACCTTGCAGATCCACCCTGGCTAATACGCCAGATCCCATCGAAGCAGCACCACAAGCCTGGCAGTGTGCAAGTAGCCCAGACAGGGGCCACACCACCCCACAGTGAGTCCTGCCCCTGGGAGAGGGGAAGATAAGGTAGACACCAGTCTGACTGTGGCCCCAGCGGTGGGCTGGGAGCAGACATCGGGTCTGGCTGCGGCCCGCCCACTGAAACAAGTTACTCCGGACAGTACAGGGGAAGTGCCCTGCAGTTCCGCGCCACTCCAGGGACTGTCCAAAATGATGAAACGGAAGAACTGTCCTCAAAAGAAACTCCAGGAAGTAGCGACAGTAACGAATTGATCAAAAACGATTTAAGCAATATAACGGAACAAGAATTTAGAAAAATAGTCATAAAATTAATCGCTGGGCTTGAAAAAAGCATGGAGGACAGCAGAGAATCTATTACTACAGAGGTCAAGGGACTAAGAAATAGTCATGAGGAGCTAAAAAATGCTATAAATTAGGTGCAAAATAAAATGGAGGCGACCACAGCTCGGATTGCAGAGGTAGAGAATAGGTGAATTAGAAGATAAAATTATGGAAAAAGAGGAAGCTGAGAAAAAGAGAGAGAAAAAAATCCAGGAGTATGAGGGGAGAATTAGAGAACTAAGTGATGCAATGAAACGGAACAATATCTGTATAATAGGAATTCCAGAGGAGGAAGAGAGAGAGAGAAAGGGGCTGAAGGTGTACTTGAACAAATCATACCTGAGAACTTCCCTGATCTGGAGAAGGAAAAAGGCATTGAAATCCAAGAGGCACAGAGAACTCCCTTCAGACATAACTAGAAACGATCTTCTGTGCGACATATCATAGTGAAACTGGCAAAATACAAGGATAAAGAGAAAATTTTGAAAGCAGCTAGGGATAAAGACACTCTAACATATAAAGGGAGACCGATAAGACTAGTAGCAGATCTATCTACTGAAACTTGGCAGGCCAGAAAGGAATGGCAGGAAATCTTCAATGTGACGAACAGAAAAAAATATGCAGCCGAGAATCCTTGGTCCAGGAAGTCTGTCATTTAGAATAGAAGGAGAGAGAAAGGTCTTCCCAAACAAACAAAAACTGAAGGAATTCATCACCACTAAACCATCCCTACAAGAGATCCTAAGGGGGATTCTGTGAGTGAAATGTTGCAAGGACCACAAAGTACCAGAGACATCACTACAAGCATGAAACCCACAGACATCACAATGACTCTAAACCCATATCTTTCAATAATAACAATGAATGTAAATGGACTAAATGCTTCAACCAAAAGACATAGGGTATCAGAATGGATAAAAAAACAAGACCCATCTATTTGCTGTCTACAAGAGATTCTTTTAGACCTGAGGACACCTTTAGATTGAAAGTGAGGGGATGGAGAAGTATCTATCATGCTACTGGAAGTCAAAAGAAAGCTGGAGTAGCCATACTTATATCAGACAAACTAGACTTTAAACTAAAGGCTGTAACAAGAGATGAAGAAGCGCATTATATAATAATTACAGGGTCTATCCATCAGGAAGAGCTAACAATTATAAATGTCTATGGGCCGAATATGGAAGCCCCCAAATATATGAAACAATTCATCACAAACATAAGCAACCTTATTGATAAGAATGTGGTAATTTCAGGGGACTTTAATACTCCACTTACAGCATTGGATAGATCATCTAGACACAGGATCAATAAAGAAACAAGGGTCCTGAATGATACATTGAATCAGATGGAGTTGATAGATATTAGAACTCTGCATCCGTAAGCAACAGAATATACTTCTTCTCAAGTGCACATGGAACATTCTCCAAGATAGATCACATACTGGGTCACAAAACAGCCCTTCATGAGTGTAAAAGAATTGAGATCGTACCATGCACACTTTCAGACCACAATGCTGTGAAGCTTGAAATCAACCACAGGAAAAAGTCTGGAAAGAACACCCTACTAAAGAATGAGTGGGTCAACCAGGCAATTAGAGAAGAAATTAAAAAATATATGGAAACAAATGAAAATCAAAATACAACAATCCAAACGCTTTGGGATGCAGCGAAGGCAGTCCTGAGAGGAAAATAGATTGCAATCCAGGCCTATCTCAAGAAACAAGAAAAATCCCAAATACAAAATCTAACAGCACACCTAAACGAAACAGAAGCAGAACAGCAAAGACACCCCAAACCCAGCAGCAGAAGAGAAATAATAAAGATCAGAGCAGAAATAAACAATATAGAATCTAAAAAAACAGTAGAGCAGACCAATGAAACCAAGAGTTGGTTTTTTGAAAAAATAAACAAAATTGATAAACCTCTGGCCAGGCTTCTCAAAAACAAAAGGGCGATGACCCAAATAGATAAAATGATGAATGAAAATGGAATTATTACAACCAGTCCCTCAGAAACACAAGCAATTATCAGGGCATGCTATGAAAAATCATGCCAACAAACTGGACAACCTGGAAGAAATGGACAAATTCCTAAGCACCCACATGCTTCCAAAACCTAAAGTTACCCGGTGTTGTTGTCATTTTGATATTAGGGTGGATTGTGCATATCCATAAATGGGGTCTTGTTTTGCACTTTTTTTAAATCTTACAATGCGTAATGAAATGTTCTCCATGTTAATATAGTTGCATCTGCACCCTAGTGTTGACGGTGCTGTTGTATGGCTGTGACACGTAAATACTTTATGTGTTTCGCCAGTGTCCTCTTGTTGGACTTTCAGGTTGTATACGTTGTGTCTTTTTTATTTCTTTGCCATAACTAAACCCAAAGTAAATGAGAAAGAGAGAGAGGAAAAAAAGGAAGTTGTAATGAACTTCCAGTGTATATATATTCTATTTTATTGTCTCCTTGGCATGAATTCCTAGAAATGGCATTGTTGTGTTGAATGGTAAGCGTATTTAATATTATTTTTCATGCTGCCACTCTGCTTTCTGGAAAGATGGCATCAAAGTACAACATCTGTCAGCTGTGTGTGAAAATGCCCAATTTTCTACACCTGTGCTAGAACTAGGTTCTGTCCACCTTTCAACTTCGGCAAACCTGAAAAGGGAAAGGCATCTTATACTTACTTTACATTTCTTTTACTGGTATGTTTGAACATCTCAAAGTGTGTGTTGGCTGCTTCTATTTCTTCTTTTGTGACTTGTGATTTCAGGTTTTCGTATTTTTTTGTTGATTTGTAGGAACTCTTTGGATGTCAGAGATGGTGACACTTTTGTCTGTAGGATCTTGGAAATCTTGTGAAGGTTATGTCGAGTCATGAAGGACATATAGTATCTCAAATGAGACTAAATCAGTGAGCAAATATTTTTTATGTGTTTCTTGCTGGTGCTCATACACGTGTTTAGAACTGAAACCTGCATTTAGTGTCTCAGAAAGAGTGTTGTATGGTCTGGAAGTTGTGAATACGGTGGGCCTTTTATACCGACATTAGGCGATGCGCAAATGCCAGGAAACTGACACCTTTGACGTGTGTCCACACACACCCTGCTGAACTGTGGGTTGTGCCCTGAGCCTAACCATTCCTTTTCAGCTTGGCTCTTTACTTCCTCTTTCCCATGTTCCAGGTCAGAAACCTCACAGTTATCTGTGGACCTTTTCCGAGGTGAAGGCTACGGGTTCTCAGCCTCCCTTCCCAGAAGGTTAATCCCGCCTCCTCAGGCTGCCCTGCCCCAGACGGTTTCTGCTATTGTTTCAGGCCTCCTGTTAGAATGATCTGATGCTTCTGCTGTAAGACTATGAGCTCCCTAGAAGCAAGATGGGAACCTTACTTACTTTTGTACCTTCAGACTCTTATCACAGCATGACTGAAAATAAGCATGTCATAAATGTTCGTTGTATTTGATCTTTCCATTTAAAAGATGACGATGCGTAAGCCCCTGTAGTGTACTGGTACATTAACCATTTTCCTCAACTTTTTGTTCTGAAAAATTTCAGAAGTTCAGGAGAGTTGAAAGAATATTCATATTCTGCCCCCTAAATCTACCTATGGAGATTCATCTCACTCTGACACGTAGCTGATTCTCTGCTCAGAAACCAACAGTGACTCCATTCTGGGCATTGGAGCAGATGTGAACTGTAGCATTCTTTGTCCGTAAATGGTCACAGCTCACAAAATGTTGCCCTCTCTGCTCTGGTCCTGCTCTGTCTGCTCTGTCTATTCTTAATGTCATTGATTTTACACATTACTTCCCTCTGTAGAACATGCCTCTTTTTCTTGATGGAAACTTTTGCACATTAAGTGTTCTGAGTTCCTATAGCTCTAATGGCTAATTTTTATCATTCTTTCATTCTGTAGAGTTCCTGACCACATGACTAGCTGTTAGGAGGTGAGTGCTGAGGCCCGTTTTGATCTTGTTACCTTCATAGAGCCTGGCACGCCCACTTTGGATTTGGCTGTTATTTTATAATAATAGCATTCCTGAAGCATTTGTGCCATGATGTGAATCCAGCATTGATTTATAATACCTATGTTGCCCCAAAACTTATGCTGTGTTGGAGTAAGAGAAAAACTTATCAGTCTAAGCCAGATAACCTAGGTCTGTTTGATCTGCTTGTTGCAAGATCATAATTCACCCTAAAGAATGGAAGACTGTTCTGTGGTGTTGGTCATTCCTTTTGTGATTATTCCCAAGAATTGATTTGCACGTGTACTTTGGAGTCATTAAAACCCACGTCAAGTACAAAGTTAGAATAAGTAAGTCTAAAGTCTGGAAATTGTCTCTGCTGTGAATCACTGGGTTAGAGAGATTCACACGAGAAACATTTTAGAGGGAGGCCATTAGGCCTTAGTGACTGATGCCATTTGTGGATATCCAAGTTGACCAGAGTACTTTTCAAGCGTGGAAATGGAGATAAAGATGATATTCCTGAGAAAGAGAAACTAGGAAAGGAAGCTGATACTGGGGACTTCAACTCCATACCTAAGCATGAACTCGGACCAGGTCAATTCCCTGCTCTTACTGAACTGATGACTCCCATCGCTTATTTGACAAAGCCCCGTTCCTTTGTAGTCACGGTCCCTGGTTAGATACCTGCTCATTCCCATCCTGCACCCCCCCACCCCTACACCCACAAGTGGTGCTGTAGCCACACCTAATCACTTGTGTGTCTCTGATTCTGTTGGCTATTTTTCCTCTCTATTTTGTACAGGAATACTGTTTCTTCTACGTAGAATGCCATCCAAGTCTCGCGAGCAAATTCCTGTTCGTTCCTCTAAACGCTGTTCGGGTGTCAGATCTTTTGTAAATACTTTCTGACTCTTCCTGTGTGACAGTGTATTTTACACTTTTTGTCCTTCCCTTATCTGATGTCCTCCCTGCCGTGTTCTGAGCTGCCTACGGGAAAGGATGATGTTCCCCCTGACTTTGTATGGGCCTGGCTCACACATGTGCTTTCAACCGTTGGTTGAGCCTGTCTCATGTCCATCTGGATCATGAGAAATTTCCCTTTCTCCTGGGACCCAGAATTAGGTGTAATTAGGAGAAAATACAAATACATATTTTTTGATATGTTTCCATATATTTCACTTTTCCATTATAACCCATGTGCTTTTTATTTTATTTTAATTTCAGCACATTTGTAAAAGATGAAAGTGACCTTATCAGCTTTGGATACTTGTGAGAGTTCCTTCACGCCTTTGGTGGTCCTAGAACTTGCTCAGGATGTCAAAGAAGAAACCAAAGAATGGCTGAAAAACAGAATTATCTCTAAAAAGGAAGATGGAGGCAAGTAAAACAAATATTACTCAGACTTAGCCATGATCAGTGACTAAAAATGTATTTTCAAATGTTTTACAGTTTTTTCCCTGATATATTTCTAAAATTAATATCCATTTCTTTGCTCTTTATTATTTATCTGGACTTGAAAGGGAATCTAAGTCAGCATTAGACTGTAAGCAGCACGAGTGTGATTTTGTTCACAGCTATAAATGCTGTGCCTAGTACACTGCCTGGTGCACAGTAGGTCAATATTTATCAGATGAGTGGACAAGTATCTATTTGTGTGTCAGATATGGTGCTAAGAGAGAGATTAATACGGTCCCTGCCTGAAAGAACGTTACCGTGACTGTTACTGTCGGTGTAAGGAGACTGAATGTGGATTTCTGGAAACTGAAGTAACAACAACAACAACAAAAACAAAAAGAGAGAGCTGTTACAAAGCAGTGCACGATAGTTCAGAGTGAATTGTTTGTAAGCTAGCTGGAAGAGGAAAGGGAAGAAAGAGGAGACCCTTGGTGATGCTTTTCAGGATGGAAAGGGATGACTTTATAGGAGAAGCCAAAGCTTAGCCCTCTCCCAAAGGGCAAAAGGGGGTCTACATCTGGGGGAAAGAGTGGAGGACATTTTACATGAGGAAACGTTTCATAAAACTGTACAAAACAATACCTAAAACTTCACCAAGTCTCCAAACACTGAATACAACTTAGACTTTTTTTTTTTTTTAAGATTTTGACTGTAAACTGAAGTGCTTTCTTAAAAATAAAACCTTGAATCAAAGTGGGATTTTTGATTTTTTGGAAACAACCAAGCCAAAAGAAAACTTGAAAACGAGAGTATCTGCTTACTAAAATCAGAGGTGTTTCACTGGATTGGAGTTCGTTCGTTCATTTGTTCTTTCTTTAAATGTTTATTTTTAAAAAATTTTTTTAAACGTTTATTTATTTTTGAGACAGAGAGAGACAGAGCATGAACAGGGGAGGAGCAGAGAGAGAGGGAGCACAGAATCTGAAACAGGTTCCAAGCTCTGAGCGGTCAGCACAGAGCCCGACGCGGGGCTCGAACCCACGGACTGTGAGATCATGACCTGAGCCGAAGTCGGACGCTTAACCGACCGAGCCACCATCAGGCGCCCCTAAATGTTTATTTATTTTTGAGAGAGAGAGAGAGAGACAAAGTGTGAGAGGGGAAGGGGTAGATAGAGAGGGAGACAAATCTGAAGTGGGTCCAGGCTTTGAGCTGTCAGCACAGAGCCTGAAGTGGACTTGAACCCATGAACCGTGAGATCATGACCTGAGCTGAAGTTGGACGCTTAACTGACTGAGCCCCCCAGGCGCCCCTGGGTCCCTTCTTTAAAATTCCTGTGATGGAAGAGCTTTTGTCATGCCTAAGAGTGAGGGACTTTCGTGTATTCCCAGTCTTCTCTGTTCCTTGTGTGGAACAGACACACAAGAATGGGGAAGCAGCGGGCATCTTTCTACTGTTGGGAAAGCAAAAAAGAACATTCCAAAAAAGCATCCTCATCTTTCAGGTAAGGGTAGTAGGTTCAACACTCATGTTTACTTTTACTCTCTTCTAAACTCCTATTGAAATGACAATAAAAGGATCTTTTAAAAAAGATAATAAGTCCAGGTTGACAAAGAAGAAAGGAAAGAATATAACAGCAGCGCCATTTTGGAAGCTAGAAAACGGGTGGATGAGTGGTGAATAACTTCTCAGATTTGACAAAGCCAAAGCTGAAGCTGGCAGGGGTACAAGTTGAGGTACAGTTTGGTTTACACTGCAGACTGAAGACTTCTAAAGACTTAGGTATTAGTGACTGTAGAGACCTGTGGAGGCAGAAATAAGTGCTACCAAGAAAAAGGAAAAAGAATCGACCAAGATCCATTTGAGAAATAGTTAGCTCCCCTGATCCCTTCTGTATTCTACCATCGGAGCAGAAGAGTGTGAATTATTCTCTGCAGAGGGTCAGATGCTTGGATTTCGTAATGGGGGATTTATGCACAGTTGAAAACAGAGATTCTGTACTGCAAATAGGATAATAACTGAGTATTATTACCCCTGTCCTCCACCCCACGGATCTCATACCTAATTTAGTATCCAAAATATTAGCTAGAATCAATCATCTAGGAAGCAGATTGAATAATCTTTCCTGGGGACTCTGACCAGAGTCAGAGTCAAAGGCAAAATAACCCAAGGTGCAGAAATCAGAGAGTTGCCCATGAGAAATGACCTGGCCAGATGACTGTGCATGAAAGGCCATCTTTAATGAACTCCATCTAAACCTTCAGAAGTTCACCGTACCCTGTTGGAACACCTTTCTTAAACATGCGCATACAATAAAAGATCAAACGTCTGAGGAAAATCCCTAACATGAAGGAGAAAGCTAAACTAAAACAAACAGACAAAAACCAAGAGGAAATTAAAAACTCAACTCTCAGTTATGAGAAGGTAGAACATTCTATAAATCAAGAGTTGGATGCTGTAAAATATTCATTTAGGAAAAAAGCTCTTAGAAAGTGGAAATATGAAAGCAAAGTTTAAAAACTCAGTCAAAGGATTAGAAGGTAATTTTGATAAAACCTACCAGAAGGTAGAGCAAAAAGTTACAGAATTGGAAAATTTGACAGAGAAAAAATAAGGAAGTTAGAGGACTCGTCCAAGAGGTACACATCTGAATAAAAGGAGTTCTAGAAAGGGAATGGAAGAAAAGGGGAAGAAATCATCTGAGGAAAACTCAAGGTTGATGCCATGCTTTTTCAGCTGGAAAGGGCCCACCTCGTGCCCAGCACTGTAAATGAAGAGGCCTGTCATTGGGAAGTTCTGGAACCCTGGGAATGGAGAAGATACTACAAACTTCAAGAGAAAAAGAAAAAAGGTCACGTATATAATAATAACACGTATATAAGGATGAGACTTCGTAGCAGAAACATGGGAAGCTAGAAGGCATTTTCTGAAGGAACTTGACTTATGTGTAGTTCTTATCTATTTGGGAGATACGTTTGAATTGTTAATACAATTTTCCTTATATCAAACTAGAGACAATACTCACTTAGAATGTTTTCGTTCTTGAAACTTTTCTGAGATTGTGCTTATCTTTTGTTTTTGAAGGTGCCCAGCTGCTGTTTAGACCATTGTTAAATAAATATGAGAAAGAAACACTAGAAAATCAGAACTTATATCTTGTCGGTGCCTCCAAGATTACATTGTTACTGGGTGCGGAAGCAATGGGTCTGGTAAAAGAGTGTAATGATAACACTATGAGAGCCTTCACATATGGAACCCGATATAACTTCAAAGATTTTGATGGTGAGTCCCAAGATTATTTCTGTCAGAATCATTTTATCTCACAAATAAGTTTTTGATCAGTAGATCAGGGGTCAACAAACATTTTCAGTAAAAGGCCAAATAGTAAATATTTTAGGCCGTGTGGGCCATACGTCCTCTCGCAGTTACTCGACACTATCCTTGTAAAGCAAAAGCAGCCCTCGACTGTAAGAAATGAAGGGGTGCAGCTGTGTCCCACTAAAATTTGCTTATAAAATATGGCCCATGGACCTTACTTTGTGATCCGTGGAATAGATGAACATAAATTAGGGTGACAAACGTAACTTATTACTATTATTCTGTTCTAATTCTTAGAATGGTGTATATTCACTAGCTTGATATAGAAAAATGTTATAATGAGAAATGCAGTAGTTCGGTATTCTAGAATTGCCATTTCCTGGTAGAGTACCTCGTTCTGTTCTGGCCTCATAGCCCGTTCCAGAAGAGAGTGGTTTCTGGAAAGAACTGAGAGAGCCAAGGTGGCTGTGAGGTCGGAGTGGGAGTTTGGCTTCAGAATAAACTGGTCCCTTCCAGGGCTTTGGAGTTAGAAGATGTGATTAGGCTTCTTCAAAGTCACTCTGGATTTTTATATCTTTATGCTTTATTAACATAAATGGGGGGCGCCCGGGTGGCGCAGTCGGTTAAGCGTCCGACTTCAGCCAGGTAACGATCTCGCGGTCCGTGAGTTCGAGCCCCGCGTCAGGCTCTGGGCTGATGGCTCAGAGCCTGGAGCCTGTTTCTGATGCTGTGTCTCCCTCTCTCTCTGCCCCTCCCCCGTTCATGCTCTGTCTCTCTCTGTCCCAAAAATAAATAAACGTTGAAAAGAAAAAATTTTAAAAACATAAATGATAATGGTAAAAAATCACCTCATTTAAGAGGATTCGCTTGTCAAAAAACAGCGCTGTTTTCTTATCAGACTGTCTTCCCCCAATTTTATGGGAGGAATATTCAACTCCAGAAGGGAACAACCTGGGCTGAAGAGTTTGAAGGAGGAGAATTTGTCATGTAGGCAAACTTCCGTTCCATCCCTAGTTAGGATAGTGTTCGAATTCTGCTCATTGGCCTTAAATGAGATCAAGCAGGTGTCTGCCATTTGGATATTTGCACCCTGTTATATAAGAACTAGGACCGTAGTCCCTCGCTCCCCTTAGCTGTGGGCGATTCATTCCGAGACTCTCAGTGGATACCTGAGATAGCAGACAGTGCTGGGCCATGTATGGGCTGTGTTTTTTCCTATATGTGCATACCTGTGGTAAAGCTTAATTTATGAACCAGACACAGTAAGAGATCAACAACAACAATACTAAAATAGAACAATGGTAATAATCTGCTGTAAGAAAAATGGCGCAAATGTGGTCTCTCTCAAAGTACCTTATATTACTGTATGCACTGGTCTTCTTGTGATGATGTGAGATGATTCAGCTCCTGCCTGCTGAGACGACGTGAGGTGAATGAACTAGGCATTGCAACGTGGTATCAGGCTACCACTGACCTTCTGACAATAGGGCAGAAGGAGGGTCATCACCTCTGGACCATGACTGATGCAGGCAACGAACCGCAAAAAGCAAAACCCTGGATAAGGGGGAGCCATCGTACAGTGATTGAAGGATCGTATTACGTGAAGGCAAACGGTAATTTACTCTTATAAAAAGGCGCTTTATGTTCTATTTAATTTAGGAGTTTTATACTTTGCTTACTCCTTGTGTTATTTATTTATTGTTTATGTCCTCATTTCTATAACCCCAGGTTATTTGAATCTTATTAATTTTATTTTGGCCGTCATGAGAAAATAACTGGAAATTTTTTGTCCTCATTTAGATGACAATGATGACTTCCTCACGATGGCAGAATGTCAATTCATTATCAAACATGAACTCGAAAATCTTAGAGCCAGAGATGAAAAGATGATCCCTGGTTACCCCCAGGCAAAGCTGTATCCAGGAAAGTCGTTATGTAAGTCATGCTATCAGCCACTTCACGGACACATGTTCTGATGCAGTTGTTTTTGCTTAGTGGATGAATAACAAGTTAAAGAAGCTTTGTTGTTTTCTTACTGAAAAACATAGAACTTTATAATAACATATTCTCATGAACATGCCTTTTGCCATTAGAGCTTCGTTATATTGTACCTTTAGATCAATGTATTTGTTCTGTGTGGTTTGCTACTTATTTACCAAGGTCTCGCAGCATTTGGTTTGCTTAAAATTGGGTGTGAACACATATGCGTATTACTCAATACAGATTAGCAGAGTTAACATTATGCCCAGATGAGGAGTGCAAATGGGGGCCACTGTCTTTTCCTGGAGCCCTCTTTCCGTCTCCTCCCCTTTCAGTGGGTGAGCACATGGGAACAAGGCTTAGGGAGGGTCACAGAGTGACATGATACCTGAATGCAGATCAGCAGCTTGCAGTTTTGTGATTTGCTGCCATCCCGTTTGAAAGAGAATACTAGTTTGCAGATAAAGTGCTCACTACAGTGTGTAATTCCAAGTCTGCCTCCTCCCCCCACCCCCCAGGGTGGCAAGGCCTCAGAGCATTTTTGCTGCCCAAATATACTTTAAGCATGTAAGCTACTGTGTTCTCTAGTCAGTTTAATACTACCTTCCGGGCTTCACCCAGCGGGACAGATGCCTGGGAAGCAGTCCACGTTCAAATTTTCCCTGTTGTCATCAAATATATATTAGGGTTGGTTTGTTCAAACCAAGGTCCAGTCACAGATCACCCATTTTGTATGGTGGTTGTATCTCTTAACTCTCTTTCTCTTATTGTGATAAAGTGCACATAACATAAAATTTAAAGATTGAAGATAAAAAATTTAAAGATTTTCACTGGTATTAAATATATTTAGAATATTGTACATTGTCCTCACCATGCCTCTCCATAGCTCCTTTCATCTTGTAAAACTGAAACTCTGTATCCATTACACAATCACTCTGCCTTCTCCCCTGGCCCCCTGCCCAAGTAGCCACCTTTCTACTTTCTGTCCTTATGGTTGTGACTACTCAAATGAGTGGAATTATACAGTATTTCTCTCTATGACTGGTTTATTTCACTTAGCATTGTCTGCTAGGTTCGTCTATGTTGTAGCATATGTTGGAATTTCCTTCTTTTTAAAGACTGAATAGTATTCCAGTGTGTGTGTGTGTATACACGTGTATGCCATGTTTTGCTTGTTTACTCATCCGTCAGTGGACCCTTGGGTTGTCTCCACCTTTTTTCTATTTAGAATAATCCTTTTATGAACATGGGGTGCAAATATCCCTTCAGGGTCCTGCTTTCAATTATTTTGGGTGTATACCCAGAAGTGGAATTTCTGGGTCACATGGTATTGCTATTTTTAATTTTTTGAAGTACCTATATACTGTTTTCTATAGCAGTTGTGCCCTTTTACATTCCCATCAACAGTACCTAAGAGTTCCAGTCTCTCCACATCCTTCCTCTCCAGCATCTATAGTCTCCTGATTTGCTCATGTTAGCCACTCTGACCGGCGTGAGGTGGTATCTCAGTGTAGTTTTCATTTGTATTTCCCTGATGAGGAGTGACGTTGAGCATCTTTTCATGTGCCTATTGGCCATCTGGGTGTCTTCTTTAGAGAAGTGTCTAGTCATGTCTTCTGCCCATTTCTTCACTGGAAAATATGTTTTTTGGGTGTCGAGTTTGATAAATTCTGTATAGATTTTGGATACTAAGCCTTTATCCGATATGCCATTTGCAAATGTCTTCTCCCATTCCATCTGTTGCCTTTTGGTTTTGTTGAATGTTTCCTTTGCTGTACAGAAGCTTTTTATCTTGAGGAGGTCCCAATAGTTCATTTTTGCTTTTTGCTTCCTTTGCCTCTGTAGACATATCAAGTAAGAAATTGCTGTGGCCGAGGTCAGAGAGGTTTTTTCCTGCTTTCTCCTCTAGGGTTTTGATGGTTTCCTGTCTCACATTCAGGTCCTTCATCCATTTTGAGTTTATTTTTGTGAATAGGGTAAGAAAGTGGTCTAGTTTCATTCTTCTGCATGTTGCTGTCCAGTTCTCCCAGCACCATTTGTTAAAGAGACTTTTTTCCATTGGCTATTCTTTCCTGCTTTGTCAAAGATTAGTTGGCCATACTTTTGTGGGTCTAGTTCTGGGGTTTCTATTCTATTCCATTGGTCTATGTGTCTGTTTTTGTGCGAATAACATGCTGTCTTGATGATTACAGCTTTGTAGTAGAGGCTGAAGTCTGGGATTGTGATGCCTCCTGCTTTGGTCTTCTACTTCAAAATTACTTTGGCTATTCGGGGTCTTTTGTGGTTCCATACAAATTTTAGGATTGCTTGTTCTAGCTTCGAGAAGAATGCTGGTGCAATTTTGATTGGGATTGCATTGAATGTGTAGATAGCTTTGGGTAGTATTGACATTTTAACCATATTTATTCTTCCAATCCATGAGCACGGAATGTTTTTCCTTTTCTTTGTATCTTCTTCAATTTCCTTCACAAGCTTTCTATAGTTTTCAGCATACAGATCTTTTACATCTTTGGTTAGGTTTATTCCTAGGTATTTTATGGTTCTTGGTGCAATTGTGAATGGGATCAGTTTCTTTGTCTTTCTGTTGTTTCATTATTAGTGTATAAGAATGCAACTGATTTCTGTACATTGATTTTGTATCCTGCAACTTTGCTGAATTCATGTATCAGTTCTAGCAGACTTTTGGTGGAGTCTATCGGGTTTTCCATGTATAATATCATGTCATCTGCAAAAAGTGAAAGCCTGACTTCATCTTTGCTAATTTTGATGCCTTTGACTGTCGTGTTCCTGATCTCAGGGGGAAAGCTCTCAGTTTTTCCCCATTGAGAATGATATTAGCTGTGGGCTTTTCATAAATGGCTTTTATGATGTTTAAGTATGTTCCTTCTATCCCAACTTTCTCAAGGTTTTTTATTAAGAAAGGATGCTGAATTTTGTCAAATGTTTTTTCTGCATCGATTGACAGGATCATATGGTTATCTTTTCTTTTATTAATGTGATGTATCACGTTGATTGATTTGCAAATATTGAACCAGCCCTGCAGCCCAGGAATGAATCCCACTTGATTGTGGTAAATAATTCTTTTTATATGCTGTTGAATTCGATTTGCTAGTATCTTGTTGAGAATTTTTGCATCCATATTCATCAGGGATATTGGCCTGTAGTTCTCTTTTTTTATTTTTTTTTTCCTGGGTCTCTGTCTGGTTTCGGAATCAAAGTAGTGCTGGTTTCATAGAATGAGTCTGGAAGTTTTCCTTCTCTTTCTATTTTTCGGAACAGCTTGAGAAACATAGGTATTATCTCTGCTTTAAATGTCTGTTAGAATTCCCCAGGGAAGCCATCTGGTCCTGGACTCTTATTTGTTGGGAGATTTTTGATAACTGATTCAATTTCTTCACTGGTTGTGGGTCTATTTCTTCTGTTTGAGTTTTGGAAGTGTGTGGGTGCTTAGGAATTTGTCCATTTCTTCCAGGTTGTCCAGTTTGTTGGCATATAATTTTTCTAGTATTCTCTGATAACTGCTTGTATTTCTGAGGGACTGGTTGTAATAATTCCATTTTCATTCATGATTTTATCTATTTGGGTCATCGCCCTTTTGTTTTTGAGAAGCCTGGCTAGAGGTTTATCAATTTTATTTTTTCAAAAAACCAACTCTTGGTTTCATTGGTCTGCTCTAC